>NC_136691.1:29171516-29241516 GCF_947650265.1 Symphodus melops
GGGCTTTTTATTGTCAAAGCCCAAACTTGTTGAAAGTAGACAAATGTAATGAATTTTAGAATTTAAGAGCCATACAGAGAGGGCAGAGGTGCAGCAATTTGTAACCATTTCTGACTGGATGAGTTGGCCTCTCCAACTGAAACAGTAATTATGCTTAATGGTCCTTTAATCTGTCCATCAGGCAGGAGGTGAGCAGCCGGGTCAGCTTAAAGTGCTCCAGGCGTCGCAGTGTGACAGGGTACAGTCAGAGGGGTGAAGTGCTCCACGAGGAGTGCCAGGAGAGCTCGCTTCAGCACACAGCATCGGCAGGCAGCAGGACACAGGACTTCTTCCAACGCGAGCATTAGATGACACATCTCACACCTACTGACCGCCGCCCGCATTAACACGCTCAACGCTGGACTGCAGAGCAGGGTCAAGACACACCAGGAACACGCCGCCTGTTTGTCGGGAAGACAAAGATAAATGAGCAAGAAGAAGACAAATCTTAAAATCTGTGTTTGGTGCTCTGTGTGCACCAACAGTCACTCTGAAAGGATTTGTATTTTTCGGGCTGCAGAGATCCCAGGTCATGTCCTGTACATACCGCGGCAGTCACGCATGTCTGAGCCCCCCTGCACACAGACAAAGCCGGAGAGCTTTCCAGGTAAAGAGATGGCACTGGGTCAATCACAACAGTAAGAGCAAAGACACAGGGTCCATACCAAAAGGAGGGCGAACAAATAGCACCTTTGTACCCGGAATCATTTGTACCCTCGTCAGGCGCCCGCCTATCTGGCAGATAAAGCTCCTCGCTCCAACTATGCATCTGCACTTGTGCTGTATTTGTTATCTTGGACAAGCATTCTCTCTCAGCGTTTCAGTGTCCAAATAGAGAGGGGGGAGAAAACGAATCACTCCTAGACTTACTCCTGTTGTTCCCTCAGCTGTCAACACTTCTCACAGACTTCACCCCCGCCTAGCCGCATCGATACAGAGAAGTGACTGCCGTTTGCTTTATGATTGCCTTGTTTTATTCTCTCGGCCGGGCTTTTTCTCAGCCCTCAGCGCTCTAATCAGACCGCTTTGCCTGGACAACAGAGCCATTGTCTCTTTAAGTGAAAGAGGCAGTGGATCAGTGAATCCCTTTCCATTTTCCCGCTTTATTAGCCCAGCGGCCCACTGCTGTTTATACTAGTGGGTATTCTGTGTTTGCTGAGAACAATTACAGTATGACAAATGATCCGTCAATGCCATCTATCAGGCCACAGCTGACAGGAATCCTATAGACAGGGCGGCCATTCGTCCCCCGCTCCCCATCTCTGGGGTCCCATGCTTTAGTATCCATGACAACGTGCAAGCCACTTGCCACGCTTGCCACTTCTCAGTGAGAGATGAGCGCCCGTGAGTGGCTTTGAAAATTAGCCTTTGACACCCCATGTTACACTGCGCTCCCACCCTCCTAGCCTGCAGTCCAGCCCCTTTAGGGGGGGGGGGGGGCTAAACAGCCCCAACCCCTTCTCATAGTCAGGCTCACACAAACACAAACGCAGACACACAGCGAGGCGCTCCCATAAACGTGCCTCTCTGGGTCTCACCGTGTCAATTTTATCGCGCCTGAGCTCTACGATTCTCAACATTAACCTCACAGCTACATTACCTACCGAGCGCTGGAGACGAGAGAGAGAGAGGCACCAGCAGGGCCCACGTCCATAAAACAGGTTTAAAAATAAAAAAGGGCTGAAATAGAAAACGAGAAAGAGAAGCGCCTTAATATATGTGAGCTGGCAGCAGAACATCACGCAGAGACGGCGCTCGGACCCTCGCTGCTCGCACCCTCGCTGCTCGCAACCTCGCTCTCATCCCTCCACTTTCTGGGAGAACTGATATCTCTGAAGAAAAGAAACAGACGCATGTTTAATCAGAGGGACGTCTGCTACAGTCGATGTGGATGTCACAACATCAGTGTTGATTCACTGTAGTCAATTGAAGCCATTAATTATCGCTACATTAACAGAGCATGGCGTCGGTGCGTTTCCTCTCCTGCTTCAAAATGTTGGCGTTGGAAAGGTCGCTCCATGATCCTCAACGAAGAGGATGCTTAGAGACACTGAAACGGCCGCTTGTTGTTGTTCTGGACGGCATCAAAATGGTGCTGATGCTGAAAAAAACGTCTGACTTCGCAGCTGCGCCCCAGAAAACACACACACACACACACACACACACACACACACACACACACACACACACACACACACACACACACACACACACACACACACACACACACACACACACACACACACACACACACACACACACACACACACACACACACACACACACACACACACACACACACACACACACACACGATAGACTCCTGAACCACATCTGAACAAACTCATCCAGATACAGAGAGGACGTGTGTGGACGAGGAACACGAGGAAATCATTCGACTCTCTCTCTTCACCTTTGGGCTCAACAGTTGTGGAGCGAGACGTTTAAAACGAATACACACAGACGACACGACGACATCAGGAGGGCAAGGTGAAGCAAACACGGGAATATAAAAGCAGAAACATTTGCAGACACACTTAATCCTGAGTAAAGTAGGGGAGATGTTGTGGGCTAAGCTTTAATTCCCCTCTCACTCGCAGACACGCCTCTTTAAGGCTGTGTTTATGCCATAAACTCCACTTGGCAGCTGAGGATCATATTCCGAGCGTGAAGGAAACAAACAAAGCTGTGCAAACGTAGTGCACTGTCAGAAGTAACGGTTTTATGGCTCGTGATTAATCACATTTGGAGGAACATTAAAGGGAAAGGAGGAAACTGGCTCCAGCACTAGGAGGTAAGGGTGTCAACTGATATAACCCAGCACTGACATCAAGCAGAGCCCGCTCGCTCATTGATGTGGCAGCGTCTCATTTTCACCAGTTTGGAAGCAGACAGTTCTGCAGCGCCTTGCGGTTCTTAATTATCTTCCGACTTTGTCTAATTCAATCAACACAACTCAGATCTGGCTGTGAAATGGCACTCACATCCCCTCAAGCTCAGCAAGTCAAAAAACACTGAATAAGTGGAACAGTCAAACTGACAAAATGGCATAGCACATGAGAAATAACTGCAATTTTATCTCCCGGGCTGAGACCTCATCCGCCGCGCAGGGGCTGGGCTGAGAGGAGGCTGAGCGAGCAGCCAATCAGCTCGCTGTTTGAAGTTACAAGGCTGCGTCGTTCAGGGGGGACACGGGAGCCGCGTGCTTTGATGACGCTGCAGATGGCGCCCTGCTGAGCTGTGTGAGGTCAGCCTGTTAGTCCAGACTCTCAAACTTCATATCCTGTTAACACAACGCCGTCTTAATAAGGTGTCAGAAAGGGACACTATTTCACACGACCGCACTGCAACTGAAGGCAGCATCACACACACACACACACACACACACACACACACACACACACACACACACACACACACACACACACACACACACACACACACACACACACACACACACACACACACACACACACACACACACACACACACACACACACACACACACACACACACACACACACACACACGCAGTGATATGAGGAGGTCATAAGGGATTAAACGTTTGCCAGTCTAAAAAAGTGAGCGACACAATGAGAGGAGGAGGCGTGGCTAAGCCCAGCCCGCCACAGTCCTCTTCTGCACCACCCAGTCACCTCCCGTCTCATTCGGCGGGCCGCAGCATTATTACATTCTGACATTATTAGCTGAAATAGCAGAGAGGCCCTGCTGTCATTATAAAGCCTTTACTTTCGCACTGACTGCCAAATCTGTTTTACACTAGCTCCAGACTGCCAAACCCAACAATGGCAGATTAGTGAAGCCCTTCTCCTGTTGCAGCAGAGGTTAATATAAAGTGACAGGGCTAAGTCCGCTCCGATTAACTACGCTGAGAGATATTACAGCATTTTGTTACATCAGATCGTTATTGGATTAAACAGCATGCACAACAATGAAAGTTTCATTTTAATTTCAGGCAGGAATATAAAAGAGGCCCTGAGAGCGCCGCTGTCAGAACAAAGAGCTGAGATACCTTCTTGTTTTTGCTTCTCGTTGTGCCCTTACTGGAGAAGAAAAAAAAAAAAACAAGGTAAGTGAGGATGTCAAACCTTTACATTTCTCTCATCCCTGAGCTTGATACATTATTTATGCACTAGTTTAAGACCTGCAATACCAACATGTGGTGATGGAGAAGAGCCGTGCACACTGGATCTGTGAGCGATTTCTACGCTCGAGGGAAAACTATTTAAAACTTCTTAAAAAGATCCACAAACACAAAGTGCTTTGTGAATAAATAAATAAACGTTATGATCCATGTTTCTAAAATCAGTGGAGCTGCAGGCCGCACCTGGCCAGTGCATTGTTCGCTGTGCAAGAGGTCACTACACCTGACCAATAAGCTGTTATTAATCCTTACAGAGTCATCCATTAGCACGTCCAATTTTTATCACCCTGCTTTTTTATTAGATGAGCTATCAGCTGTCCATATCTGGCAGATATATGGCCCTCCTCATCTGGGAAGCTCCAATACTCCTCCACCTACCCGGAAGGTGTTGGTGTGCTGGTCCAGTGAAGCCCAGCCAGGGGAGGGAAGGGGGGGGGGGCTGAATCTGCCAGTCTCCTGGGGTATTCCCCACCGTCCCGTTACCTCCGATAAATCTCAGTGCTTTACGATTAGGTACATAAAATGAGCCATAGATCTGGACGGTAAATAATGTCAGAGGAGCTGACGCCAGACCTCGGCTCCTCCCCCTTCCACCTTCTCCTCTGCCAGATAGTCCCTCTGTACCCCGGCCATCAGACTGCTGCTATTGAGCTGAGGCTAAAAAGGCTCCAATAAATAAGCCGGATATTTCCCTGTGGACGTCCACGGTGCCACCCTGAAGCCTGCTTACATACACTGAACAAACAAAAAACCCCTCACACCAAAAACAGGAATGTCTGGACACCGAGAGCGTTTCACTTCCTGTTTTTCAAATCATCTTCAAATGCTTTTTGTGCTCTTTGTTTTGAAATCGCTTTTACAGAAACGCCAGGAAGTCAATGGATCAATCCATTTCAAGTAGATTCAAACTATAGGCCGGACTCGGAGACACTGATGTCTTTAATGGACCTTCAATCCATACTCGCAATTAAGCATGCAAAATCTCCCATTAAGTAACTCCCCGTACAGTGTATTTACTGCGGCACTGTTTGGGTGGTTTTCAGAGTGCATCCTCCGTGAGGCTGAGAGAGCGGCGGTGAGATGACCTCAGGGACGACGGATAGTCTCCGAATGCACCAACACAATGATGGACACTTCCTCTGCAGCGCCAGCTAATCATTGTTGCCGATTCGTTTACACTGGTCCAAAATGACTCCCCGAATGACCGGCCGTGCATATTAAATAGACAAACAGACAATAGGGACGCACTGTTGGAGGACATGAGAGGAGCTGCACACCGACAAACTGGAGCTCGTCTGGGGAACAGTAGACTCCGTACTGTATGAACAAATGAATCCAGTGGCTGATTGATAGCATATTAAAACTGAATTGTGTTCCTGCCTATCCACTGCACATTTTGACAAGGCACCTGCAGAACTGTTTTCAACATACATCAGCACCTATTCAGCATAACTGCATATAAAGTGCACTGCATCTCCCTGTGCCACACACAAAAAGGAGGCTATCAGGAGAGAGAGAGAGAGAGAGAGAGAGAGAGAGAGAGAGAGAGAGAGAGAGAGAGAGAGAGGTCTGGAGACAAAAGCAGAGAGAGTGCATGGCTCACAGGCGTGCAATCAGCTAAGGATTCAAAAAAAATCTCACACAGCTTATACACTTCTATAATCAGAGAGCAAAGAAAGAAAACAACGCCACTGGCAGAGCAGCAAAAAGGTTCAAAACATTTTCATTAGTGAGCACAAAAAAAAAAGGAGCGTTCTCCTTACGGAGGGATTTCTTCTTTTTGCACAAGTTTGACATTAAAGGTGGAACAAAGTGTCCAAACTCTGCAGAAGCCTTCTGTGAGCTGTCTGATTGATTTCGTTGTTTCTCTCGTTTTTTCACACACCGAAACTGGAGCACCAAAGAAGCGAACGCTGCGAGACATGGTTGTAGTCTCACCTGTTAATTAGACAGAAGTTATAAAAACTGACTTTGATTTAGTCGTTATGGTCTGAAGACGACTTGGACTCATCCGTCGCTCGTCGAGTTGAAAGACTCGAAGTTGGCCTCGGTCCCAAGAAGCCTTTTTGAAGGTCTTGTCTCGGCCTCAGACTGGGCGGACTCCAGATTTTAAATCAAGACCAGCACTGGTTGGCTTTTCGTCCGCATCATGACTATGATTAGAAGCAACGCCTCTTTCTTAAAGAACAAACAGCTTCTGTTAATTTGTTGTTTGGTTTTCATCCGGCAGGCGTGTCGTCTGCATCCTTCCTCCTGCGCCCGCTGAACGTGAGACGAGGACTGAGTTAGTTCACGTGGTCTTGACTACAACACCAACATGTGCACCCGTTTATACTCTGCCTATCTCTACCAGCTCGTTTGATCACAGATATTGATACTTGTCATTTGAGTTCTGTCACCAGCAGAGGGCGCTGGATGGATTACAACAACCATCATCACTCTGTGATGCACGCACATGCTCAGTTATGTTCCAGTTCCAGTCACCATCTTTTCTTCATTATAGACGTTTAGTTTGTTTGATAACTGAGATGGATCAACGCAATAAAGTGTTTATCGATATCTCTGATCGGAACGATATCGTCCGATATATCGGTCTGACCCTACTGATGCCATGATGCCAACAAGCTTTCACGTGTCATCATTGTGTCACGGAGTCGACATATCAGTACGTGACGACGTGCATGGTGTATCCATTGAACAGTGATCCTGATTCAGTGGTCGTCACGCACGCCGTACACACCGCCTCTTCTTCCTGACTGTCGTGTTGTCCTTCGCTTCTATTGATCTGTGTCGTCTGTGTTCACTCCTTTATCTACAACCTGCTCTGGAAATCATTTCAAAATAAAAGCACCATGGCTTTGATGTCAAACTGTTGTCACACGTGTGTTCAGTGATCCACACGTAGCGTCTTGGTGGAGTCAAAGTTCACCGACGCACAGCTCTCTGAGCGTGCGGAGGAAGCGTGCGGAGCGATCACAACAACCCGGACTTTGAGGCTGAAGCATGACTGGGCACGGTACAGACTGTACCCCCCCCCGCCCCCCCTTAAACATGAAAAAAGTGACACATTAATTTAAATTGTTTCCATGACAACCGTTGACCCTTGCTCACCGTCTTGTTGGTCAGTGTTTAAACCCTGAACTCTCACAAAGTGTTCTTCCTGTTTTCACACGAGCAGCAGACGAGTCCTCGCGTCACTTTGAAATATGTTAATGACGCGCGGACAGAATGATACTTCGTGCACTTTTAATTATGTCAATGTCATGATTTTATTGATTAACCTTTTGGACTTGGATATATTGATTGGACCCCATCAGGACATCATTGATTTTACTCCATATTGCTCCATTTGACCTTGTGGGCTGACTCAGTGTCCCTCTGAGGACGTGGTGCAGACAAGGTTTCATTATTTAGGCGTTTTCTTTAAGGGTTTGGACTGTACATAAACATGTATTATTGCCTTTACATCTACTGCATATCATTAATGTTGACGTGAACAACGCAGGACGTGACATTAACCACCAATAAAAACACAATGGCAGACGTTGCATGTAAGCGCTGTCCACCAAAGTGTCCATATCGATACCCGGGACAGAAGATGGAAGTTCTTCACTCTTATCTGTGACTCCTGACCGACCTCTCACACCAACACGTTCTGGGCTATTTAAGAAGCAGACGTGCGACTGAAGAAGGATCACCTGCTCGTAACTCTGCCTACGTTTCAAGTCATAACGAGACGTCGTCAGCAGAAGCAGAGAGGTTCTGAACATTAAGTTTATGGGCTTCTCATTATTTAACATGTTAGGGTCTCCCCACAGCCAAATAAAACATTTGATGGCAGTCTAACAGCTAGCTTGTTGGCTCTCCACTCCTCCTCACCACACGTGCAGATGCAAATGGATCAGAGTGGTCTCTTTGGACAAAAAGCCCCAAAGACCACATCTCTGCTCGCTGTCATTCACACCTGGTCTCCTGAAGGCCGTGGATGTGCTGCAGCCACTGTGGTGGTGGTGGTGTTGTTGATGCAGATGTGCATGATGAGGCCAGACCCCTGTGTGGACAGACCAGGGACTGCAGTGGTGCAGTGATCTAAGCGAGCCGTTTCCTGCCTCTACATCTGCATACAGTAAAAAACAAACATTCCTGTAAATAAAGACGGCTGTCCAGCAGCTGTCTTCCCAGCGACAATTGTATTGACCGTAGTAGTCAGATGCTCCGCTGATTAAAAATTGATCCATTTTGAAAAATCTAATCAACTGAATAGGATTCTTTCATACGTGGGGTGGGGTTGGGTGTGCGTGCTGGGGGTGGATGGGGCTGAGCTGCTGCTGACACAGAGAGGCAGACCTGTTATTAACCCCTGCGCCTCCATGCAGCCCCCTGCACCCTGCTCCCCAGTTCATTTCCCCCTGCGCCCGGGGACTAGACACAGCCCAGACGCTCTGAATTATTCAGCAGTCTGAGAGAGGCTCCGGCCACTTGGCCTATTAATGCCTGCCAGTAGAGGCTAGTGGCTCTAATGGCCAGTCCGGAGGAGCCCCAGCTCCCAGTGGAGGAGAGGCAGGCTGCTAACGCTAGGCTGCGGGGGATGTTAGCGCAAATTCATCAGGGACTGAGGTCGCAGCAGGTTAATGATGCCGCACGTCTAGACGGACGCTGGACTCACACCCTGCCCAAAAGGCAGAGGGGGGATGTGCTGAGAGGCAATAATGTTTTTATCTCTGAAGGTGAACCAGCTCTGCAAGATTAAGTCTCTATGAGAGAGCAGCATTGTTGATTTTGACCATGATCCACATTTGACTTGAGATTCCCCCCTAAAATAACAATGATGTAATGAAACCCCGTGTTGTGCTGTGTTGTTAAAGTCTAACTTCTATTACAGGCTACGTGAAAAGGAAGTGCAGTAAGTCACATTTATCACAAACGGATCAAATGTGCAGACATCCCTGAACGGCGTTCATAATGGAAAGATTAAAAAAAAAAGGTTGTCTACACGACCCAACCCTGATTACTCTCAACCTCTTATCCTGGTTGCACAAACAATCCCAACAGCTGGAGAGGGCCCTCCACCCTGGCACCGAGTCACTCAGTAATCAGGGCATCTCCCCCAGAGAGGACGGGGGGGGGGAGGCGCACGGTGCCACTCTCGATTGGGAGCGGCTTGGGTTGCCATGTCGAGTGTCACCTTGGTGACCGCATGCATCAGAGGGCGTTACCATAACAGAGACAAGAATCAAAAAAAAGATGCTCCGAGCACAGGTGATCCAGACAGAGAACATGATCTGCTCCTCGTGGAGACACCAGGACAGTCAGCCATCATTCACCGTGAGCACATGACAAGGTCCAGGCTGAGAGGCCCACCAAGGGGTTCTTATTATCCCCCTCTGGATGGACGCACTTGAAGGTTGACTTCTTTGAGTAAGTGGACTGGATAAGTCTGATGAAGCAGAATGACTTCAGCCTTCAGTGGGTGCTATCTGTACCGGCCCGCGCTGACACAACGGACGCACTCGCCGTCTTCAGGATCTAATGCCGAGCACATTTACTGTTGAGGTCAACGTCACTGGCGTGATTGAACCAAACCAAGGGCATCCCACAGAGGCTAAAGAGGGGACGCAGACACACCCCACGCCCATTTACACAAATGCAATTTCCCAGCTCCCCTCACTCAAGGTGACCAAGCACATCATTCAGAGATACGTGGGGAATTATCCTGATGGCCTCGTGGCTGCAGAGACTCTCCCACACTCAAAACAAGTCAGAGGAAGCTGCTCTGTCAATACAACCAGAAATCCATTCACACATCTGAGCATTAGCAGCACACGCCTCCTTATCTACAGAAACATAGCACACTTTCAATATTGGTAGAGCATTAATAGTCAGAGGGATCATTTTCATAAAGCACCAAGCGGAGAGTTCTTTGAAAGATAAACATTCCTGCACAGATCTTCTGCAGGAAACCCAGAAGACAGCTGCCAGTCTCCCTTCATGTCCCCTCGTTTTGTCGAACGAGTCGACGCCCCACCTCCACCAACTTTGGCTTCCTGAGGCGTACGCTCCTCCTGCTGCATACAGCAGAAGCCTGGAGCAATGTTTAGCTAAACCTGCTGGCCTACGTAGGCAGTGAGAGTCCCCAGAGGGCTGAACAATCAGACAATTTCAAGATCATGAAGCATTAAACCAATCCCGGCAGGGTACACTAATTAAACAGCCGAGCCCGGCACAGCCAACCAATCCCCACAGAGCAATTAAATCCATCCCCTCTAAAACACTGTGGAACCTGTCTGGGGAAAACTGCCGAGGAGTGAGAGAGAGGAGCGAAAGCGTTGGAGATGAAGAGGGGAGGGGAGGAAAATATCATAAAACTCATCTGGAAAAAAAAAACTATAGGGGGAATGCAGCAGCAGGAGGCTAACAAGGGAAATGGAAAAAGCAGCGACTCAATTCAGTTCTTTGTTCTTTTCTCCCTTTTTGCATTAAGATTCAAAATGTCTGTCTATTTTCTCAGCTGGGGGGGCGGCGGGGGCGGGGGGTGGTGGGGGGGCATGAGTATGTTTAAATGCAAAGATAGTGACCCTGTTGCGATCAAAAGTTGCATATTTAATTAAGATTACAAGGTCTGGAAAGCACTCGTGAGACTGAATGGAGAGACAGAACAGCCTCAGGGCCAATATTACACACCAGCAGAGCTGCTAACACAGTTGCAAAGCCTAATCAATACCCCGATGCCCTCCACTACGAAAGTAAATGAACAGGTGACAATGGAGGCATGACATCACCGGGCTTTTCAGGGAACAACAAATCCAAACAGAGGAGGCATGTGGTGGAGACATGATACTGTACCTCCTGCACCCAGAAATCACAGCGCAGACGCACAGAGCTGTGGACAGAAAGGAGCGCCATCTTTACCCTTTCTGCGCTCTTAAGTTCCCCGGAGAGGCCTTGGAAAGATACAAGTGTGTTCAGGTGGTGAAAAGGAGCCGAGAACGCCAAAAGAGCTGAAGGTGTGAACAGAGAGATAGACTTGCTGTTTTTTTTTCTCCCCACCGAGACGCTGTATAAATCACAGCGCCCAGCTTCACGTCTCCACTTCCTGTTCCTCTCCATTAAAAATGATAAACTGTACCTCTTGAAGCCACTCGCTCGCTTTAGGGTCCCAGTCTGCACCTTCCTGGTGAAGAAGCGAGAGTCGTGCGCGCCTCAGATTTATTCCATCCCCTCCCATTGTTGGGGATGAATAAGAGAGTAATTAACTGTGTGGGGGGAGCAGCTGCACAAAGACCAGACCCGCTAACACAACAAGCCGTATCCATCTGCCTTCGCCATAACACACCTTTGGTAATATTTTGACAAATAAGAGCGCGTCTGCTTAGTAATAACAAACGCTGGTTTAATACTCAAAAGACCACCAAGAGGCCGTCTTTCCCGACTCCTCTCTTTTCCCACTTAAATGAGGACAAATGGCCCTTACAAATGGCTGGCCTGCAAAACACTCCAATTCCTCGAGTCTGGCAAACACAGTGTGAGCAGTGGCACATAATGAGAGCGCCTGGGATCCCCCAAAGACAACCTGGAGAAGGTTAGTGAAGCATTGATCTCATGAGTGTGCCGAGGCCCAGGAGCACCCTTCACACCATGCACGCTACATGACAACCAAGATGAGAACACACAAGCCTGGCAGTTGCGCATTTGGGAAAAAAAAAAAAAAAAAAAAAAAAAAAAGGTGTGCTTTTTTTTTTTTTAAGTCATGAAGGACAAAATGGGCCGTGGAGAATGAAATACAGCAAGTGAAACCCTGCCAAATACAATGGAGGCTGGAGCTGGAGAGACAGAGATGAGAGAGGGAGGGAGGACACAGTAAAATGAACAAGAAAAGACAGGTGCTCAATACGTCTGTGGCGCCGTCAGACGGTCAAGACAAATAAAGCCAAGGCCACGCTGGAAAAAGGCTGAAACTTGCTGAGCCTGGGACTGGCTGTCAGCAGGGAGAGAGGACACAGCTTTATACCCATGCCGATGAGCCATTACCTCTCTCCTCCTCATGCTTCCGCCTGCATCACTGCGAGGCAAGAAGAGGCTGCCCTGCCACCATGGAGCCATCCTCCAGCAGACTAATGTGTCCCTGAAGTTTTGTTAAAGCTGCTTATTTACTCCTGCAAAGCAATTGCTCCAGCCTAGGGGCAGCAGAACGCAGAACGTGCTGCTATGAAGAATCTGGCAGTTCTTGCTACGAAGCACTAACTACCAAGGGGGCGCTCCCGCTGAAACATCGGAGCGGGGGGGGAGGGGGGGGGGGGGGGGTCTGCACTGCTTTTTTGGCACAAGACTTCTTAAGGAAGAGACATTAAAAAAAAAACACAGCTCCAAGAACAGGAATATTCAGGCAGCTTGCAAAAACCAGAACACGAAGAGGATGTTGTAAGTCTTATCATTCATGTGCAACAGCAGCTCGGGATCAATACTGTAAATATAGTTAGTCCACATTACGTCATTTATCGGTCAAAAGGCTGAATCATGGTACGCCCTCTGACCTGGAAGTCTCCAGTCATGACCAGGAGTCATCGGCAGCATGCTGGTACCTGAGCAGCTGGTTACAAACTGCCCAGTAAGCAGGTGACTGGAGGATGAACGTATACGCTCAGAGTCTTTTCTGTCTCTAAAACTCGTCGGCTTCATTTTGCATCGTCGGTTTTGTAAATAGAGGAAGAAAACGCTCCCTGACGCCGCCTCGCCTCCTGCAGGGTTTAGTCCCACCTGACGTCCTTTCTACTTACTTCCTGTTCTATGAACCAATCGTTCACTGAAAATTCACTTCATGCAGAAAGTCGATGTGCAGCATGACGGCTCTGGATCACGACTTCTAAACACAAACTGCAACACTGCGCTGTGAGGAGAAGGAAAACGAGGGCATTCATCACGTTTGCACTGGTGTGAAGATCTCAGAGACATGTGTTAAAAAAAAAAGGAAAGAAGCTAAGCTGGATGCTTGACAGGATCGCACTAATAGAAAGTGAAAAAATATATGTAGTATGCATGAAGCAATCCTTTAATATTAGAGCTTTCAGGATATTTCCAGTCCACTATCGCACGTACAGACAGTAAGATCCTCACACGGTGACTTATCAAACAGCCGCACATCGCAGTCTGCAAACAGGAGCACAAGCACAGCAAAATGATTGGATAGGTATGGAAATCTAGTTGAAGGAAGGTCAAAGTGATTAAGCTGACATTAATGACAGGCCTAGTCTTCCTGTGAGAATGCTCACCGTAGCTGTCTCTAAACCCATTTGTCATTCTGCTTCCAACGCTGAAGCATCTGCTTTGAAGTCTCTACCACTAATGCTACACAGAGAGGTTAAACAGCTTAATGCTCAAGTCTGTTTCACTCCTCTCGCTCTCTCTCATGTTCCCTTGCGTTTTATGTAGCAGGGTTACAGCTCCACCATTTCACATCTCAATTTGCCCCAGATAGTCCTGTAAAAGCTCTCCCTCTTTCTTATCTGCTTTGTTGTCCCTGTCAAAAAGAATACGGGGGCCGAGCGGGCGGAGAGGGGACCGCGGCAGACATGCCCCACCCAGCCGTTCTAACAAGTCAAGTGTTTCTATGGGAGGCGTCATGCATGACTCCGAGCAGCGCTCATGATGGTCGTGATCATGTGGCTTTAACATTCAAACACGGCTCTTGAGTTGTTAAAGAGCTGACAGAAGACGACAAGTGTTGAAAAATGAGATAATGAGCACACACAGCAGCCACCCAGGAGGTCAGCTGGAAAGCCTTCATATCCATCACAGCATGAATGAAACCATACAGTTAGGAGAATAAATAAAACAAGAGCCGCGGCGCTCTCTGGACTGACTGACTGACTCTCCACTACAATGAGATTATGCTGATGCAATTGACATTAACAATATCAGCAAACAAATATATGAAAGCATGAATGAACGGGAGACAGGGAGCGATTTTCACAGCCAATTTGAGATTGCAGGGTTGTTGTTGTTGTGTGTGTGTGTGTGTGTGTGTGTGTGTGTGTATGTGGGGGGGGGATGCTGGCAAACAGCACACAGAGCAGGCTGGCAGCAGAGGCAGCCAGGCTCACAGGCTGCAAAGCAATTTCACTGTTTGGCAATACTGTTGTCTCTGTGTGCGGATTAGAGCTGACACCAGAGCAACTGAGTCATGCTAAATGTAGTACAATCACAAGCTTTTGTTCCTGATCTAAAAACCCCACTGCCTCTTAGATTCATGGAAGACAGAGTGGAAACCAGGAGGAGAAAAAAAATGGTAACAAATAAGCAGAGAATTATTTCGCCGTATGAGCGCAGCGTTGCAACATCGCTTAAAACAACAGAGGGATAAAAGTAACTAGAAGCAGAGGCACGGAGCCCAAGTTTTCCTAAAGTCAAATTAAAAACAAGGCCTTTGGTCTGCTTTGATCATACCCTTAAAAATCCCTTTTTTTTCTGAAGGCAATTAGAGCAATTAAAGGTAGTAATGTGCGTTATGAATGAAGGATGAAAAGAGAAGTTCAGCTGATATAACTGAACAAATCGCACTTCCACGGCTTCCCACCAGCTCTCTCTCTCTCTCTCTCTCTCTCCTCAGGTACTGTATTGGCCCAGAGTTGTTTTTGGGCCTGGCAGGACCTGGCAGGACAGACCCTGACCCGTCCTTTTCATGCTCGCCCACGGAAATGCCATCTGGCTGGTGTGAATGATTACCACAGCAACGGCCGGGTGACCTGCAGCCAGCAGGAACCAAGGTCACTCCACCTCAGCGCTTCGCACTTTCCCTGCCCTCTTTTCATCTGCCTGCAGGTGAATTATTCATCCTGTACATCTCGGAGGCACAAATCTACCGCACAAACACGAGAAGAAACAAAACACTGCACACTCAGTTTACTCATATCAAACCTTGTAATGAGAAAATAAATATTCCAGTGTGAACCGCTCAAATAAAAAGCATGCAACTGTCCGCAGCTCGACAAAGAATTCACAGAGCGAGCCCCAAAACATGACCGAAGAAGGGAAATCACAGTTTCTGATGCATGTCGTCTCATCACATTAAAGCTACAGGTATACGCTTGCAAACACAGGTGTGATCCGGATAATCATCAGAGCTGAAGAAGAAGACAAAAGGATCAAATCTGTGCAAGCCAAGAGACATTTTCAAGGTTTTAAATTCTAACTTTTCAACACGTTCATGCTTTCTAGTGCACGATTTTGTCAGACACCAAATGAGAAATACTAACCTTCTGTGACTTACAAAAATAAAAGCACTTTGTCATAATCTGGAGACAAAGTCAAGGCGTGCTGTTCACACCTGCTGAGTCCAGTCCGGTGTCTTTTTCTTTCTTATTGACCTTCTGGACTCAGACGTAGTGAATTTATGTTTTTAGCGGTTTTTTAAATGATCTGTTTGCACGATGATCAATATTTTTTTATGTTCATATCATCATGACTGTAAATATAATGTACAGATCAGGAGGGCTGCTGACGTTCCCTTATCTCATTTATTTAATTCACTTTGTTGCATTATTTTTTATTATCAACACTCCTGGTGTCAAACTGGGCTGTGTGACAATGAGGTCATCTGAGGGAACACCATGCATTACAGCTTTTGTGCAGGTCCATGATAATTGTTACATTAAGTGGCTTCATGCATTAAAATGCTCCCAGACTGGAGGCCACCTTCCTTTAATATAAACCACGACATCACAGCTCATGACTCTGGGTAATGTCTCGGGCATCCTTAAGGGGCAGTTCACATTTAGCTGCTCCACTCCTCAGTCACATTTAATGAAGACACAAAAAAAGACACCTTGAATGTAAAGCCTACATCTGATCATGAACGCCAGCTTATGTGATCCGAGGCATCCTCGGATGAGAGCATGCAGAGAGGACGCTACGTGAAGCCGCTGCAACAATAGCTCCCCTCGCCCCTCTGGATCCCGTGCAGCCCGGATGAAAGAGAGGTCCAGCGGCCGGGAGCAGGAATAACACCCGACCAACACAAGACAACCGTGGAGCCAGCACATCTGACTCCTCCACCTCGGTAGGCTTTTTTCCGAGGGAGCCGGACTGCCATGCTCCTGTCATTTCTCATGTTACAGAACATCAGTCACACGGCACAGACGTTGCCCTTGCGCCGGCCGAGGCTGATTTACAAACATTAGCGGGGAATACAATTACACAGCCCCCCCGGCCGAGCAGCCCTATGCGGCTCCAGGAGAGGAGAGGAGAGGAGAGGAGAGGAGAGGAGAGGAGAGGAGAGGAGAGGATGGGGGGGGGAGTGGACACTGAAATCAGCGTTTAGCTTCCTCAACCTTATGTTTTGTAACGTTTGCTTTCAGCTTAAAGCCTGCCAGCATTGTGGTTTCTAAATGCAACTTTGAGTGCAGTGGGTGAAGCAGGAGGCGGACATGCAATGATCTGGGACTGCGTGGAGACATGTTCCGGCTGTGATCCGAACACACTGCTCACCTGACACATCCTCCACGCTCTTAATTACACACATTTGTTGTCTTTGAACCTGAAAGCTTGTCTTGTCTTTATGATAAGTAGCCTATAACTGGATGGATGTTACACTTCCCGTGTCGTCTCTAAATGTGCACAAACCCGAACACAGCCTGATTATTTCGCATTAAATACCCGAGCACAATGTCTTTATGTCCACACAATAAACTTTCCCCGTCCACAAATTAAACTTCCCAACATGCAAAATTCTTCATCACACAAAAAAAAGATGTAAAATTGCAAGAATTCTACTAAAGCCTACTGAAAGATGCAGCAGCAGCAACGCATCGGCCGTCGACACAAACCGCATAAAACATTAAGCTGGGTGAAAAAGTTACAGCCTTCGTCCACGAACAAGAGATTCAGGGGCGCATTAAAAGTTTCCGTACGTGTCAGTGCGCCGGTGCTTTACGCGGACAGTCTGGAGGAAAAGAGCCGAAAAAGAAGCTCTGCTGCATGTAAACAGCAGTGCTGTCCGCGGTGCTGATCCCAGATCGGCGTGGCTAACAGAGGCTGTGCAGCTCCACGGTCGCTCCACCGCTGATCAATGATTGAACTGAACAAAGGCAGAAGAGGGATCAATTTCTAATAACTATCAATGCAAACGCCGCCAGCTGCCGCCTCGCGCTCGCTAAAAGAAGAAAACAGGACGCAGAGTTCAGCAGAAAGACGAACCGCTGCAAAAACAAGTGTAGAAAGGTGAGAATAGCACTAACCTGGAGCCGCCGTAGATCAAATTTCTTCCAATATTGAAACATCGATCCTACATCGGCGGCCATCTTGGGGGATATTGAGGAGATTTTTTTCAGCGGCTGCAATAAATATGTGGGCTGGATTCCCCCTCGTTAAACAACGTTTACGATCACAGGTCCCACTTTAAAAACACACACACTCACACACACACACACACACACTCACATACCACATAACGCAGAGACTTTGCACGAGACTGCGCCGATATGTTTGGCATCTTTTTCCGTCTTAGATTCAAAAAGTGTGCAGGATTTCTTTTTCTTTTTTTTTGGGTGGGGGGGGGGAGAACTGTCCACTGAGTGTTTGCAAAGTGAAGCTCAAAGTGTCTCCGTGTCCGTGTCCTCGACATTTACTGGACGATTGCAGTTGATTTTTATTTTTTTTTTGCTTTGGCGAAGTTATCGATAGTGACGTAAAAAGCTCCCGGTTAATCGATACAGTCTGCAAAAAGAGGAAGGAGGTGATGTGTAGATTAGAGCAGGTCAGGGCATTTAGCCAACTTTCCCTTTCTTCTGCTTTTTACTGTTTATCCAGAGAGAGAAAACATGATGGGACACACGAGAGGAAAACATTAAAGTAAGAAACATGTTTAGAAAATCACTCAGCGCGCGCGTGGCGTTCAATGGATATTAAAATGCAGCTATAATATTTCAGACTTTAAACTAGTCATCACGTTACATGTATGTCATGTTTTTTCTTCCACTGGTGTATTTTAAGTGTTACATTAATTTAGATGACTTTAAACTTTATTTGAAGTTTTACTAACGCAGCCCCGAGTTTAGGGTTATATTCAATTTTAATAGATTTTAATCCTTACATCATCGCAGACTGTCTAAGTGTGTTTATCATTTATTCTGAATTATGCATTCATATTAATAGAATATAAAATAAATTCAATTATTTGCACGCAGTGTCCCACAAAAAAATCTGATTGAAGATTTGAGCATGAAGGAATAAAAGACTCATTATATTTAAAAAAAACAGGGACATCTAAACAGGTTGATGAAAGTTCAAACCTCACAGCATTTATTTAATACTTCACTTATAAAGCACGAGACTGGTTTTCATTTACAATCAGTCTGTGTGCTGTGCTCACGTGCACCCCCTGCTGACATCACACAGGTAGTGCGCAGAGGAACGTTGTCTTTAACACTGTCTGAAGGTGTTTACAGGAGCAGTGGTTAAATCCATGATGATTGTGAGCAGCCGTCACAGTATCCCGTTCACAGGTCATGATAATCTCTGGGACCGTGTTTGGAGCTCCTGAGGGGCCACAGACAGACTGAGGGGCCACAGACGTCCTGACACCTGAGGCGGGAAGAGAAGGAAGATTATTAAAAGTTTAACCTATTGCTTTTTATTTGCAGCTCCGGGCTGTGCAGCTGAAACGCAGGCTCTCAATATAACAAGGAGGATAGTGATGTGTCAGAAGATCAAAATTAGCACCCTAGCAATACAAAAAAAGACCAAAAATAACAGTTTTTAATTTTACCAATTTATATGCTGCCGTCTACTCTGCTCCGTTTAGTGATGTGACGTCATTTTAAAATCTGTTTTTCAAACGTACATTTTCAAAATTAAAGTATTAGCCTAATATTAACGAAGAAGGAGAGCATCTGATCAGTGGTTAATAAACTAATTGTTTCCTGAGATGCTAAAACTCACGGCCAAAAAACCATCAGAGACACCCCCCCACACACACACACACACACTCCACCTTGAAGAACCTTGAGCACTAAGATTAGACTTGGGGCTTTTTATTTTCACGAAAGTATTATCATTGGTCCTTTTCACTGATACTCACTTCAATACCTCTTCAACCAGCATTCATCACCATTACGTGATAAACCTCGTGTGCACCCCATGTACAGAGACTATTCCTCACACGTGTTTTCAAATAACTTAACATAGAGAACAACAAAAATGTCAAAAAAACAGACAGAGGGGTTTTAATATTCAAGGCAGGAGTAACATTTAAGTTCCACTACATGGGGCCCATTTAGGGAGGTTTCCAACTCTTATTGTAAACTAAAGGCAGGGTCGGTACATTTTCTCCAGATACACTTTTTCAGATTTTGAAAATGTCTTTAGGATCTGACAGAAATTAATAACTCATGTGCTCTGAAAAAGAAACAAAGAAAATCTGTCATCCATCAATCAATCTTTATTTGTATAGTGCCAATTCATAACAAATGTTATCTCAAGACGCTTCACAAAAAGCAGGTAAAGGACTCCGTTTTCTAAAAGCAGGGTAAATAATTTTTGTCTCTCTTTGTTTTCTGTATTCAGCCACCTCCTCCCCTCTGTGCTCCCTGCCTTCAATATTACTAAGGAGCAGAGAAAAGACCGTACTCATTGTAATATTACAAAGACCTGCTTAATCCATCATGAGCACTTTAGCAAAGCAGCAACAGTTATATTGCGTCACCGTGTTAAAATAATTGCCTATGTCATTTTTTGAGAATTTATTATTATTTTTTCCTTAATCAACTCCTCATGATGCTGGCCACCTCTGGTAAAATTGCCTTTAACCTCAGTTAAACAGATCGTGTGATAATATACACCTTTAATATAATGTCCTATTTCAACAGTGTGACTTAGGCTGTCTTTATTTTGTCAAAGTCAAAAGACAAAAATAAAACAGCACAAGTCACAGACGCATGTTAAAAAAGTCAGTTCTTTTTCTCATGTTACATAAACGTTGTTATTAGTATGTCAATAGTGATCTGTTTTCATTACCTTGTTGAGTAAAATAATATAACAAAAAATATCATGTATTCAACATCTGGCTCAGTTTTTTGTGTTTCCTGAAAAACTTGAAAAAAAATGACTTTATTTTAACAAGGCGACGATTGGTTAGAAAAAAACGTCCTTTTAACCACCTGCAGATCCCAGGCTCATGACATCATCTGTAAGTCTGTAAAAACTTTGACCAATGTCTGCCAAGAGGTACCAATCTGATGAACCAATCACACGCCTCCCTGTCTCCCTGCTCTCACACACATGAGGGAGTTTATACTGAGAGTTTTTCATTGGCTGTTGTGAGGAGTAAAATACTTTTTTGTTGTTGTTTTTTTAACGTATTTTGATAAAGTTTATTTCTTACTGCTGAATGAGACAACATAGTTTTTACACCACGCAAGCGATGAGCTGCATGTGGGGGGGGGGGGGGGGGGGGGGGGGGGGGGGCTTTTAATGGAGCACAGAGGGGAGGGGGCGGGTGAAGACGAGGCACTGAGGGAATGCTACTTTTAAAATCATGCTAGTTTTTTAAAAATGACCAACTCTGCCTTTAAAGTTTGTCAGCTCTCGGTCCCCCTACAGGCGAGGGGGGGTCAAAGCAATGACCTGCCTCACCTGTTTGCATCAGCACCTCTGAACCCGGGAGCTGCAGTCCTGTTGGACACTTCAGGAGGCCCTGCGGTTTGCACTGATTAGATTTATTTTTGAGCTTTTTGGAGAGACAGGAAAAAGCAAAGAGCAAGAAATCCAGGAGAGAGAGAGGGTGAGGAATGAAGTGCAACAAAGAGCCACAGGTGAGATTTAAACCCGGCAACTGAGGACAAGACCCACAAGACTACCGGCGCCCCACATCCACAGTTTTTACTGTTGCAGAATCAAAGGGACTCTTTCAATTCTTCAGAATTGGTCCTGCACGTTCGTCGTCACTAACGAAGCACTGTGAGCCTCTTCCGGAGTCCTTACGACCCTGCTCTAATTAAAACACGACTCCGAAAAGGATTAACCTGAGAAGTAACGCCAGTTATTTAAAACGAGGACTGTGAGCACATTAGGGAAATTATCCCAGACTGTGAAAATCATTGTTTTGATGAGGCTTTTAAATGAATGTAACTTTTTAAAATGTTGACGGTGTATCTGAAGGATCACAAGCGGGAGCCTCGTATGAACCTCAGTCCTACAGACGACCACAAATACACTCCTTCCACCAAAAAGCTGAACAACGCAACCAATCAGAGACACAACTTCTGTGAAGAGACCAACAGTGAAAAGAAATACAAACAGATCTATAAAAAGTGCAGCAACGAGATCTGATCAAATGTTAACCATTAAAAACACCTCAGCAACCTGAGTCTGGACGGGTTGGTGAGACTTTGTCCTTTTATTCAGTCTGTGTAAATGTTTGATCACTGTCATGACCACATCAGGCCTGACAACATGGGAGAGGGCTCTCCACCATGCAGCTACATGTGAGTCTTTACATTTTAAAGCCATATCACTGAATCCACGTCATTTCTTTTCTACGTCTTGAGTTCCTCACTGAGCTGTTCTGATTTTTATTCTTTTCTATCTGTAACTTGTAAAAGCTTACCGTGGGCAGGTGATGCTAATTAGCATTGTGCTATGAACAATAGCCTACATCTGGGGGCATGTGAATGCTTCTGTGTTATGTTGTCTTAAATTACATTTATTAATTATATTTCTAGTCATTTTACAGACTACATAACAGCTTTTAAGGCATCAGGCTAAAACCCCCCGAAGAAAAGGACAAATAAAGGGGAAGTGAGAAATGGACTTGAGCTTGTGTATTTCTTTTCTGTTCTTCTGACTCCTAAAAAGCTATTTTACAGCTACACATTCACACACTGATGGTAGAGGCTGCTGCAGAGTCCATCAGTATTAACTCATCCATTCATACACATTCACACACTGATGGTAGAGGCTGCTGCAGAGTAAAGAGTCCATCAGTATTAACTCATCCATTCAGACACATTCACACACCGCCAACTAACCAGCGGGAGCAACTTAAAGGTTAAGTGTCTTGCCCAGGGACACATCGGTCATGTAGCCGCAGGAACTGGGGATCGAACCCCCGACCTGCCTGTAGAGAGACGATCAATAAACTCAGACAAAGCAACATATGAATGTCATGTTTTCTCTGTGTTGGTCCACGATCGTACAAGCCTCTAGAAGTTTTCTCATGACACGCCGAGTCTGCAGTCCTGCACAGGGGCTCCAACGTCTCCATGGTCTCATTCAATGTAAGACAGGCCGAGAGTCAGAGTCACACCCTCACAGTGTCGCTGCAATAATCAACACAAACACTTCCTCGTGTTGATGGAGGAAACCCTGCATCTGCACTTACACCGTGTTCTAGTAATCTGTCAGTGGGGCGGTGATTAGTGGACCGTGTGAAAGTTAATTCAAATATTCATTAGAAAATGTGATAATGTCTTGCATTTTTTATGAATAGAAATGATATCAACATAATTAAATACCTCATTTGGATGTTTAACTCCTAATGATTTCACCGGCTCACTCTGAAAGAGACACGAGGCATACATACATGAAGCACAGTGTGAGGTCGAGCTCAGCGTGAACAGTGAGCGTGTCTCGTGTATGTGATCATGAGGCGGACTGATCTTCATGGTGTTCAGACGTTGAGTGATGTGGGGCGCTAGCACCCCCTCCTGGACAAGACAGGTAAATGCATGGACGAAAAAGAGAAGCTGATGTGTGAAATATGGCACTGTTGTTCTCCTGCTTCATTTATCTTGTGAACACACTTTTTGAATCCCTGAGGTGAAGTCTGGTTCACACTCAGTATCCTGAACCACAGCTGTTTGGTGATTGTTCAAGGGCACCTCAGCAGCACTCGGGAAGTGACCTAGCATCCCTCCAGTGTCCAGACCAACTTCCACATTTTGGTCCGCAGCAGGAATCCCGACCTAAGTCTGGGGCGATGGTAGACGTTCAGTTGAAGTCGGTCATCTCTTAACTGGAAGCTCGGGGTTCAATCCCCATCTCCTGCCTCCATGTCCCATGTGCCCTTGAGCAGGACACTGAACCCCAAGTGAACCCCGCTGCCTTGTTGGTGGCACACAGATGAGTAACACTGTCCCGTACTCCAAGAGAAAATACTGCTCTGTGTTTTTACTTATTTGTCCCCAAAATGAGCTGGGACTGTGAGGAACATGGAGCAGATCTTTAGCTGGACAGGTTCATCATCAGTCACAGTCACACCCGACTGTAGGAAGACGTATATGTGAAGATTATTCATTTATTCTAACATCTACTTTCATGGCATGTTGTGATTCATTAGACATATTGTTCTCCTCCTACCAATACAAGTGAATCAATATCGCCCCCGTCGATATCCATATTGACTACAAACCAACAAAAACTCAATCAATAGGACAGCACTGAGTTCGCACGATTGACGACTTATTGATTTTTCTTCATGAAGCTGAAATAAAAAAAAGCAGTTTGCATGGATCATTGCATCATTTGAAGCAAAGGAAGAAAAGGGAGAGGACGCAGGAGTGTGTTTAACCAGAAGAAGCTCATTGAGATGAAGGAGAGCGTCCTGGACGAGAGGAGCAGCACAAGACACAGATCTACAGATAGACTGTACATATTAAAGGATGAAGCCTGAGTGACATCACCTGTCTGCTCCTGCAGGGGGCGCTGCAGTCCCATGGATGGCGGTCTCCGTGCTGGAAATGCTGTCTCAGGCTAACTTTGAGTCAAGCTAACGACAGGCTGAGAGCTGGAGCTGAGGCACTCACCTGTCGATCATGTCAGCTACACACCTAACACATGAGGGATCAAAGAATCTCTTTCCCCCGCACAGGTTGGTTTGTTTTTTAACCAGGCTGTAAACACGTTAATGGCTCGAGGAACTGCAGCATTCTGCACTTCCACGTTGGCTTCCTTTTTTTTGGTCCTGAGTCACAGAGCAGAAAAGTCTTTATTCAGAGCATCTACAACCTGAAGCATCTTCCTCCGTCACCTTCAGTGTAGTAGAGATGTAAACAGACCAGCTCCTCAGACATTGATCATCCTGCAGGAGGGAGCAGCGTTCCTGAACATCCTCTTCCCTGTTTCCAGACGCACCTTTGGGAAAAGCTAACAACAATACATTTTGTAACTGGGTCGTGGCTTCCAGCAGTTTTCACATGAATACAATCACAAGTGTGAGGGAAGCACATTAAGTATAGCCTTATAAATACGGACATAACAATGAGCATACAGGGTGCTGAGGTTCAAGTCAGCAGAAAGGTCAGGGGGTTGGTCTCGGCTCCTGCTGCCACGTGTCCAACATGTCCAAGACAGTTAACCATGAGTTGCATTGATAGACTCTTTTACCATCAGTGTGTGAATGTGTGTGACCTGCGGTGTCAAAGAGCTTCAAGAAGTCAGGAGACTAGAAAAGAACGATAGAAGCTCAAGTCCATTTGCCATTTATGAAAGGGGACACAGAGACAAGAGGACAAGAGGTAAGAAGGTCTCAGTGGAAGAGAGAGGCAGAAAGACGAGGAAGGAGAAGACATTAAAGAGAGGTCGGGTACGAAAGGTAGTGAGAGGCAGAAAAATGTGAGCAGAGGGACAGAAGAACGTAGCGGAGACAGAAGCAACAGTAACGAGCAAACTACCAGTCGAGATTCTGTTGGGGCCCTCAGCAAAAATCAACTGGGGGTCCCTCCAACCGGCGCTCATCAACATCATGTCATGCTTACTCCGTCTTCCTCGAAGGATAATTCATTTTCATTTGTTGACTTTTATTGACAAACTTTGATTTCAACGCTTCGCAGGGCAACAGAAGTGAGTGCTGTCAGACAGGGCCCTCTTAGGGAGGTTTCCTACTGTCACTGCCAAATGTCTTAAAGTCTTATTATTAAGACCTCAGGGGCCCCTAAAGGCCCTGACACACCAAGGAGACAGTTGGACCGTCAATCCTAGTTCATCCTTTTTTTTTTTTTTTTGCTCCCGTCTGTCTTTATTTGGCCAATTTGACATGTTGAATCATCAGTCAGCGCAGTCGGTGAGAGGAATCTCTCTGATTGGCTGTTCAGAGGTTTCATTCATCTGCAGCTCTTCACACAGGTTTGGAAAAGCCCCTTGAGCCTGCCGCTGTAGAACACGGGCTTTCAGCCATTAGTGTGGTATCTCCTTATTTGTCGCCTGCGGCATTTTCAACTTTTTAATCAGACGGTATTCTCAATTAGAAGTACCTGTAATACAAGTGGTGACCGACAGCGGTGTGAAAATGGTCTTCTCATATCGTAACACGATCTACCACCGCGTGCTGGGATGGAGAGTAATTGCCTCTCACACATGCACAGAGCTTACGTGGTTGTTGACCGTCACCTGCCGTCTTTGCGGCGTGTTCCTTTAGGCCAAGACGTGAAGTGACGCCTCGGCTGGTCTTCGTTGCCACTGGTTCTGTTTGGCGTGTATTTACTCTTTGGGGACAACCATCTGCAGGTTAGGGCTAATTACGTGCTTTGTTTTGGTGAATTCAGCTTGGCGTGGTCCTCCTCTCATACTGATCCTGCATCATCAGCTAACTCTCATACTCCATGATTTCATGAATCCTTTAAAAACAAAAAGAAGAAATCATCAAAAATGAGAGCCAGAGGTCCCGACGTCCATGAGATATACAAGCGCTTCAGAGTTAATCCACAACAAGGGTTAGAGACGGCAGCTGTCGAGGCCTCTTGAATCCAGCCGATATGATGATGTCATCGCCCTGCATCCCTTCACGTTGTTTTTCACAGTTCCTTGGCAGTCATGTAAATAGCTCGACTTAATCCTTGTCTCCGGGGGACTTTTGATCAAACAGGGCTCAGTGTACCTTCCTGTCATCACCCAGGCCCTATGGAATAATCCCTCATGTGATCCTGGGACTGTGTGAGTGGGGGCCGCAGACCACACCCTCCCCAGGCTTAGTCTGCGTTCTCACAGTTTGGAGGCTTGGGTAAATATTTCCATAACAAACTGACAGTGTTTGTAATCCTCTCTAATGAAATGCATGCCCTGGTTTAAACCGTGTCTGTCGTGCAATGAATGCCCCCGGTCTGCTGATCATCGGCTTGTTATCAAGAACTCATGTATCTCAGTGAAACCGATAATGAGTGACGCTGACGCAGAGAACCGGGTGATGATTGGGCCATTAGTACTGGATCTAATTAGAGTGTACACGACAAACCTCGCAGCCTCCTGAGAAGTGTGTTTGTGTACTCAGGTGCTGTCATGGTCTACTCTTGTTTTGTTAGTTTAATCTTCATTTTAATGCTTAGTTGTCATTTTCTGTCTTTTTGGACTTTTTCTATTCTAATGTTGCTTTTTCCCCTGGTGTGTATTTTAATAGTTTTATTTCCTAGTTTAGTTCTTTCAGTGTTTGCTTTTTATATTTTGTAGTTTCTGCGTCTGTGGCTCATGTCTAGTCTTACTTACTCCCACAGAGTGGTTCTCCCTTTTTAATTGCCTTCCTCAGTTTCACATGTCTCACCAGTCTGCCACGCTTCACCACACCTCGCCACACTACCTATTTCCACTGTTAAAAGTTAGAAAAGTTCCAAAAATAATCAATCAGTATCTGTACCTATTGGTTCTTTTATTTTGGTAGAATATGTAATAATTAGTCAAATTGAAGGAATACAACACCATAGTTTAAGAACTGAAATAGATATCTGCCAATATTGGCACTGATTCCACTGTGTTGTGTGAGATTCCCGGGGGTCAGGAGGTCAAACATGCTGATGCTGAACAGACCAGAATCTAAACCAGAAGGAGGACATGCAGGCTGCAGCACTTCCAACATAGCATGTTTCCTTAAAGTCTTATTACATAGTAAGGTCACTCTATCATTTCACTCAGTAGTTATCTTACAGATTGCTCCTTTATGTATTTATCTTCACCGACGCGTTGCCCACCCAGGCCAGCAGGGGGCAGCAGCAGCGCAGCAGGCTCCTTGAAGCAGCTGGCTGCCTGTTCAAGGTGCGGCAGAGAAACACAGAGACGGGACAACATCAGCGCTAGCTGCGGGCTAGTGCGGCTTACTTTGTTTTTTTTAGTCCCCGTTTCTAAGCAAACTCAACATTGGATGAAGATTATTTTTTAAGTAAGATGCCTAAGTAGCTTATTAGACTGTCTAGAGTGTGAAGGAGCATCGAAGTGGGAGTAGGGCCGACAGATTCACCCCCGAGCCGAAGCTAACGGGAAGCTAGCGGGCTAGCTTTCACGAGCGTGTAAACGCCAAGAGCGAGATTTAATTGACTTAATTTTGTAATATTATCAACGTAACAATGGCTGACGTCGACAAGCTCAACATAGACAGTATCATCCAGCGCCTGTTAGAAGGTAAGGACACTGAAATATCACCAATAAGAGACCGCTACGGTTATCTACGTGATGACAGCTCGTTCAGACTGCAAGCCAAATGTTTACCAACAACATAAGGGTACATACAAACCAACAACAACATAACAAAGAGCGCCATTTAACTTACATGTGTTCCCTCCGTTTCTCTGATGTTCGAGTGTACCTGAAGGACACACACAGCAGTACTGACGCTCATATGTATTAGTTTAATAAAGTCATGCCCTGTATATGTAGTGGTGTGTTTAAAGACTCTTTTTCAACTTGGAGCTTCTCATTAAATGCTGCATCATGTTGGTTGTGTAGTTTTGTGTGTCTTCTTGTGATATTTGTTTTTGTCTCGTCTTTGATCTTCTTACCTCTTTCATTTTCATTTCCACCTGCGTCCTCAATTTCTAAATCTCGCTCTGCAGCTGATAACTGCTTCTGCTCTGCAGAGACGTTCCCAGACCTGCATGCATGTTGAAACCCCCAAAAGCATGGTCCCCGGCCCATGCATACATAAACAAACGTGTCATTATTATAGTAGTTAACGTGTAAGTAATTATGAAAACAAACAAAATGGTCATCTAAAAACCACTTGGTCCTTCATGCTATCCATGTTTAACAGAATAAGACCATAAGGCAATCCAAACCCGTGCAGGACCACATGATCCATGTTCATGATTATTTCAAAGGTTGATCCAGTATTTGCCTCCATGATGTATAATATAATGTCAGCGCTTCACACTTTGCTCCTGACCTGCCACTGTGACGGTTGGGTTCAAAAATCGACCAGTCAGTGTTTTATTTTATTTGACCTGCCACTGAAGTAGAACCCTGCAGCCTGAGATGTTGTGCCAGAATTGTCCTATTCACCTTCAGCCATGTTGAAACATTCGCTCTTGTTGACTCTGTGTTCATGTTTTCTTGTTTCAGTCAGAGGGGCAAAGCCGGGCAAGAACGTACAGCTGCAGGAGAATGAGATCCGAGGACTATGCCTCAAATCCAGGGAGATCTTTCTCAGTCAGCCCATTCTCCTGGAGCTCGAGGCACCGCTCAAGATTTGTGGTTAGTTACCTTTACATGTATGCTGTTTTTGAAAGATGTGTACTGTCTTGTGCTGAAGGATCAGTTCTTTTAACTTTTTCCTGCAGGCGACATTCACGGGCAATACTATGACTTACTGAGGCTGTTTGAGTATGGAGGCTTCCCTCCAGAGAGCAACTACCTGTTTCTGGGTGACTATGTGGACAGGGGGAAGCAGTCTCTGGAAACCATCTGTCTTCTCCTGGCCTACAAAATCAAATACCCAGAGAACTTCTTCCTGCTGAGGGGAAACCACGAGTGTGCTTCAATCAACAGAATATACGGTTTTTATGACGAGTGTGAGTAAAAAACCTCTGAAACTCTTCACAGGTACAGTCAGCGTTCTGTTTTCTGCTCCTGAATGCTCTGGATCTGATTGGACCAGAGAAGGTAGGCGGGGCTTTGAAGGCCGTTTTGGACGCCCCTGGGTTTGCCAGATATGAGAGCAGTTATCAGGTCAACAGGTGTTGCAGCGATGGAAGCGGGCAGTGGAACTGCTTCAGATAGAAGTGATTGTACCCGAGCTAAAAAGCCTCTGCATGTTTCTAATAAGCTCCAGCAGCAGAAAGCTGCTCAAACTAGGATCAATGTTGGAGATGAAACATGGAGAGAGGTTAGAACGCAGAAAGCTTTACAGACCCATGCAGAGCTGGCTAAACACTGAAGCTACAGTGTCCACCACATGCAGAGCTGGCTAAACACTGAAGCTACAGTGTCCACCACATGCAGAGCTGGCTAAACACTGAAGCTACAGTGTCCACCACATGCAGAGCAGGCTAAACACTGAAGCTACAGTGTCCACCACATGCAGAGCAGGCTAAACACTGAAGCTACAGTGTCCACCACATGCAGAGCAGGCTAAACACTGAAGCTACAGTGTCCACTACATGCAGAGCTGGCTAAACACTGAAGCTACAGTGGCCACCACATGCTGACCTGTGTGAGAGGAGGGGGCGGAGCCAGACAGCTTTCTGTTGATGTTTAGAATTTGGACTACAGTACTCATTTTAAACACTAGGGGGGCAGAGTTACATACTGCTCCTTTAATACCACCACAGAGCGCTCAAGAATAACCAGACTCGCTGTGAGCCAGAATATTCAAAAGGAACGTATTGAGGGAACTGTGTGTCAGCCTCCTGGACTCAAAACAGGAAGGCCTGATTAGTGATGGCTCTGCCTCTTGCAGAGCTTTTGACACTTTGAGAGCGACTGGATTGAGAATATTTTTTTTCTCCCTTGAACTCCCAGGTAAACGAAGGTACAACATCAAGCTCTGGAAGACCTTCACAGATTGTTTTAACTGTCTCCCTATTTCTGCCATCGTTGATGAGAAGATCTTTTGCTGCCATGGAGGTGGGTTTTGCTTTTTATACATAAAATCTAACGCTCGTGTTTTTCCACTCACTTCCTCATTGAAGCTGTTTCCGTTGAGCGTAGTTTTGTAATCGACCTCGTCAGTCCGCCTCGACTTGAGTAATGCTGTCTGAACTCCCATGTGTGACAGCTGTAGCCTCAGTATCAGCAGGTTAATTTGCACCTTCCCCTCTGTTCTTTTCAGGACTGTCTCCTGACCTCCAGTCCATGGAGCAGATCAGACGCATCATGCGCCCCACTGATGTCCCTGACCAGGGGCTGCTGTGCGACTTGCTCTGGTCTGACCCAGACAAGGATGTTCTGGGTTGGGGGGAGAACGACAGGGGTGTGTCGTTTACTTTTGGCTCGGAGGTGGTGGCCAAGTTCCTGCACAAGCATGACCTGGATCTGATCTGTCGCGCCCATCAGGTAACCATGATCACCTCGTCCGTTACAAACAGAGCAACGTGGTTTTGTGTTGGCAGGTCAGTGGTAATGTTGTCATGTTTGGGACGAGGGCACTAATCTGAAAGTTCTCTTCATGATGGCTCTGACCCATCAGATCAGCCAGACCATGTGACAAGCTTCATGTTCTGTATCTGACATTAGTTTAACTTTTGTTTAATGAGTAAAGCGGCCTCTGTTTTTGTTTTTATCCTTTGTGCAGGTTGTTGAGGATGGCTACGAATTTTTTGCAAAGAGGCAGCTTGTCACTTTGTTCTCAGCGCCCAACTACTGCGGGGAGTTTGATAATGCTGGTGCCATGATGAGTGTGGATGAGACCCTCATGTGCTCCTTTCAGGTCAGTTCCTTCCCAGTATGTCATCTTCAAAAAAAAAAAAAAAAAAAAAAAAAGCCACATTGTAGCACTCATAATGTGAAGAGTTCAAATAGAACTGCTGAAAGAAGTGAGACTGAGATGCACAGAGGTCAAAGTTCACTGTCGGTTGCTGCTGTGATGGATCAAGTCATGAACTGCCCGTTTGACATAACACTTGTGACGCATTGGTGCTATATAAATGAAGATTGAGTGATTGACATCAAGTGTAAAATCCTGTAGTTCCTGGAGTGTCCACTAGAGGCTGGAAGTCACATACACACCCATTCAAAAAGCCTGTTTTTACAGCAGACATGAACATGTTTACAGCCTGCTTCAAAAAAACTAACAGGTGTGATTAGCTCATGTCTCGACACACACACTGTACGGGGGGGGGATGTTTTTTTTTTAATCATCGTTTTTTTTTTGTTTTTTTTTTGATGGAGCTTTTGTGCAACTGTAATAACTGAATTACGCTCCAGGATCAATAAAGTATTTCTGATTGTGTTTCTGATCAGAGTTATTCACAACAAGGCGTGTAGCTGACATGATTGACAGGTGGGCGCCGTGTAACGGTTTGTCAGGAGGCTTAAAACCCGCCTCAGCTCTCAGCCTGTTGTTAGCTTGACTCAAAGTTAGCCTGAGACAGCATTTCCAGCACGGAGACCGCCATCCATGGGACTTCAGCGCCCCCTGCAGGGACACACGGGTGACATCACTCAGGCTTCATCTATACAGTTTGGTCATGACAACAGATTTCTGTTAGTCTTTCAAATGTAATGATATGTCAGTGTGATTCAGACAGGAAACAGTTGGTTACATAACATAAACAGTCAGATGTTTATCTGATGTTCCTCTCTCGGTGTGTACAAGGCTTTTATTGTAGTTGAGTACTCTATTTTTCTGTCTTATGTAAATCGGGTTCAGTGCTCTGAAAGTTAAAAAGACTGAAGGAGAGTCCAGCTGATTTTCTTCTTGCCTGAACATGACGTCATCTGACACTTCTTACTCTTCCCCGTTCCTCGTGTAGATTCTGAAACCAGCCGAGAAGAAGAAGCCCAATGGGAGCCGTCCCGTCACCCCCCCTCGCAACATGGTCACCAAGCAAGCCAAGAAATGAGCAGGGGGGGGCGGGCAAACTGCCGCCGCCGGTCTGCTTTCGTCTTCTGCATTTGAAGGAATGTTTTTTCCTTCATGCTGCCAACATTGAAAAGATCTTCACTCCTACCTGATGAAAGCAAAATGTTTTGTTGTTTTGTCCACAGGGGTAATAATTGATATGTCACCATGAAAACCTCAGGTGTTTTGCACTCCATTTTGCAGCTAGTCTTTGCCACATATGACTGATGAATCAGGAACCTTGTACCAACACGGCTCCGTATGCACAGGAATGCCTTGTTTGAAGCTGTGCACAATGTTTTCCTCTTTCTTTTTATTTCTTACTCATTTGTCGTCTCATTTCCCCCCTGCTGTCGGTAAAGGGTAATAATGGCTATAAGACCAACGGGGACACTTCACAAAACACCTGTTTACTTACACTTTATGAAAGTCAGTGCTATAGGATGTTGACTTTCCACTGCATCGTCACATTTTAAAATAAGTCTTGTGCTAAATTAAGGAAATAAACAAGCACTCTTGTAATGTCTGAAACCTTTCTAATAAACGTTTAGGGGGAAATAAGTCTCTGAATGTGGCTTGTTCTTTTCTTTATGTCCTGTCTGCATAACTCAACAGTTCTGACCGAGCAATCTGATTGGAAGAGAGCCTTTCCATTAATCGAAAAATAAAACGTCAACTGATAGTGATGGGATCGGTATGATTATTGTGAAACAGACTATAGACAATATAATTAAACCTCTTAACCATATTTTCAATCTTACCTTTCATGCAGGTTATTCCATGATAAAAACATTTATCTATAGATGGAGTTAGTATTGAAAGAGTGTCTGAATTTTGTTTTATTGGGTGTCATCATGGATGATAAATTAACATGGAAATCACATGTAGCTCATATAAAAAAAAAGGTGGCCAAGGATATCTTTGTTTTAAACAAAGCAACGTTTCTGTTGGATCTTAACACACTGAGGGTTTTGTATTCTCTTATTTTGCCTTATTTTATTTATTGTGTAGAAGTGTGGGGTAACACCGATATTATAAACATTAATTATTTATTTTACAGAAAAGAGCAGTAAGAATCATTCATAAAGTCTACCACAGAGAGCACACCAATAGATTGTTATTTTAGTTCAGGTTTATATATCGTTGAGTTACAGACACTCACAGTTATGTAACAGAGCAAAGAGTAAAGTCTTAGCACAATGTTTACAACAGAACCAAGTTTGTTTTTAGTTCAGAAGGTCAAGAGCAGGAGAAATTTTTATTTTAAATATCAGTTTGCATGGACTTTAAAACATGTATATCTGTTACAGGGATCAAATTGTGGAATTCTCTAAAGAATTGAAGAGCTGTGCTCAAATATTTCAGTTTAAAAAATGTACAAGGATAAAGTTTTTAGACTGTATGAAATTGGCTATTTGTGTTTGGTGTGTGTTTTTTATCCTTATTAACTTGGAAGTGAAGTCAAAGACTCAAAATTGTCAGAATTGTTTTGTGTTGCCACGGAATTTATCACTAATTCGTAATTGGACAGACCATCCAGACATTTCTGTTTTTGTTTTTTTTGATTAAACGGCAGATAAAAATAACATGTATTCTTCTGCGGGGGGGAGCGTGTTGGTTTCCAGCCGGGAGGAGAGGGAAGGTGCACACCCTCGACCACGCCGACTGTTTTCTTTTTGTTTGTCCTGAGTTTGGGAGGACCGGGACGGGCAGATTTCCCTCTGCTGCTTTTACTGTGTGGGTTAGTTTTGGTGTTGTGGTTAGTTTTGTTTCTAGTTTTTTTGGGTTTTGTTTGTTTTGTCGGTCCTGCCACTTCCTCAGTGCAGCTCCCGTGGACCCAACAATAATTGAGCCGACTATTGTGTGGCGACACAGGGATTTTATATTATTGTTAATAAACGTTTGGCACCTTTCTTTTCTAATTTCGTCTCAGTTTCTTTTTTTGTTTGGTCATTGATTTGACCCCTGCCGGGGATTTCTGTGTAAACCTGATAGCACCTGAGAGGGGGGTGTTACACTGAGGAGCTAGTTGAGTTGGTGGAGTTAGAAAATCAGCTGTAGTTGATTTTTACTTTCTATGTTTTATTAAAGTGATATGACACTGGAGGAGGAGATGTTCTTCTGGATATCAGCACAGCTGTCAAAATCTTCAGATCGAGTCTCTCTTGTGTTTAAATGATCTGCTGAAATACAAATAGTCCAAGTTAACTCAATCAACAATTAACACCACAAGGGGGAGACAAAATATAGTAAAAAAATAAATAAATAATAATAATCCAATAAACTTTTCACAAGGAGTTCTGAAATATTGTGTTAAAATGTGCTGTACTCTTTTTTTTTTTTTTTTTTTTTTTTAAATAATTCACAAATATTTTCCTTCTTTTCATTGCCTAAACATGCCTCGTGTGTAAACGTATCTTGTGTTTTTACACGATTTTTTGTTTTAATTACTAAATACGAAGGTTTACGCTAACCGGAAGTTATACGTCCTTATTAGGAAACGTTTATTTCGTAATGCATGTGACGTCAGAGCAGTCACAAGACCTTGCGAGCGGTGTGTGTGTTTGTATGTGTGTGTGTGTGTGTGTGTGTGTGGGGGGGGGGGAAGGGGGGGGGAAGAAGATCATCTGGCACCATGGCGACGGAGAAGCAGCTCGTGCGGGTCCTTCGGAGCGGACTGTTTCCTGGATGACTTGTAGCTCTGCGCGGCTGTTCTTGTTACCTCAGCTGAAGGCTGTGTGCGTGTGTGTGTATGTATAAATGTGTGTGTGTGTTGTTGTCTGACTAACAGCCGCTCATCTGTCTCGTTAGCACGCGCGTGCTGAGCTAGCAGCGCTGCTCGCGTGGCTGTCTTGTTTGCTGGGAGCTGGTGTGTAGGGGATGTTGTCCGTGCTGTCCTACGGGAGACTGGTTGCCAGAGCTGTCATCGGCGGACTCTCTCAGACAGACAGCCGTGATTACAGCCTGGTGACGGCCAGCTGCGGCTTCGGCAAAGACTTCCGCAAAGGCATCCTGAAGAAAGGGATGTGCTACGGGGACGACGCGTGCTTCATCGCCCGACACAGATCCGCGGATGTTTTAGGTGAGTGTGTGTTTACATCACAAACATTCACCATCAACATGGTTACGGACTTGAGTTTTGGTCTTCTCACTACTTAAAACACCGCAGGTCACACAAACCCACGGATGGTTGCCAACTGTCCATCAGTGTAAACTGATGCATTCATACACGGTCAATGAAGCCACTCGTGGTTCAGTGTCTTGTCCTCCTGCAGCCATGTCAGCTGTGGATCGGGTCTACAGATGACAGACTCTACCACTGATCCACCGAGGTCAAAGTCACACACATCTATGGTTGACCATTCATGAACGTGCATTCATGTCACAATGTTAAACAGGGCTGTGGCCCAGTGGTTGAGTCTCAGTGGTTTTAGGTGGAGGGTTTGATCTCCAGCTCCAATGGTGGGGTAGGTGTGAAATTCTTTGTTAAGATCATGTGCATCTACTTAACTTATGCACATGGTGGACGTCACACACCATTGTTCTTCACTGTTCCTGTTCCTGTACTGCTATTCAAATTTAAAAAAACTTTATTGATTATTTGCAACAACTGCTTTCTTCTTTGGTTCACATTGTGCCAGGAAGCCGAGTCTCAGACAGTTTAAAATCAGACCCTGCAGGTCATAAAACCTGATGAATGTTTTAACCAACTCCATGATGAGCCAAAGCCTCTGCAGTACCACGCTCTCTGTGCGTGTGTGCGTGTGTGTGTGTGTGTGCATGCCTGTGTTCTCTCTCCTGGCAGAGGCAGGGGGGACGCTGAAGGCCGTCCTTGTATGGTCCGTCTTTGGACTCTGAGTTTCCTTTCTAGGAAAAGATGTTGGTAACTAAATGTTCTCAGGGAACAACACCGCGTATAACCAACAAAGTAGTGAATGCTTCTTTAAAAGATTAAAGGTCCATGTTGACCTCTCGGGCTGCTGTGAACGTTTCCTTGACTTCTTGCTAAGTCTTGTTTTCTGTACTCGATGTTCTGTTTTTGAATCTTGGTGAAAGTGGCCATTGTTGTTCTTAATTGTGGCAGCTGCATGCCATTGTCCTTGCTTCTCGCAAGACGGCGCTCACCGCAGAAACAAGGCCGAGGACTGAACTACACAAACGTATAGAAAGTCCTGTTTTCTCCGGGAAGCTTTGAATGCATCATAACGCACAACACAGGATGCAAACATGAGAAGGTTAGACGACGTGTGAATCAAGGTCTGGTGTTGGTCGTGGTTGTGTCGGGCGCTTCATGTCCTCACTGCAGCAGTCGTGGGTTAGAATCGGACCTGTGACCTTTCGCTGTCCAAAAAAGGCTCAAAAGGCCCCAAGAAATAATCTAGATGAAAAGCATCTTTTCTAACCCTGAAACAAACACCTGTGTGTTTTTGTGTTTTTAGGCGTAGCAGATGGAGTCGGCGGCTGGCGCGACTATGGAGTGGACCCGTCTCAGTTTTCCGGCACGCTGATGAAGACATGTGAGAGGCTGGTGAAGGAGGGGCGCTTCATTCCCAGCAACCCCGTGGGAGTCCTGACGACCAGCTACTACGAGCTGCTGCAGAACAAAGTGCCACTCCTGGGTGAGGAACACACACATCCTCTCATCTTTCATGTTTTGAGTCCTGCTCACTAAACAAGTCGAGGTCCGTGTCACGCAGCGTGCAGGACTGTGCAGTCCAACATACCATACGTACAGACACTCTCTGCTCTCCAATCTAATATCTTCCATGTGGTTTGGATCTTAGCACACACCATGGGCTCGGCTGTTTGTCTCTCTGTGTGTTTCAGTTGTGGCTGCATTTACATTTTTGCAACATGAGTCAGAACAGCCAGATCCCACAAAGAGGTCCTGGGATTGTCCCGAGTCCCGACATGCCCCCGTGCACTCCCCCTGCAGAAACCCTTTCCTCTCCCGCTCTGCTTCCTGACAACGCAGCGTGCACAAACACGTAACATCGTTACACACACGTTTCAGGAACAGATCTGTGTCTCTGTGAGTGTCAGTACTTTTCCGTCCCTCCATCACATGCGCAGCGAGGAAACAAACCCGTATTGTGATCGTCTTCACAGCACAGGGAATGTTCTTGAGACCGGCGGGGTGAGTAATTGTTCTTGTGGAGAGTGAGTCAGAGTAAACACGCGGGGTTTTTGAAGGTTGATCCCAAAGAGCATATTTTGGCGTGCCAGATGAATCCGCAGCAGGGTGTGGCTGCACGCCGTCCGCCCGCTCCATCGGCTCACGTTTCCTCTTCAACATCTAGCAGATGGCGGAGAGGAAACGACAAGAACGGTTTCAAGCTGCTGAGCTGATCGTGTGTCTTCAGACTGACCTCATGAATCAGTCTGCCACACATACTCCATATCCAACGTACACAAACGCAGCAGCAGCTCCTTCAGACATGTTTATGAAAACACTGTAATAACACGTGAACAGGAGGAAGGCGTGATCACGATTCTGATATGTGTAATGTTGCCATCTACGTTGCTACACGCCACCTGTTACGCCTCCGTGACGTTCAGATAGAAGACGACTGATAGCAGCTGTTGTTCATGTAACCAGCACTGTATGATGATGTGTGTGTGTGTGTGTGTGTGTTGTTTTGCAGGGAGCAGCACGGCCTGCATCGTGGTCTTAGACCGGCAACGCCACCAGCTGCACACGGCCAACCTCGGAGACTCGGGCTTCCTGGTGGTCCGGGGAGGGGAAGTGGTCCACCGTTCAGATGAGCAGCAGCACTACTTCAACACGCCCTTCCAACTGTCCATCGCTCCGCCGGGGGCTGAAGGGGCCGTGCTCAGTGACAGGTGAGGCCCCTCCTCCTCTCTGCTCTAATCCAATCAGAGTTAGAAGAAAGCGTGTCCTCTCTGCAGCTGGTTTTTGGTGCATGTTGTGACTGCAGCGTGCGTCTGCGGACACGTGCTGCTCTATCTTGTTGCGACGGCGTGCCAAGAAGCAGCAGCGTAGACGTCAACAGAGAGCGCAGGGGCTGGACGCTCGCCAAGCTTTGCCTCTCAGCCTGGTCAAAGTCTGTGTGGGCCGGGGAGTCCTCAGCCAATCCTGCACCAGCACGCTCAGCCACCACTCCACGCTCTGAGTGTCCAACCCAGCAGATTATTCTGAGCTGGACAAGTCTGTCCTCACCTTGAGTTCACTCACACGACCCAGAGTGCAGTCTCATCCTCCCCCTTCTGACTTCATGAGTGGGGCAGCAGATTAAAGCTCTACCGAAGAGGTCAAGGGTCACAACTGAACTGCACAACGCTCTTTGGGCCTGGTTTACTCAGACTGGGTATCTGCAGCTTTCAGCCAGTCAGACTTCAGACACAGACGGAGAACTGAAGAGAGTGAACTCCAAAAGTTTGCACGTCTGGTTTGTGAGCGTTTTGCGGGTGATCTACTCAGAATATTTGCAGGAATGATAAGAGGTGCCAATCTGGTGGAGGTGGTAGTGTTTAAGTCGGGCTTTGGCGTGTTCTGCTGGTTTACGTCACGGACAGTTTGGACAGAAAGCAGGACGAGTATTAGTGGGAGGGGCCAATGAGCGTCGAGTATTTTGGAGTTATAGCAGATGAATCTGAATGAAATAAAAAGACAACATGGCCTCTGTTTTCTTCTCTCCGTCTTTTGAATGAATAGTCAGACATTGCGCTGGACGGCCGAGCTGTGTCCTCTGTGGCACGGGCGCTCGGGGACGCCACTCAGCTGATCAGACGTGCATGACGAGGAGCAGAGAGAAATTCTTTAGAATGCAGAAGCTGTGAATGTTCAGTTATATTAGTTGAATCCTTAAATGAAGGTCTCGGTCCAGCAGCTGGACTTTAAAGATCTGTGGGACGTTTGACCCGTCCTCCTCTGAAAGGCTTTTTCTTCTAACCTCTGTGCTGGACGGAGGGATACGTCTCGGCCTCTGTGGATCTTTAGCATGCTAATGATCAAGGAGGACTCGTAGCTTGACTTTGAATTAGCTTTGAGGGAAACACTGCGACCTTCTGACACGGCGATAAGACGAGGTCAATCTTAATCATTACAATAGGGAGACGAGACGCTCCACGTCGTTGGTGGCGTTTGAGAAATGACTGGTGGAGGCGTTAGATGATGCGTCTGTCATTCCTTGTGTGGCTGCTGAAGGCGTGTTGGTCATTCGAGCGAGCAGCATGTTGAGTTGGATGTGAATCCCGGCAGAGGACAGACTGTTCCTGGGAGCGCCGGCTCCTCGTGCTGTACTGACAGTCTGTAATGAATAAGATTCACGACTTGGCCCGAGAGTGCAGCAGGGCAAGGTCATCTTCTAAGAAGTGAAATCTCCACCTGCAGCTTCGCCTGCTCTCTGCCACTGTATTTATTCTGATTTATAGCACCTTTCCAAAAAAGCCCTTTAAAGACTTCTGGAGTACATTCTCTTCCTGCTCGAGTTTGCAGGAAGGTGCAGCTCTCGTAGCTATGATCAGATTATTATCTAACTGATGCATTATATTCAATGAGGGTCCAGTAGGGGAGACGAGGGGTTAATCCATCAGCTTCAGACGGGACAGATTGGCTGTAAAGGTCCCAGCCTGGCTGAATGTCTGACTTCAGTGTGTCTGTGTCTGCAGCCCTGACGCCGCCGACAGCTCCTCCTTCGACGTCCAGCTGGGTGACATCATCCTCACCGCCACCGATGGGCTGTTTGATAACATGCCAGACTACATGATCCTGCAAGAGTTAAAGAAACTCAAGGTAAGTCGCTCTGAGACACACGCTGCTTGTCCCAGAATCAGGGACGTCTCCAGAGTCAAGTCTCTCATGTGTGCTCTGTTTTTGCTGCGTAGAATTCAAACTATGAGAGCATCCAGCAGACGGCTCGGAGCATCGCAGAGCAGGCCCACCAGCTGGCCTACGACCCCAACTACATGTCGCCTTTTGCACAGTTCGCCTGTGACAACGGGCTGAACGTCCGAGGTAAGTGTCTCACTCGTAGGCGGCAGACGAAGCACGTGTGAAAACATGCTCCTATAACGGGATCCTTTCCTCGTCTGTCCAGGGGGGAAGCCCGATGACATCACAGTGCTGCTCTCCATCGTGGCTGAATACACGGACTAACCCCGGTGCATGCTGGGACAGACCCGTCTCTGCATCCGCAGGTGAAGGACTGCTTTGATTCCTGCTGGACAGGATGAAGGACTGATGTCACATGCTTCAACCTGCCATGTCTGACACGACGCTGCCCCCCACCCCCCCACCCCCCCTCCTCCCCGATGAGGCACATCTGACTGGAGGCCTGAAACATCCTTCTGGGCTGCAGTCTTGGCACCTTCGCAGTTTTCCACTGGATAATCCTGTTGTGTGGGATAAGCCGTCGTTGGGAAACAAGGAGAAGTCCCCTCTCTTTGATGGTGGTGTGGCCGGTGTGGTCAGACCACAGGTGTAGGACTGTAAAAGCCACACACACGCGCACACACACACACACACACACACACACACACACACACACACACACACACACACACACACACACACACACACACACACACACACACACACACACACACACACACACACACACACACACACACACACACACACACACACACACACACACACACTTGCTGGCTGTGCTGCTGGAAGGGAAGGACAGTCATTCTGGAGCATGAAGAAGGGAAGTGCACAGGAAACAGCAGCGTAGGGCTCAATAAACGAGCTGCGTTGTGTGCGCAGGTGATAATATGTTGCTCCATCCTCACGCAGAGATATTTGTTCTGATCTCAGATATTTTGTTACATGTTTGCAAATGGAAAAAAAAAAAGAAGAAGAGTGTAGTGCTCTGTGACATTTCTGCATCAGTGACCGGTGTTAGCAGGGTGATCCCACGTCGCTCCTCGCCACATTATTGTCAAACTGATGCCCTCCCTTTAACCTCCCTGCCACTGCTGAAGTCTTGAGTGTGAGTGTGAGTGTGAGTGTGAGTGTGTGTGTGTGTGTGTGTGTGTGTGTGTGTGTGTGTGTGTGTGTGTGTGTGTGTGTGTGTGTGTGTGTGTGTGTGTGTGTGTGTGTGTGTGTGTGTGTGTGTGTGTGTGTGTGTGTGTGTGTGTGTGTGTGTGTGTGTGTGTGTGTGTGTGTGTGTGTGTGTGTACTGCACACTGGGCTGATCAGGTCTCACAGCCTTAAACGCACAAAGCTGAAGACGCTCAGCGCGAGGAGAGTTGGTCATGTGACCAAAGTTATTTTTGTATCTTCATTGTTCAATTCTTTCGAGCGATTAGCACATCACGGTAGCTTTACAACTTTCCCTTCCTTCTCTCCATCCTTCCTGCTGCCGAGCTCCACAGTCACGTCGGGTCGCCGTTTCCCCGAGACCTCACCACAGATTTGCACTCTGCATTTACTGCAGTCCTAATCCACACTTTAAAATCTCTGCTTTGTGCACTGTCATCGTAACGTGCCTTGTATCGGGTGTTGGCGATACTGGCTCCTTTATTCCTTAAATCCACAGCAATGTGCCCGGCTCTGAGCACAAAGCCGGAAAACTGTTAAGTAGCCATAAAAGTGAGAAGAGCTTTCCCATCATGCCCTGCTGGCTTCACACCTGCCCTTTCCGAAACCTTGAGCTTCTGTGGAATAGTCATCAACACATCAGGAGATGGATGTTTACAGTCTGTTCTATCAGACCTCCAGTTTCCACACACTCAGTCCGTCACACCGCCGTTTGCTGCCACTCAGGTCACTGCTGGTGTTTCCACGGCGAGCGCCGCGGTCCGTCTCCTCCACTGCGCTCTGCTTCAAATACGCTGCAGGGACGCGTCATCCCGGACAGAGAGCCAATTTCAAAATAAAACACAATATTCATCCTTCACTTTATCAACATTACGCTCGTAGGCAGATCCCGCGGTGCAGGGCGCGTGCCACCCGACCCGAGTATGTGGAAATTGTGGGATTGCGGCGTTCCCTCTCTCGACCTGACAAAGTGGACGGCTGCAGATTTGCCTGTGATGGCGGCGCAGCGAGAAGTCGTTTGACAATCTAAGCAGCCTTAACAGTTTGAAAGTACACGACTGATCTTTGAGGCGTCTGCTCCCACTCGTCTCCCCGCCGCTCGTCCTTCTCTTCCACACTTTGGTACAACCAGAGCACGTCTCTATATTTTCAGTGTACAGTTCAGTTGTGAGGAAAAACTTTTTTGACTCTGTAAAATATTTAAATAAAGATGATAGTATTTATTAATCTGTTGTTTGTGATGTCTGTGGTGTGGGTGGGGTTTGTCCTGCAGTACACCAAACATGGCAGACGAGGCGCTCTCCTCTCCTCGCTGCGAACCTGAAGGACCATATGTGTTCACCTCACTCAACCAAAAACAGGAAGAGGAGGCCTCGTACAACCTGTGTTCTCTCCTCAGGTGTGTTCTCACACACACACACGTGGGCGTGGCCTCTTCATGAGGAAGTCATGTTTTCACAGTCAAGATCAAATAACAACAAACCAAACTGAGAGCTCACAAACGTTCATTATAAAAACAGAATTTAAAACGTGCTGTCAAACTTCACAATCTAAAAACAGCTTTAACTTGAACGCTGCAGCAGCAGCAATAACAACACAGCGCCTGAGGTGAACACGCGTGAAGGAACGAGCGGCGGGTTGACGCTCTCACAGTGAAGCGCCGTCTGCGTCCTCCTCGTCGCTGTAACACGCCAGAACAGGAGGTCTGGCAGCGTGCTCGTCCTGCTGCGAGGACACGGCCCTGAACAGGAGGGAGCAGATCTACACAAACACAAACCACAAGAAAAGCCTTTAAAGGAGCAGGATGTAACTCGGACCCCCTAGTGTTTAAAGTGGGTACTGCAGTCCAAATTGGAGCGAGCTGTCTCTCTGCAGCCCAGCACTGTGCGGCATGCTCTTTTTAACCGTCACACCGCCTTTCTGTTTCCCTCACTGTCGCTCGTGTAGACAGATGAGGAAGGAGGGGTCTCTTATCCCAGCATGAACTCTAAACTAGGTGTTGCAGTTTGTGTCCTGGGGAACAACTGTGCGGCTCGCCTTACAGCCTGAGAAGCTCTGGAAGCTCTGGTTACCGTGGAGGAAGCAGGAGTTGAGTTGGCACTGCTGCAGTGACCCTCAGGCACACAGACGCCGTGGAGGTGAATCAGAGGCAGCAGCAGAGCGGGGGGCTCGTGCAGAGGGCTGCGCTGACTGGATGCTATCAGCTCCGTCACAGCAGCAACGTCCTCAGGCTCCCTGATGTCTGCCTCACGTGAACCCAGAGCGAGACCAGCAGCCTCTGCACACCTAGGAACACACACACACACACACACACACACACACACACACACACACACACACACAGAGTTCCTGTACAAGGTGACTGAAACAAAAGTGAGGAAAAAGGCTTCTCTCTTGGACGTCCACTGATGAGCATAAAGCTCTGATGTTTCCTCTGCTGAGGAGGAGGAAGAGGAGGAGGAGGAGGAGGAGCAAAGAAGAAGAGTGATCCTCCAGGCCGGTCCAGGAGCTGCAGCTCTTTCACCAACACGCCACACGGGCTGCTGTTTTAAACACAGCTGACCTTCGTGGTTCGTCTTTAGACTTGAGTTGGAGAAAGCGGGACAGTGTTGGGATCTGAGCCATTCATCCTCTCTGAAATGTGCTCAGATGGAAACAAGCCGCATGAACTGATGATGCAGAATAAGAGGAGAGAGGAATCTGCAGGTGAGAGATCTGTCTCTGTCACAGTCCTGCACACATCAACAGTATGAAGTGCAGGAGGTCATTCTTTTCTACTCAAAGGAAAACACATCTATAGTTAGTATGAATGGAAATAATGTTGAGTAATAATGGAAGAGAGAGAGAGTGAGGGAGGGAGGGAGAGAGAGAGAGAGAGAGAGGGAGGGAGGGGGAAAGGCATGGAGAGAGACAGAGAGAGAGTGAGGGGGGAGGGAGGGAGAGAGAGAGGGAGGGGGAGAGAGAGAGAGAGAGGGAGGGGGAGAGGGAGGCAGCAGGCCAGCATAGAGCTGAGGGATTACAGATGGTGACAGGCCTCTAACCTTACCCCACATGTTCTACACTTGGCCTATTTATCTCTTTCACAGACACAAGGTTGGTGCTGTAACGCTGCGTCCTCTAAGGAAGCTAAAAAAGGAGAAGTCAACGAGGGCACACGGCCTCAGTGCCAACAGAGAGGAGAGAGGAGGGGAGATTCAACTCAAGGAGGTTGAGAGAACTGATCTTCGTACCCTGGTGGAGTTTGGGTCGGGGTTTCTGCTGACTGAGACGGGCCTTTGCTTTCAGGATCATAAAGAGTGGCCAGCACCACAGAGGCCTCGAGCACCATGTCGTCCACAGAGAAGCAAACAGGCCTGCAACAGACACCAACACAGTTCACCACAGGAAGTCCTGCCTTTTTTTTTTAAATTCACCATTTCATCAGCAGTTGTGCTAACGTGGTTATAATGTGAGTGGACCAGCCGCAGACAGGATCAGTATTTCAGTTTGACATGTTGGTTCAGTGAAACATTGTGAGCAGCACACTTACTTTCCTGCGGCTCCGCAGTACACCGACACTGGAAGACAGAGCGACTCCGCAAAGGACAACAAACCCTGGAGAACAGATCAGACTGAGACTGGAGTGAACCATGACATTTACCTGCTCATTCCCCCGCTGCTCCAGGACGAGGATAGAACTTTATTGATCCCCGATGGGGAAATTTGGGCGTTACAGCAGCAGCAGCAGAATCAAAAACAAAAAGTCCAAAAATAACATAAACAGAAATACAATCCAGGTAGTAAGGGGGGGATATATACAGAGGACTATACTATGCACTAATGCATGGCTTTACATGACCATGAAGCGTGCTCAGCTAACAAGACGGGCCAAAAACTGACAAAGGGACGTGTCTCAGTATCGGAGGACATGACGGCTACTTCACTGACTGTGAGTCATGTTAGTCAGACACAGACTCTGGGATAGTGTGATAGCACCTGTAGCGTGTTCTTAAACCAGCTGTCTGTAGCTGTGTGTGTTTACTCTGCTGTGAGGCGACCTTGAGTGACAGGAGTTGTGGGCGGTGAATAATGCAGGTCAAGTCTTTGAAACTGGCCGAACAAATAATCAAACAAGCACGTTGGTTTAGTCTCTACGATTCAACGCTGAGGTTGAGTCAGCGCTGCACAGCTCACACAGAAGGAGGCAACGTGCAGAGCATGGGTTCATGTGCGTCACGTCTGTCACACTATCTTTCACTTTAAAACACGAGTCCCAGCCAAGAGGTCAAAGGTCACATGGGTCGGTTACAGAATGCTCCACGCCGAGGCTCCGTTATCCTGGAGGATCCACGTTAAAGGGCCAGACATGTGACCTCTTCAATACTGCTGGTGACACACACGCATACACACACACACACACACGCATATACACACACACACACACACACACACACACACACGCATACACACACACACACACGTGACAGGAGAAACTCTAAAAATAAACCCTGTTACCCTCAGCTCCTTCAGACAGAAGGTTACATCCGAGTCCACGCCGACGTGAAAGTAGTCAAACTCGTCCGGGTGTAAGGACATCTCCGTGTGCATCGTCTTCATGTGATCTGGGACAGAAGTGAGTCCAAGTCAAACACCGTCCACACGTCCAGTTTAGTGTTTACAATGGCGAGGTGAGATCATTAAACGTCAGTTTGTGTTGGCGTAACGTTAGCTCACCGTATACAGCGTCATGGTAGTTTTTCAGGCCGACTCTCAGAGGAGTCATGGACAGAGTGATTTCCTCCTGCGACGATGGAAAATGCATCACCATGTCGCCAAAGAGCCTGCAGAGAGCGAGCAGAATCAGACTGAGAGGACTTCAGGCAGTGTCCTCCTGAAAAATAAAACACAGACTGAGCTGCTCCATTGTCCTTTCTGGGTCTCCGTACATGTGTGCTGGTGCTGGCAGTATGCAGGGCGTCCTCTCCGTGCTGTATGTTGTTAGTGCGTGTTATATTTGTTCCTACTTTGTTTCAGTGTGGAGTGGCATCATTCGTTTTACCCGAACCGGACGCCTCCATCGTTGTTGTTTTTTTTGTTGTGTTTTAGCTTCATTCAAGAAGAGTAATTTTTTTTTAAACATTTTTTATCTTGTATACTTTATGAATGCCGGCGGCGGCCCCCACTGGAGCGCCTCCTCAGCTGCTGGGCGTTCGGTATCAGCAGTGCTCGAGAAGTGGTCTGGCACCTCTCCAGCTACTAGACCAACTTCCATATTTTGGTCTTCATGGGGACTTAAACCGGCGACCCTCTGGTTCCCAACCCAGAGGGGGAAAGGTTTCATAACAATGCAGACATTTGATACATTTCTTTTTGTTCTTTTAAAAGAGAGATTTTAACTCTCGGTGAAACATTGATGAAATGAATCCATGCTGGTTTGTTTTGATTTGGCTGCAGGAACCGGGGATCGAACCCCTGAACTTCTGGTTGAGAGACGACCGACTACAAACTGAGCCACAGTTTTTAAGGCTCGTTCCAAAATGAGGGTGAACCTTGTGTTGGGTTTCACCTGTGGACGTGGAGCGGTACAAACACCGGTACAAGCAGTAAACGTCCACACTACATCCTGCAGTGAATACAACGTCATGAAAAAATGAAGCTCAAGCAGGTGCACAAAATGCTGCAGATCACTGAATATCCACTCGAGGAAGTCACACTGAAGGCTTCACACTCAGTTTGACTCATTATAGGTTTCTAACTTGACAATAAGGAGCTGCTCACCTGGCAGGAGCCTTCAGCACATTAGGACAGAGGTGTGAGGCAAACACTGCCTGCAGAGCCTCACTCTCCTGGAAACGTAGGTTGTGGGTTTTAGTGATGCCTGTTACAAAAGCAGACAGGATATCTGGATCACACTGCCATCAAGTGCTGACAACATGCAGTGCAGTGGGTCAAAGCAGCGTTTCCTACCATGCCTGCAGAAGAACTGGATCATCACCTGGTCATCAGACGGGCCGATTGATATCTGACACTGTTCCACATTACGCTCGATCGAATTTAAACACCGGAAAAGAGGAAGAATGCACTAAAACACAAATAAATATGAACGTGCTTTAACGTAGCAGTGAGCTGGAGCGCTGTGTGGCTGAATGCGCCACACGCCTCACATACCTTCATAGCCAGTCTGCATTTGAAGGTTTCACCGCCCGGCTCTGACGCTGGTCGCAGGTTGTAGTTCTTGAAGAACAGAGGCGAGAAGACGAAGCAGGCGTACGCAGAATGAGAAGAATTCACGGATCTCAGCGCCAGCTTTCAAAGAGGAAAGAGAGCGAGTCAGTCAAGAAGCCGTTTCACGACGCCATGGACCAGGAGGTCACCGAGGTTCAACCCCTGAAGTCACAAAAGGTTTTTGATTTATTTTATATTATTATTTATCGAGAGGGCCGAGGACAGAGTACGAGGACACGTGTCAGAGTTATCCAGCCTTTATACATGCAAACCAACCACACATGAATATAATCTGTCTGCACATTATCTTGTGTTGCGAACACAAGACATTAACTTGTGCACACAACGCAGACGACTGTGGCTCAGTTGGTAGACTCAATCAGCAATTCAGGGATAAGTGTCTTGCCCAAGGACACATTGGACATGTGACTGCAGTAGCTGGGGATCGAACCTTCAACCTTCTCGTTGAACACACAAGACCTTTGCTGTTTTTTGTTTTACTCATTGGAGCTTGTGGGTCTCCGTCCATAAAGGTCGAGTCTAAAACAACTTTAAATGTATTAACAAATAAAGATGGGTTGGTTCTTCATGGGCAGAATCAGTTTTATTTGTTAGGCATGTTTAACTCACAAGGCTGTGCTCTGGAGAATCTAAACATTAGATAATACCGATTGACTAAAAATATAAACAGGACATTAAAGACTAATATGTACAGACTAAACAGGATGATGGTGAGCAGTGCTGATCACCCCTTTGATGTTTGGATCCAGCCACAGCTCCTCTCCGATCCGGGACAGGGTCTGAACCGCCTTCCCAAAAGCTGCCACACAACAAGCTGGTCAACATTTAGCCCCAAAACATTTAATTTAATCACATTTAGAACAAATATTTGTTATTTAGTTTTGTGAACATAAAGTTAAGATCATTTAATTGGCAAATATAAATGTTATATAGGTTATCAGTTTCTGAGGCAGGTGAAAATAGGATAAATAATAAATAATATTTACAGTCTGAAAGCTAACAGAGGCTAGCATCATATTATTAAAGTCTCTCGCGATCTGTTGACTGATATGAAGGCTTGAAACATGTTAATTATCATCATTATTAGTTTTATAGTCGTGTTATAGTCTAACTTCTTCTACCTTTTACACAGTTTCCCTCGAGACAACAATTCATCATGTCAATAATGACTCGCGCGCTCGTGGAAGGATACGCACACCGCGCATGCGCGAAACTGATCCTGGCGCGGGCGTGTTTATTTTTACAGTCTGTGTTTTTTTTCCACACAAAAGCCAAATAAATGTTAAGATATTAAATAATATTAAACCATGGACTTTGATATTGTATTTCCTGGATTACAGGCCCGCAGATTTTGCGTAAATGCAACAAAACGTTTAAATCCCAACGAGGTGTTCCTCAGGTGACCATCTCACCTGAGAGTGAAGCGCTGTGATTGTGATGGAATAAAACTTTGTGTAGGATTTGAGCAGGTGTGTGCATTTTTCTAAATGTGTGTGACTGTAGACTAAAACTTAATTTTATGGTTGTGAATTCACAAAAATCTACTTTGACTTCATTTCAAAATGTGATATCTAAAAAAGCCTTATAGTCACCAAATTTAGAATATATGATTAAAACTGATATTTTAAAGGAGGATTTTAAAAAGGTTTAACAATTTAAAAAAATTAAGTTTAAAATTGTATAATACAAGTTATTTTGGCCAAACAAAAAAAGAAATAGATTTTTGAAAGTCAAACCATGAATTAATAAATCAATTCCTACAAAACCAAAGTGTCTATTTCTGAAGGTTTCATTTTGTGGCTTTTTATGCCTTTATAAGAGACAGGACGATCCATACATTTCAGAGAGACTCACAGGAAAAGTGCCAAAGGTCGGAATCAAACGCAGACTGCCCACTCGGAGGGCCACAGCCAACCAGCTACCAACCTCCTGATTAGACTGATTCTTCTTCTGTGCTTTGTTCTCGTCTCAGCCTTGGAGCACTCAGGTCTAGGATTTGTTCTGGTCTCAGTTATTGTCGTCTTGATTACAACGCTAGCGTTCACATCTTAAATGTCAAACACAATCAGAAGTACGAGCTGGTCTGTTTACACACTTTATTGAGCATCATGTCCAATATACATTGCATTGACACAAAATGAACAAAACAAACAAAAATGGCGTTAGGGTGGGTTACCTGGACACACCATTTTCAGGGCGTATTGCTTAAAGACATTTTCAAACGCACCGAATCTGTGCAAATACAGTGAACACCGGTCAGAGGAGGTCATGGTAGGTTAGAAAAGTCTGACTTAAAAAGGTAATGTCGACAGCAGTTATGTGATCATCGAGTCTACAGCGAGTCTACACGTCACATTCACCCACAATGTTCGGACATACGGTTTCATTTTTTAACATACCCAACCCCGTCAAACCTGATTGCATGCGCCAAAAGATGGTGAGCTAGTTTTTTTTCAAAGTCCATCACAGATCGGTCGTTGTGTAACATTGTTCAGAAGTCGACGTCTTCACCATGGCTTTATATTCAGCTACACTGTCACAGACTCCGCCCACATGAGACTGTTTTTTAAAAATAAAACCTAAACACAGGATGTGTCTGATGCCGTCAGAACGCTAAGTTTGATTCTTACTGAGCGGCGATTTTAATTGATCAAGAAATAAAAACCCATATCCAGTAATCCAAGTATGCACCAATCAGAACTCAAGAGCGCTACTTTAAACCCAAGAGTGAATAAGACAAACACGCCGTTATTTAAGTCAGATGTGCAATAGCAAAGGTAGGAATGACGAGCGTAATTCTACTCCAAACGACCACGATCCTCGTCAGCGTTGTCGTCTTTTCATGTTGAGGTACGCTCGGGTAGTCCGGACGCACAGACTTCTTTTTTCAGATGTCTGTAGTGAAAAGACGTGATGTAATGAACGGAGACCTTCAGTGACCAAGTGTTAAGGGGCGGGGTCAGGAGGTTGCTAATCTAACACCCAATGAAGTGTGCTCCTGAGACGTGGGCCAAAAAAACCTCCCGTCACCTTTCAGCTATGCTCGTGTGAGTCGAAGAGATACTAAACTGATAACTCTCAAATCACCGTGAAAGCCATTCCTTTTACATCTACAGTGAGGAAACGATAAATGACGGAGCTGCTGAGGGGGGACCATGCAGGTTTGAGAGTTACGCTTTTACACAAACACCAGCATAGCTCACGCGCTAACAGGAGGCCTTTCTCAGATAAATAAAGATCGACAGACTGATCCCCAATTTCCACAAACTCCATACGTGCCACGATCAATCAGCGCCACGGCCTGCCTCACTGTGTTCGTCTCCGGCGGTGAGCGCAGCTCCGAGCGGCTGTACGCACGTCACGGGAGAACGACAAGACCGCTCGAGAACAAAGAGAGAAACGTGCAAACATGTTGCTTTGTCTTGCTGAGGATGATTTGTTGTTAGCTTCTTTGACGCAACGTTGAGTAAGTGATGGGAAAATACGATTCTGATTCCGTACAATGTATTTTATTTTGAAATTGACCGAACCCTCTGTGTATTGACTTCCTGTCCCGGTCGGTTTATTCCGTCCAGCTGGATGTGTGCCTGCCGCGTGCTCCGTCTAAAACTGAAAAATTTGAAACGGAGCAGAGCGAAGCCCGCTGTGGAAACACACTACCGCACGAAATATGTGGAAATTGTGTCTGAGTCCCTCTGAAGGTTCTCGACCACGTCCTCGAGAACACCAACAGACCGTGAGGAGGTGAAGCCTACATTAAGGTAACAGTGATTCTATAACGGAGCTGACACATTAATCTGGTGGTGCGTGTTACGTCGGGAGGACAAGTGATGAGCTAATGGGTTTTAACGTTTCCTTTGACACAATCTTGACCACTAAGTTGCATAAGAAACCTGGTATAAAGTAGAAACTGTTCAGCAGCAGATAAAAAAGCAAGTTAATTTACAGTAGTGACATATCTTACATCATTAATTTTTCAAAATAAATAACATTAAATATACAACTCCAGGTAGGAAACAGGTTAAATTTCGCTGGTAGGGTTCTCAAATTGGCTCATCTTGCGGACAAAGAAAGAAAAAGAAGAAAATAAAACAACCGTTCACAGAAATGTGGTTGAAGTTGAAGCCAACCATTTCCTTTGACTGGCAAAACAAGGGGTGCAAAAGCCTTTTGTTGAAATCATCCCTCTGAAGGCATCGACTTTAACTGAAAAATAAAAGAAAAAAAACAGGATTACTTCCGAGTGCACGCTTTGCCATGTGACGCTCAGCGGGCAGGAGAGCTCATGTACTCACCCTGGAACACACCGAGGACTGCTAATCAAACGCCATCTCTTGACTTTTTCTTACACAGCGCGCCACCTTCCTCTTGAACTCGCCGTTTGGGTCCTCCCTCCACTCTTTCTGCAGGAGCAAAAAACAGTTTCTGAATCACTCCAGCGCTCACTTGAGATGTTCAATTCGAGGACGTGTAGAGCGATGGGGAACTCACCGCCGCGTCAACATTAGCTGGCGAGTCACTGTTGGGGTCTGCTAGCATGGAGATAACGCTAATCATGATTGTCTCTACCGTGTGGATGGGAAGCCAGCGCTCCTCGGGCTTCTCATAACCAAACTTATCTTCGCCTGGCTCGTGCAGAATTGAGATGCAAACATCTCCGTTCTTCGCAACTGTGGAGAACCAAAGCATGGCGTTAGCAAGCAGCCGTCAGCGCAGCGTGACGTTTCTGTTCAATCTGGGGACGTGTGTGTGTGTTTACCGTTCGGGTGCCAGATCTCTGTGATGAACTTCATCTTTGGAGGCCGTAGTGGATAATCGAACGGAAAGGTCAGGTACGCCTTGAAGAAGCCTCCTTCACTGAAACACAAACAGGACAAAGAAGAGGTTTTATAATCACGCACACATCAATCACAAACGTGTGTGGAAAGAAGTTTCTCACTTACAAAAGGGTATCCTGTGGACCGATGATCACAACTTCCCATTTATAAATGTCATCGTCGTCGATCAGACCGGCTGAAAAGCCCTCCACGGGGTTTTTGTTGAGCTCTGGAGAGACGGACAGAAGAGCGTGTTAAAGACAACGTCTGTGAAGATGCACTTTATTAATCCCTCGAGGGGACACATAGAGGCTGAAACACACACACGCACAAACAGGATCCTGCACTGATAGAGTGTGTGTGTGTGTGTGTGTGTGTGTGTGTGTGTGTGGGGGGGGGGCCTGCACGAAGAGCACTCCTGAGATAGTGCCTTGCTTAAGGGCAGAAAGTGTAACTGGCACCTCTACAGCTACCAGATCAATTTCGAGATTTGGTCTTCAAAACTGGCGAGAAGGTAACATTAGGCCTTGTGTTTGTTCCCTGATCGACTGCAGGTCATTCTGACTACACACCGGCAGCAGCCAATGAGAGCGAGCAGACTTAACAGAAGCGTCACCAACTGGATGTTGCGTAGCTGACAAATCACCCTCAGCTCGCGCTGCAAATTAAATAAAGCCGCAGATAATCCATCATCTATAAACCAGGATCTCATCCGTATTGTTTTTCTCATTTTGCGGCGTAAAAACGAAAACGGCTGACATCGATCGACCTCCATGTTTGTTTTTTCTCCTGAAGTCCCGTTTGATCACACGAGTTCCTGTGAGATCTCGTGTCTGTGAAGTCGTCACTACAAACAGCAGGTGATCTCCCAGTCTGGCTGAGAGGATTATAATATTCACATCAGTTCAAACTGACCACGTCTGCGTATTGATTCCACGACAGTCACTTCATACTGGCAGGCCCGTTAACGGGAGGGACTCAGGGTGAGGACATCAGGTGGTCTTCAGCCTAAACTCTGGAGGTCAGACGGCCTTGAGTCTAGACCAGACTATAATACTATAAATCTTTGTCTCCACAAACATTAGTCACTGTTGAACTGAAAATAACAACTTCTAGATCAGGAACAAATCGACCTCTGTGAGTGTGACGGCAGCGTCCCGACGCAGAGAACAAACAGAATGAACACGTCGCACAAACGCTACACGATGCTCAGTCAGTCAGAGAGAGCAATGATGACAAGAAGAGTGAGGTTTTTTTCTACCTGGTTAAATACATAAAAAGACTGTTTTTGATTGGCTCTCGCAGGCAGAGCCGCTGCTTGTCCACGGGCCTGTAAGAGGCCACCGAGGGCTCCGAAACTTTAAACCAAAGCAGCTGCTCAAAATGTGCAATGACAGCAGGAACCCCCTGGAGGGCGCCCCATCTCACTCGCTGCAAAGAGAGAAAGAAGAAATCAACACAGATGACGATTTAAAAAAGTAAATGAACGAACGCTACCAGCTGGAATCCTCCCTCGCTCTCTCCTCCCAACACTTCCTCGCTCTCTCCTCCCAACACTTCCTCGCTCTCTCCTCCCAACACTTCCTCGCTCTCTCCTCCCAACACTTCCTCTCTCTCTCCTCCCAACACTTCCTCGCTCTCTCCTCCCAACACTTCCTCGCTCTCTCCTCCCAACACTTCCTCGCTCTCTCCTCCCAACACTTCCTCTCTCTCTCCTCCCAACACTTCCTCGCTCTCTCCTCCCAACACTTCCTCTCTCTCTCCTCCCAACACTTCCTCGCTCTCTCCTCCCAACACTTCCTCTCTCTCTCTCTTCATCTGTCCTCTCTCATCACGTAAAAAAAAGAGCATTCAAACTATTCCAAATGTATCTGAACTTCTTTCACAAACAGGAAGTGACAACTGTCAGATTTGTTATCGTATCGAAGGAGCCGTTTCATATCGTCTGAGCGTTGTCATGGAGACGATTTAGTGTTTTTTGTGTGGACAAAAAAGTGCTGGCCGTGCGCTCAGGAGTGTTTGCATAAAGCGTTATTGCGCTGATCATAAAAATGTGTGTCCTGTCTCTATTGCAACGGTCTGTTGACCACGGACGCTGAATGGCCAACACTGCTCCGTTAACTTTAAGGCATGTTTTTTGTTTCAGCTGGTCTCTTTCCCAATCATACACTGTGGGCGGCAAAACTACGGAGACTATCACACAGGGGAGAAGAGCGCCGGTGACGCCCACAGCGCCTTTATGAGAACTTGAAGGGTTTTCAACTTGAGCATTAAAAGCAGCCGCGCAAACAAAAAAGTCAGGTGCTCCGAAAAAGGAGCAGGATGCTGTGTTTTTTTCTCCAGGCGCCCACTTTCTGCCACGGACTCACCGCTCAGTTAAAACCATTAAAAACAAACGCCAGTCCAGTCTGAATGTCTTCAAAAGTGGAGCTGAGAAGATTTAAAGGGACCGTCCATTTTCATCTATGAAGTGGATCAGCACCGTCAGTCCAATATCATACCTGCCCCATTCCCGAAACATAAGTTATATTTATACAGAGACAGCACGTTAAAACCAATCAATCCGTGATGTCATTGTAAACACTTTCCATTCATCAGGATTTTATTGAGCTTTGATTCCTGTCTCATTGTTCTGTCCAGTTTGTCTGCATCCCGGACAACATGATCCTTGAACATCTCTGAGAGGGTCGGCGTAAAGCTGGGTTTTTTTGTACTGTTTTGTTAAGAAAATCACAAGAAACTATCAGATCGAAAAGCCAGAAGATGAACAGTGAGGTTGATCTGTGAGAGGAGTACACTCTTCTTTTAAACAAATACATGCATGTAGGCATTGCAGCTCACAGAAGAGTTTGAAAACAGTGTGACTGTTATTTATATGATGGTAAAGTGAATACAAGTGTCCTTGTTGTGTGAACTCCACAGAAGACGTTTAAATATGAGCTCCTTCCTTCAGAAGTGTCTGCAGAGGAAACGTGAAGGTGGGTAAAACATTTAGAGCAGTGTAACATTTTAAAAGGTGGATATAAAATCCGGCGGTGTAGTGTGAGTTGTGTCTGTCATGTTTTGCATTGTGCTGCATGCTAAGTGTGAGCAGCGTTAGAACAATGAGATAGTCTTATAAAAGGAGGTGTCGAGCTCCACACTGCCTACAAGCTGCTCCTTCTCCTTCTTAAACACAGGTGGACCAGAGGAGCACAGTCTGCACAGCAGCAGAGCTGCACTGATCATCAGATGAGTCCTTGATTATTCCTTTGTTCCGTCTGCTAACTAATGTCGAACCTGCTAACAGTTAGCATAGGCTAGCGTTGCTGTACGTGTAATGATGATTTACCCTCTTTAGTCTTCACATAGTTTACTTCGTAACACTCTCTTATCAGTGTAGCTTATCCAGATATTACCCAGCAGCGATGCAGGGATCTTTAACACTGCCTGGTTAGCATTTAGAGCTCATTTCTATGGCGTAAACATAGCTCTGCGATGCTAACAGATGCTAACGTTAGCTGCGGCAGCAGTCCTGATATTCACTTCATTCTTTTTTGTTTTTTTACCTGCCAGTTGTTTTCGAAGAAGTAATGCTGATTGTTCGGTCATGGTACGCAAACGTTTCTGAAAAACACTCGGTGTTGACGAATACTTCCAGAAAATAGAGCTAAAGTGTGCGCGAGCTGCAGCCGCTTGATGCCCCCTCTCTGTTTTGACACAAGGTTCAGCTGCAGGAACTCACTGTGCGCATGCGCGTCCGCATCCGACCGTGTTTCTGTTGAGGCAAGGCGACGGTTTGTTTTGACAAATCAGCTCACCAAAGCACCTTCATTGTTTTGCATCTTTACATCACTGGAGGTTGGTTCCGACAGGAGGTCTTGGATTCAGGTGGGACGTCACAATCCATCCTCCTGAGACACCAGTCCTTTCGTGTCCTTATGAATCCTAGACCACTGATGATGGGACTCAGGCCCGAGGGTGCAGAATGATTTATTACACCCCAAATTAAATGGACTCAAAATAACTGTCCTTTTGTGTAAATGGAGGCTTTAAAATGACAACATTGACCCAGATCGTATTTATTGCATCCATGATCTGATGGTCATGACAGGTGCAGGACCGCCCCTGTAGTTGCACCCCCTTTAATCCCAGACGTAACCTAAAACCTTTTGATTTAGAACCGGGCCTGATGGTTTACTTCATGGTATTTTTTTAGTCCTAATCAGTCCTAATCATACATATCAAATATTAATGCATTTAAGGTTTTAAAAGCACAATAAATGATTTATTTTCAATATACTTCATGAAAACTAGATTATTTATGGTTTGATTATTGCAGCCTAGTATATGTAAAAGATTTGCAGCAATATTTATTTGTATGCTTTAGTTTTTTTATTCAATGTCAATTACTCATATTAATGTCCCTTTGCACAAAAATCTGGCAATAAAAATGTTATAAATTGTTCATTTAAAAAACAGCATCAGTCCTAATCATATCAAATATTAATTATTGTTTGTGTGGTAGCAAAGAGCCTCACCTATTGCCGATGTAAAATTTCCACTTTTATTTTATTATTATAATCAGGGAAGGCAGGAGCTGCAAATGGTGACGTAATGCTCCTTGTTTTCCACATTGTTTACAGGTGCAGAACACAACTCTCCATGTAGAGCAGAGCGCACACTGTCTCCTCTCAGTGGTAGTGGTAAATGGATTAACTCATCCATTCATTCGCGTTTATACTCGCACAAAGGATACAGTCGAGTGCACTGTGATAGAAAAAAATGCCATTTATTGTAAAAATGACGTAATCTGGGAGGAAATCCCTCAGAGCACACATTTAGAGACCAAGGTCTTAAATGAAGTGGAGAAATGAGCAGATGCACATTCTATACTTCATATTTGAGCTGGATCAAAAACTATTTTGTGCCACAAAAGGCTAAAAAAAAAATACATGCACAACCTTGGATCAATCATCAACAATATGCATGAAACATAAATGTGCTTGGGTGCGTTAATTATACATTTTGCTTCACAAACATGAAACAAGCTTTTAATTCAACCATCTAAAATAAGTTGGCCGACATATTTCCTTAGGGATGTAAAGATAAATTGTGATTAATCGATTCAAAGGCGTCAAGATTCACTTCTATTCTGAAAAATGAATCTCAGTAACATTTAGTCTTTGAAATCAGAGGTGTGGAAACATTTTGACTTTAAGACAGAAAATGAAAGAAGTGAGAAGAAAACAGACGAGACAAAAACTGTGAGCAAATATCACAAGAAGACAAGAACTACACAAACAGCACAACCAACATGATGCAGCATTTAACATGAAGCTCCAACCACCTCCTCTTGTTGACAGAATAAAAACATTAAAAGACCAAACCACACTGACAAGCAGGTTAGCGGCTCCTAAAGGAATCTGTTTCACTCATCCTCTGTCTTCAGTCCCATTTTGTTAAATAAATCGAGAGAATCGTATCCTGAACCCAGTATTGTGAATCTAATCGTGAGTTGAGTGAACTATATCCTCGTGTTTTTAAGAGCAACACGAGAAGTAATTAAGAAGTAATATCCTTTATATTGATTTCCACACAACGCATTTCATCTTTTGTTTTCTCAACACATTTTCTTTGCAAAGTTGCAGATTTCCCGAGAATAACAAACCTGTGGCGGTGCAGCTGTAGAAAAAACGAGGTTCTGACGGGCACCTGAAGGCATCACTATGCGGAAAGACGTGCAGCGCCATATTTAATACATCTGACGCTCGCGGACGTTAGCTGTTTACAAGCTCCAAACTTTCACGCTGAGTCGGAGACCTGAACTCTAAACCCTCAGATTCATCCAACATGAATGTCATAGATCATGTGCGGGACATGGCGGCCGCAGGCCTTCACTCTAACGTCCGGATATTGAGCAGTTTGTTGCTGACAATGAGCAATAACAATCCGTAAGTAGCCCGGGCTCCGTCTATTTCCTGCACTGTTTTTGTAGCCCAATGCTAACTGCGCAACAGCTTATATTAACGAATACAATACTTCTCCGAAGATAACACACAAGAGTCTCGATACAACACCCAACTCAACCACAAGTTGTTATGAACGTAATTAATATTGTTGTTATGATCAAAGTGAAATTAAGAAGATAGAGTATGTTGCTTCCAGGACATAGCCGTATGCAGGACTGTAACAGAAACAGCTATCATCTGTCGCTGCCTGTGTCTAACTTCTTTTTTTAACTTTAAACTTATAGATTTTATTATTGTCAAATGATCTAAAATCAGTGAGAGAACCTTGTGTTTGTTGGATGGCAGTGATCTACAGTAGATCAGGGGTCCCCTAAGGCGGGTCCCTGCTCACAAGGAGCTGGAGGTTCCTGCAGATGGTCTTGGATCCATGTGGATCATCATAATCTAACCATCCGCCAGTCTTCTAGTGTCCTTGTGAATCCCAGACCACTTATGATGGTTCAACGAGGGTGCCAGATTAGTTATAGCGCCTTCATTTTGAATTTCTTCACCCCCAATTGACTGGGCGCAAACAAATCACTGTCCATTCACACAAGGCTTTAAGATGATAACAGGTGCATACAGGATCTGTATGTTTAGAGGAGACCACATGCTGGGCCGCCTTTAATCTCAAGAGATGTAATACCATCACTTCCTCCAGGCAGGGACAGTGGGGGGTCCCCACTTCAGTTCAGCAGTTAATATCGGCAGATATCATCGTCACTTCCGGTGACTTTCAGTTTCGGCTAATTTATTGCTCAGTGACTTGTAGCATTGATAGAAAGACAAATATTCTTATTATAGCGTCATATAGAGGACTCTGTTGCTTCGTCTGCCACTTCTGCATTGTTGTTTTTACATCACATCACCCTCAGCAGACCTCCAGTCTGTCCTCTGCCATCAACCCCATCAGGAGGAAGTCATATTTCAGGAGTGATGACGGCTCATGACACACGTTGTCTACATTGTGTCCGCTCTTATTCCTTTATTTGTTTTTGTTTATATTTATAATGCCGATGATTTTAATTACAGAGAGCTGTTCTCTCCGGCGCAGAAGTACCAAATGTTGGTTTACCATGCTGACGCCATCTTCCATGATAAGGAATACCGTAACGCTGCCTGCAAATACAGTATGGCGCTGCAACAAAAGAAGGTGCTCAGCAAAACGTCTAAAGTCCGTACGTCTACTGGCGGCGCTGCATCGAACATACAGGCACAGGTAAGTCTGAAATCAGTTCCCCGAGGGACATTGAACTGTTCCTGCTGTTGGACATTATGTAACCTAAATACATAAACTATGAATTAAACAGTCTAACATTGATGTTAATGTCGTTTTTCAGAGCCTGCCATCAGAGATTGAGGTCAAATACAAGATAGCTGAATGCTACACCATTTTGAAACTGGACAAAGATGCCATCGCGGTGCTTGACGGGATTCCATCCAGACAAAGGACTCCAAAGGTTTGCTGCTGACCTCACAGCTTCTAATGCCATCTTTTTCTTCACGTTTCATTTTATTTATAATCTGGCTTCTCAGCTGTTAAAGGTCACATATTCTCCTCCTCTTCAAGCAGTGTTAATACGTGTCAGAGCTCCTCTTCAACGTGTGTGTGAAGTGTGTTGTTGTAAATCCACTCTGATCCTGTATTTGATCATGTCTATAAACCGCTCTATTTCAGCCCTGCTCAGAACAGGCTGTTTCTGTGTCTGTAGCTTTAAATATGTAAATGAGCTGTGTCTGACCACGCCCCCTCTCTGGAAGGGCTCGGGTGTACTCGCTGCTTTCTGGCTCCATGTCCTATTGTTTACGGTGAGAAGGCAGACTCAGAGGGCAGAACAAACACCTAGCTGTGGGAGTGTCACCCACCTGGGGGAGGGGCTACTGCCCTTTGTGATGTCATGAAGGGAACATCTCCAAACAGCCTGTTTGAGCACAGATTTTCTGAAAAGTGGAGCAGGCAGAAGACGGAGAGGATGGACTTTTCTCATCACTGGGGGGTTTGGAGACAGACTAGAGACACATGTTAGAGTTAGAGGAACATGCTGGAGTGTATTTGAACATGTGGCCTTTAAGTGGTGTCAGTTTCAACAGTTGAACGTCTTGTTTAAACACATAATAAGTTTGGGGTGACATGGTAACGAGATGAGTTCTGAGCTGATCTGTCTGAGTAATGTCCAAACTCCTGATCATGTTGACTTCATCGTTCTTTGAGTCCATCAGCTTTAATTGAGTTTCTGTTTTTGTTCTTTCATGCTTCAGATCAACATGATGTTAGCGAACCTGTACAGAAAAGCCGGTCAAGAACGTTCTGCAGTGACGAGCTACAAAGAGGTCCTCAGACAGTGCCCCCTCGCCCTGGATGCAATCATCGGTATGCATCGTCACTCAGACGAGAAGAGGCTGTTCAGACATCCACACACTTCAAGTTTGAGTGCTCACAGGAGCTCTTCATGGTCCTCTTTTTGTTTTCCAGGTCTTCTGTCATTATCCGTCAAAGGGGCTGAAGTGGCGTCCATGACCATGGATGTGATCCAGAGTATCCCCAACCTGGACTGGCTCTCTGTGTGGGTCAAAGCGTACGCCTTCATACACGCAGGAGACAATCAAAGAGCCATCAACACCATCTGGTGAGCGGAGCAGTTTGTTTATGTGCATGCAGATTCTCTTTACGCAGCACACTGGTTTATAATCTCCCCCCCCTTCACACCTTCCCCTGGTCTCAGCTCTCTTGAGAAGAAGTCTCTGTTGCGGGATAACGTGGACCTCCTGGTGAGCCTGGCTGACGTCTACTTCAGGGCTGGTGACACCAAGAACGCCATCCTTAAGTTTGAACAGGCCCAGATGCTGGATCCGTACCTCATTAAAGGTAGGCTGCAGACTGACCTGTGGGCTCCGTGATGCTCTGTTTGCAGCTGACACAAAGCAACAAATGAAATGCTCGGGAGGAAGAGGAAATGTAACGGTCAGATCTGAGGTCAACCACCGGGGGGGGGGGATTTGAACATCGTTCTGTTTCCTGCCAGTCGTCCTCCCTACATCTGTGTCTGTAGAGGCCCGTGTGTGTCTAACGTCCTCATATCTTTGAATCGGCTATCGTTGGCTCAAAGTTTGGTAACTATGGCGATCTGAAGACAGCAGACTCGCTCATGGTTGTGATTGGTTACCGTAAACTGGCTCGATTGGCTCGTAGGAACTCAGGATCAGCAGCTTTGTGTGAGCGTGCAGCGTGATGTCATGGTCCAAACAGCTGAAGTGGTTGGAGACGTTTCACCTCCTCTGAAAGGCTTCTTCAGGTGTGAAGGAGGAGGATTCACTCAGCTCCTGAAGCCGTTCTCTCACCATTAATTTGACCAAAAGAGAGTGAAGAAAAGTTAGGAGATGACAGTAGCTCTTCTTGACTCGTCTGGGCGAGCGAGCGAACGTGCTTATTAAGATGGTTTGGCTTCACAGCTGCCATGGTAACGCCTGCTTGCTAAATCCGCCTCTGTCCACTATATTACTGAGAGTATCGATGTGAACTGTGACCCCTTTGAATCCATTTTATTTATTTATTTTTGTCAAATATTTTTATTGATTTTTTTTTTTCATTGGGATGGGTACAAAATATACAAAAATACTCCAGATGTGCATCAACATAATCATAAAATAACAATAATAATAATAACCCCTTCCCCAGAAACAACCCATTCACCCCACAACAACAAAGAGGACAAGACGGTCAGAAAATATGAACAAGTAGAATAGTATAACAGAATACTTCAAAAAGGAGAGAGTATGGAGAAAAAGGGGGGGTAAAAATGAATGGAATCCATTTTGAACTGCCTCCCAGTAAGTGTTTACACCCCTGCTGGAGTTTCCTGGCTCTGTTGACCTCGATGTGCAGCACGCAGGTTCAGTGTTAGTGTGCTTGTATGCACCTGCAGGGATGGATGTCTATGGTTACCTGATGGCCCGTGAAGGACACTTGGAGGATGTGGAAGTCCTGGGCGGCCGACTGTTTAATATTTCCGACCAGCATGCAGAACCCTGGGTGATCTCCGGGTGAGTCTTTGAACACGACACTGAGCGCTCTCCTGTCACTTCCTGTCCTTTTGTAATCTTCCGTTGTGTTTGTGCTTCAGTTGTCACAGCTTTTACAGTAAGCGCTACTCCCGAGCCCTCTACCTGGGAGCCAAGGCCATCCAGCTGAACAGCAACAGCGTGCAGGCTCTCCTCCTCAAGGGGGCAGCGCTGAGAAACATGGGGCGCGTTCAAGAAGCCATCATCCACTTCAGAGAGGCCATGCGCCTGGCGCCCTGCCGACTCGACTGCTATGAAGGCGCGTTCTGTCTTTAGTGATCGTACGACGTCTCCGTTCGGCCAGCGTGAACCTTCATAACGAGTCTGTCTGTTTACAGGTCTGATCGACTGTTACCTGGCATCCAATGGGATTCGAGAAGCCATGGGGATGGCCAATAACATTTATAAAACCCTGGGGGCCAACGCACAGACCCTGACCATCCTTGCCACGGTGTGCCTGGAAGACCCCGTGACTCAGGAGAAAGCTAAGACCCTGCTGGACAAAGCGCTCGCCCAGAGACCAGACTACACCAAGGCCGTGGTGAAAAAGGCAGAGCTGCTCAGTACGTACGCCGGCTGAAGTAAGAAACGCGGGAACACATCTGGACATCCAGCTGCTAATGCAAATGTTTGTGTTGTGTCGTGAAGGTCGGGAGCAGAAATACGAAGAGGGGATCGCTCTCCTCCGGAACGCCCTGGCCAATCAGAGTGACTGTGTGCTGCACAGGATGCTGGGAGATTTCCTGGTGGCCGTCAATGATTACCAAGAAGCCATGGATCAGTACAGTATAGCTCTCAGGTAGGTGACGACAGATGGTCTTTGGGTTTTGACTGCCAGACTTTTGAGATTGAGGATTTTCACCCGTGTTGTCTTCTTCTCTCCCTGAAGCCTGGATCCCAACGACCAGAAGTCCTTAGAAGGCATGCAGAAGATGGAGAAGGAAGAAAGTCCCACGGATGCCACGGTGGAGCTGGACGGCGATGACATGGAGGGCAGTGGAGAGGACGGAGACCTGGAGGGCAGCGACAGTGAGGCGGCGCAGTGGGCCGATCAGGAACAGTGGTTTGGCATGCAGTGACGTCAGCCTCCGAGGGACCCTCGCTCTGATCCCTCGTCTGACACGCTGCGGCCTGCGTGACGACTTCAGCCATAAGCAGGACTAAGATGATGCTATGATGGACGTCAGGCCGCTCACCTCTGTCTCTACAGTCGTTCAGGAGCGGACGCACAACCCGGAGAGGAGAAGTCGCCCACTGCTGCTCAGTGTTTTTTTTTTTTTTTTTTAAATGTAACTTGTGTCACTAAAGGAACTTTGGCTATTCCTTCTTCTCCCACTTCTTTTCTGTTAGTGGTGTCATAAATTCATTTTATTTCATGCCTTTATTTTAGAGACAGGACAGAGAGAAGGGAAGGATGTGTGTCACAGGTGGGATTTGAACCTGGGTTGTCATGGCTGACTGTTCCTGTGTGTGTGTGTGTGTGTGTGTGTGTGTGTGTGTGTGTGTGTGTGTGTGTGTGTGTGTGTGTGTGTGTGTGTGTGTGTGTGTGTGTGTGTGTGTGTGTGTGTGTGTGTGTGTGTGTGTGTGTGTGTGTGTGTGTGTGTGTGTGTGTGTGTGTGTGTGTGTGTGTGGTTATTTTTCTTTAAGTCGTGATGAACATGCTCCGTCTTATCTCCCGTTTGTTTACCATTCAAAGACTGCTGTATATAGTCTTTTGTACATATTTTTAAAGTGTATAATAAAATAATCAAACTCTCTTGAACTGAATGCAATGTTTTTATTTTCTAAATGTGCGACGTGATGTGACGTCATGTTTCCCTCCGCGCCTTTATGCTTAGCGTCATGCTAACATAATCAGCTAACGTGAAACGTCACAGACGTGATTTGGTCACTGAAAAGGCTTTTCATGCCTTCATTGAGGGCAGTGGATGAGAGTGTGTGATGTAACGTGTGTGGGCTGTGGCTCAGCGGTAGAGTCAGTCTCTCAACTGTAAACTCCTGCAGGTACATGATTGACGTGGGCAAGACACCGGACTCCAAGTTGCTTCATCAGCGGTTTGAGAATGGATGAGTTAATACTGATGGACTCTTTACTCTGCAGCAGCCTCTACCATCAGTGTGTGAATGTGTATGAATGGATGAGTTAATACTGATGGACTCTTTACTCTGCAGCAGCCTCTACCATCAGTGTGTGAATGTGTATGAATGGATGAGTTAATACTGATGGACTCTTCACTCTGCAGCCTCTACCATCAGTGTGTGAATGTGTATGAATGGATGAGTTAATACTGATGGACTCTTCACTCTGCAGCCTCTACCATCAGTGTGTGAATGTGTATGAATGGATGAGTTAATACTGATGGACTCTGCAGCAGCCTCTACCATCAGTGTGTGAATGTGTATGAATGGATGAGTTAATACTGATGGACTCTGCAGCAGCCTCTACCATCAGTGTGTGAATGTGTATGAATGGATGAGTTAATACTGATGGACTCTGCAGCAGCCTCTACCATCAGCGGATTGAACCTGGGTTGCCCGTTTGGAGGACTAAAGCCTCCGTACATGGGGGCATGCAAACTAACCACTGGTTCCTAAAGTGGGGGTCAGGACCCCCTGAGGTGGCAAGATGCCTTCCAAATAAAGATTATAAATTAAGTTTAAAATCCAGTGTTGGACGTAAAATGAGGTTTGTGCTGAAATGAAGTGCTAAGAAGATTCTTCATCTTTGCTTTTTAAGGTTTGCCCTCAAACTTCCTGCCACCCCGTACAAACAGTGTAGACACAGCTGCTTGTGTTCAGCTTCGAGCCCGTCAAACAATAAGTGAACAACTTTCTTATAAATAAAAGGAGAGTGGAGGGTCCCCAGTCATGACACGTTCGAAATGAAAGTCAACACAGGTGAGTAAACTCTTCATATGACAGTTTTATTTACCTGAAACCAAAGTTCATGTGATACATTGTACAATCATCTCTGAAAATACAGTACAGCAGTTTGGCAAAAAATGCCAGTGGAAGGTCAGCCCACCGCCTCCGTGATAAACCGGTGCATCGCTGCACCGCCGCCTTCCCAGATATGACAAAAATCTGCTCCAAACATGTCGCATGTCTCCGTGCAAAGCACAAAGGAAAAGAAAAAGAAAGGCTGTTTGGTTTTTAAATATCCCATTAAAGTTTTTCCTTAGGAAACATGAACTGCTTTTGAGCTTATTTAACGTTTGTACTACCTGACGAATGTCTAATCTATTTACCCATACTATACAAAGTCTAGACCAGGTCTGGTCGAACAGATGGAGGATTCAGCGGGCATGCACCATAAAATATCGTACACTGTACACGGCACTAAGAGCTGTGTCTAAAGGATGGAGCTGAATGGTGATCTGAGGCTCTTCATGCAGACGATGAGCTGATCACATTTATTTATGGCTATCAAATGATCCATGAGCCTCTGACCTTAAAATGACTCGACCGACATGCAGCTGTTGGAAGATGTTCTTTGCCCGAAACACACATGCACAACACAAAACAAAAACCAAACGTTTCTGAAAGGAGTTTAGAGAAGAGGCGGGCTTACTCGGCCTTTGCTGCAAAGGAGAAGAAAAAGAGAGAGAGAGAGAGAGAAAATCAGATCAGTGGACACAGGAGTCACAGGCCAGAGAAGCAAATCAGTCAAATCCTCATCACTTCCTGTCAGAGAAGGAGCACGGGTCATGCATCGGGCAAGCAGACGATTATTAAAGATAGCGTGTCCTATGGCGTCTAAGTAAGTTATCACATGCTGCCAGAATACAGTCGACCATAACTGGTGACCTCAAGTTACCATGGAGACCGCTGCAAATGCAAACGGCTCCGACATCTAGCACTAGCGGGCACTTAGTGACATTAAAAGCTCCCCTCTCACTGGAGTACCATTAAAAAAGTTTAAATTAATTCATATAAACTGCTAGTCATATCACACATAATGCACGTGAGGAATGATGCGACAGGAAGCAGCTGCTAAAAAAAAAAAAAACCCAGAAGAAGAAGAGAAGGAGCGAGCAGCGTCGGAGCATGCAGGTGGAAGTGTACTCACTCTGCAGGGGAACACGTGGAAGCATTGGAAGAAACAACAAGTTAGCTTTCCATCAAATCAAAGCACTCGTTAGCCGCGGGTTATCGGAGCACGCGCACAAAGGCTACGAGCACGAGCGCGTGAACGAGTGCAAGAAGAAGAAGAAGAAGAAGAAGAAGAAGTGTGTGGAGCGTTTTAGGAAGCGACGACATAAAAATAAAACCACAGAGAGAGATTGTACTTTGTGTGCTATGTACAGATTTACAGACTCGTCCAACGACCTGTCGTCCACGTTGTGCTCAGTTGATAAGACTAACAGCTGCTTGGTGCCTTTTTACATCTTCAAGTACAGTATGTGCACATTTTACATATATTAGAAAGATCATCGTTAAGATTTTAAAAAATTAGAAATAAGATCGGAGGTTGAGATTCGCTCTCAAACACAAAAGAGGCAAACTTTAACAGAGTCAAGATGAAAGTGTTTTCTTCAAGTAAACAAATGAAGCGACGGACTGTATCAAAAACACGGCTCGAAATCAAACTGGTAACATATTACTGTGTGTGTGTGTGTGTGTGTTTGACTGTGTGTGCGAGGGCGTTGTCTCTCCTGCAGAAGAAATAGGCGCTAACCTCACCGGTTGAAAAGGATGCGGATCTGAAATGGTCGAAGTCATGGTCACAAACAGCACTGAGGTAGCTGTGCTCTGCCTACTGCAGAAATCATCGATGAATACGCACGGAGCTCAAAACTGACGACTGTCGAGATTCATTTCAGGGCAAAGACATTACCCCGTCTTCGCCCTGAAATGAGTGTTTTTACTTACCGAGCACTCTCGTCCCCAACAACCCCGCAAAAAATTACAAAATATTAATCGTTATAAAATAGTGTAAATTCTCTGTACAGCTCAACACAGCTCCAACAAGGCGAGCTTCTCTTAGCATTCAAAACGACGCACTGAAAGAGAGAAAAGCGTGATGGTGTAATAAAAGTTATGGACTCGATGTCAGTCACAGTCATTAAAATATGACGACCCCCCGCACCCCGTCCCCCCCTCCTTAAAAAAAAGGTTTCAATAGAAAAGATCTTTCTGAGCATGTGCAACTGTTGACTGTGGGCGGTTCTGAGTGGATGTGTGTTAGATGTGTGTGTTAATGTCCACTTCACACTGGTGCACGAGGAGGGTGTCGTAGTGGAGTCAGTCAGGGCCACAGCATGGCGGACACGTTAGTGTCGGTGCTGTAGATCCACAGCACCAGGGGCAGGGAGATGGCCACGAAGGGCCAGGAGATGCCGTCGGCACATGCGGACAGAGAGCAGCCTTTTCTGGCCGGCTTCTCCAGCTGTTTACCAAAGTCCAAGTAGTTCCTGGCAACAAACTTTAGCAGCTCGTCCAGCAGGATGACAGGCAGCGAGATCTTCAGCACCATCATCCACTGGGTCGTGTCCAGAGGGGTGATCTGGAAGATGACCTGGGAGAGAGAGAGAGAGAGAGAGAACAGGAGAAGGTCAGAGTGCACATGCTGACAGCACTCCAGATCGATCCTCTAAATAAAGTGAACACTGCCTTTCATTCAGTCTGCTGCTCTGCACGCTAAACCAACAGAATGACTCCACGAGTAGAGTGGAAACAAATCAAACGTTTTCTTATTCCTGCTTTAAAGAAGGCGTGCAGCAGGAGCCGACTGAGCTCTCTGACATGACCGGGAGCCTGAAGGGGGGCGCTCGTTGCTGCTGTTAAGGGGAGGTCATCTCTTTGCAGATCAGTCCGGTGCAGTCAGGTTTGAACTCACAGGCAGAGGCTCCACGTAGAGGATGAGGAAGTGGAGGGACATGGAGAGGCAGATGGCGCCGAGTAGCCAAACGTTCTCCCAGGGAGGCATCCGCAGCAGGGACTGGTTCTCTGACACGCTGCGGGGAGAGAGAGAAGTCACATGACGTTTGTTCATTGTGATTCAGTTTAGCCGTCGTTTGGCTGACAGGATCCTCTTTACCTGTTCAGAGCGTTGCACATCTCGATGGTGACCAGCACTGACAGGGCCATGGTCATGGGATAGGGCGACTCAAACACATGACAGTCCAGGCCATCGAACTCGGGGTTGTCTGGGGCGCACTGGAGAAAGTGGCTCTGCAGAGGGGGGGGGGGGGGGGGGGAGCAGAGGAGTGAGGGGGGGAGGGGGGGGCAACATGCTGACCAATGAGCTCTCAGACAGGAAGTCTTACCAGCTGGTACAGGGTCAGCTGAGGTCCATCTTCAGAGACCGTGAACCACCAGGCAGCCGCGCCCACTGTGGCCGCGCCCACATAGCCTAATAAAACAAATTGCATATAAACACAAGGGAAACATCACATGCGAAAAGGCTTTCCTTTCAAACTTTATCATCAACCAACATCCAATGGCCAGGTATCTGAAGAAGAGCCAGCCGGAGATGAGGGGCTCCTTGGCGTTACGAGGAGGCTTCTCCATGATGTCCAGGTCTGGAGGGTTGAAGCCCAGGGCGGTGGCAGGGAGGCCATCAGTCACCAGGTTCACCCAGAGCAGCTGGACGGGAATCAGAGCCTCGGGGAAACCCAGCGCCGCCGTCAGGAAGATGCTAACGAGAGAAATTAGCGAATCTGAGCATCAAAACTGCGTGTTACACCGTCATCCGGCAAAATGAAAAGGAGTGAGCGGAGACCCACCAGACGACCTCCCCCACGTTGGACGAGATGAGGTATCTGATGAACTGCTTCATGTTGTTGTAAATCGCTCTGCCTTCTTCCACAGCCGCCACGATGGAGGAGAAGTTGTCATCAGCGAGGACCATCTCAGAGGCCGACTTGGCCACGGCGGTGCCAGAGCCCATGGCGATACCGATCTCTGCCTTCTTCAGGGCGGGGGCGTCGTTCACTCCGTCACCAGTCTGTAGAGAAGAAGAGACGGGTGTCACATCTGACGCCATCGAAGGCTCAGCGAGAGCGCGCACGGTGCAACGACGTACCATAGCAGTGATCTCATCAAAGCCTTGCAGGAACTCGACGATCTTGGACTTGTGGGAAGGTTCGACACGTGCAAAGCAGCGAGCGTGAGTAACTGCCTCGCGCTGATCGAACGGTGAGAGCTCATCGAACTCTCGTCCGGTAAACGCCATGCGCTCCACGTCATCGTCCTCGCCCAGGATACCAATGCGGCGACAGATAGCCACAGCTGTGCCCTTGTTGTCCCCAGTGATCATGATGACGCGGATACCAGCCTGGCGGCACAGCTTGATGGAGGCGGCCACTTCCTGTCTGGGGGGGTCCAGCATGCCGACGCAGCCCACGAAGGTCAGGTCAGACTGGACGCAGAGAGACAGACTCGCTGAGTGTTTGGGACTGAAAGGATACCCGACCAGGGTCAAATGCAACACTCACCTCATACTCAGAAAACTTCTCCGTCTCCGTCAACACCATGTCCTCCATTTTGGGCGGGCTGTCTCGTGTGGCCAGAGCCAGGCACCTGAGGGTGTCTCGCCCGGTCCCGTACTCCCGGATCACGGACAGGATCTTCTCCTTGATACCTTTGCTGAGGGGGACTTTAGTGTTGCCCACTCTGACGTGAGTGCACCTCTCAATGACTCCCTCTGGTGCCCCCTGTGGTGAAATCAAATATTAACAATGTGGCGGTCAGGATGAAGACGGCGGCACACGCTGCACTCACTTTACCTTTACAAACATCTTCCCCATGGAAGAACGGGATTTGTTGGGGGTGCAGTAGACGGACATGGACTTCCTGTCTCTGGAGAACTCCAGGGTGAATTCCTTCTTCATCAGCTGCTTGATCACCTGATCCGAAAAACCAGACGAACAGGGTTTGAGAAAAAATCCCGCTGAGTGGATTTTGAGGTGAGAGGCTGCAGCGTGTGCAGGCCGAGGAGCCGCTGTC
>NC_136691.1:29244016-29254016 GCF_947650265.1 Symphodus melops
TGAAGGAGGATGTTCACCAAAACTAAAAGATATATACAGTATATATCTACACTTGAATAATGCTAAATATTAATGTCAATGTGTTCCAGTAAGTCAATAGATCAATTAACAGATGAAGCCTGTAACCATGACAACCAGCTACCCCAGGACTCATGACTTTAAAACATTTGATTCGGCGTCTAAAAAGTGTAAAAAAACTGAGACAAATTCAAAAGGCATTCGTCTTCCTGAGAAACTCTTATTAGCACTTTCAGTGTTAGCAAGCTAGCTAGCTAGTGAAACAAATCGTTCATACTGCGCCGAGGGGCAGGAAACGTTGCCATGGTAACAGCTAGCTCCACCAATCAGAGATGTCGTTGTGACACTATGATTGTGGGGAGTGAAGTTCTTGTTGTTCTTTATAACTCTCGTCTCCTACAGGAGTGTGAACCACCGAGTCACACTCGGGTAACTCAACGTCGGTCTACCCGCGGTGGTTATGACGTCATGGCTAATAAAATCGACTATGGAGACAATGAGCAGGATCTTACGTCCTAAACAACATGTTGAGTTATTGTTTGACTGAATTAGCTTCAAACAAAGGTTTCCATCTGTGCACGATGTCGGCACCTTCAAAGATAAGACACCACACACACACACACACACACACACACACACACACACACACACACGCACACACACACACACACACACACTTTAGAGCTCCCTCTAAAGCCACGCCCCTCACTTGCATCCACCAGCGCCGTCGCTCCAGAGGCGGACTTCAGTTCATCGCTTCAAACTACGTCGTCTCACGTCTCATTCAGCGGTAAGTTAACACCAAAATGACGTGTATGGGTTTTTTTTCAACGGGACTATTTTACTTTTCACAACGGCCAACGACAAAACCTCAGTATAAACTCTGCCATCTGTGACGAGCTTTGAGTGAGAGCTAGAGCACGCAAGAGGTAGAGAGCGAGCGGCGAGGCAGGAAGGCGTGTGATTGGTTCATCAGAGAGCAGGGAGACAGGGAGGCTGTGATTGGTTCATCAGAGAGCAGGGAGACAGGGAGGCCTGTGATTGGTTCATCAGAGAGCAGGGAGACAGGGAGGCCTGTGATTGGTTCATCAGAGAGCAGGGAGACAGGGAGGCCTGTGATTGGTTCATCAGAGAGCAGGGAGACAGGGAGGCCTGTGATTGGTTCATGATCTGTTTTTACAAACTTACAAACTGATACAGACGACAGATTTTCTTAGTCAATGACCAACCTGCCTTTAAGCAGTGTTACTGTCACGGGACAACATGTGATGGCCGTCATGTCTTACCGGTCAGGATGGACTGGTCGACCCTCAGAGTGGTGGATTTGATGGAACAGAGACGGATGTCTGCAGGGACTTTATCTCCAACTGTAATGAAACAAAACACACAGTTAGAGAAAATACACAAAGAAGACGGCGTGAACACACAGACACGGTCATTAGAAAGGAAACTGAAGCTCACTTTGATGACAACGAGCAGAATAAGCAGTTAAACCGTCTCAGCTTTTCCACACTTAGCATCATGTAATGTTGCTCAAGGTTTGATTTCCACTGAGTCTGTTTGTGTGTACGGGCTGAATGAAGATCTAACAGATGAGATGTTGTCTATTTCTGCAGGCGCTCACTCAGCGTTAGTGTAAACCCAACTGACTGAACGCAGCTCATTACAGGGAGGTCGCTGTGCCACACAGCAACAGAGCCGAGCTGCCGTCACTGCAGGGAAAGAGACGGAGCTCCGAAGAAAGAGACGGAAACCAAGGACCTGTGAGCCATAAAAGGCCCGTCTCAAAGGAAAAGGCCAATTTGGGAACATCAGAATTGCAGTGACCCAATTCAGCTTCCTAATGGTACATAAAGGCGATGGAAACTGGGGAAATGGCTCAGGCTATGGGCGTATTTTTTCTTGTATGGACCTACTTAGTTAAAAAAGTGCTAATTGTGTCAGATGCTCACAAAAGACTCCGACCTCGAGCACGGTGTGACACGACTGCCAAATATCCAAACACTGAGGCAGAGAAGCTGTGAAAACAGTCAACAGACAGGTTTCCACTGGAGAGACAGGAGTATGACCCCGCGTCCTCCCCGACCTTGAGTGTACGGAGAGGAAATAGCAACAATGCATGCAGCCAAAGATGGGAGAAGCATGTCCACATATTCCCCAATGAGCCCATCAGGTTTAAATGTGGCTGCGTGACGGCAGCTGGTTCCTGATCATTGCCACGGCACAAAGGGGGCGCACACAGACCCTCTTTGTGCTCAAGTCTTCATGAAACACTTTCACCTTACTCGCCATCGTCACGACTACCTTTTGTACACGCGTCCTCTTTAAAAGGACCGCCTCATTTCAGGGTCGACTTCTCACGGCTGTGCCAGGAACTCTGATCTGCCAACACAAATTGGCCGATCATCCAGACAGTAATAGATTTTCTGAGAAGGACTTGTGTCGCCCTGCACGAGTCTTTGAACCATCGTAGCCTCAAAGTGAGGAGGAATCAGCAGCCTGCAGCTCTCGAATATAAATCCTTTAACCGTATGACAAACATCGGATGGATTCAGGTATTTCTGCTGTAAAGGTACGACAGCCTCAGGTTGATGCATGACATCACTTCCTGTTGAAAGTTACGCAGAGAGAGGAAGGATCCCATCCCTCAACAGATACAGAGGATTACTGTGCAGTCGCACCACAGGAACAAAGCATGACATGTTTTTCTTAGTCGACTCAAAAACTTAACAATCACATCCTCGGTGGTTGTGTAACGCTTCCTGTGCCAAGTCTTTAGGTCTAAAAAAGAAAAACACTGACAGATCCTTAAAGAGTGTCGAGCCAGAAAACATGGCGAGGGACATCTAGGAGCTCACACACACACACACACACACACACACACACACACACACACACACACACACACACACACACACACACACACACACACACACACACACACACACACACACACTGGGTGACATTGTGTGACACTGGCGTGCTCCCATGTTTCACTGCAGACCTGCTCTGATGAAGTGTTTGTGTGGATGGTCTGTCTCTTTATTTCAACATCCTACTTGGTCTCAGTCCAAACATCTCCTCAGGAATGGCCACATGTTCACCTCGTGAACACATTTTCAAGTGAACTGGTGACGCATTGCACCCGATACGCCTCCCAGAGCTGCCCGGACCCTTTGACCATCGAGCCAGGCAGCGAGTGAAGTGAAGCTGCCAGCTTTGACTGGCACCTGCCTCGGCCGTGTGTCGGGGGATGTTGGCTCCGCAGGCCGGCTCTCCTCCGGGAGGCTGCATGTGACAGCTGAACAAAAGGCTGACCTTCTGTCACTCTGAGTGGCTCATTTCAGAGCAGGTGAAGCATCTGCCTCTTTCCACCACAGCTCCACGACCGATTCCCTCACGAGACATCGACCACTACAACAGTGCAATATGTCCCCCACATGGAAATGTTGGGGAAAGAAATGTGCACGAGAAGGTCAAATAATAACCTTTGATTGATTCGTCCTGCAGCCAGGTGCACAACACAAGCTTGTTTCCATGACTCAGCAAAAATCAATGACAGGAAAATGCAGTGCATGGGCCTCAAACCGACTTTCTTTTTTATGCAAATGTGTCATTTACATCTGAGCAGCCTCACATGAATCAACCGTGGCGTGCAGGATCGTGATTTATTCGGACCGTAAGCCAAAGAAACACTGTGGCATTTCAGCATCTCTTTGAGATCTCCGCTCCGTCGTCGAGGGTTATGAATCTTAAACAGCAGCGAGTTCAGACTACATGGAGCGTGCAACTGCTTCTGTTGCCATAGTAACTCAACTTGTCCCAGGACTGGGAGCACTACGACCTTTGCCTCGATGAACAGGCGTTCATTGGACAGTCACACATCTCATCCTGAATTCAAATCATTCGATCGTCCAGAAGCTCCTGAGCACCCCCGACCACGACCATGACCCGCCTGCCCTCTTATGATCCTGATCCAATCAAACAAAGGCGACAGCTTTTAACCAATCATAAAAGAATCAGATTTACGTCTGTGGAATGATGATCCAGGTCCGGACAGCCGCTCCACCTCTTCCAAGAATCATTCAAGATTTGAATCCACTAACGGAGCATTCACAAACATCCGTTCGACACAGACAGGAAACCTTCAGACCTCTGATGTTGACAGAATAAAGAAGCTGCTCCACAGACTGAGAGCACGTCACTCGTTAATAAATCTTTCCAACAGGAGCCCGTTGCTGTGCACAACCTCTCCGCTTCTTTATTCCTGTTTTGCACCAACTGACGGAGGAGCGTCTTTTTAACGTGTCTGAGGTCACACAGAATAACGTTTCCTGGAAGTCAAAGAGTTTGAGACTGTGTTTTTAACTTTCATTTGTCCCTGTGGGCCAATCCAAAGGCAGAGAGACTGCTAATAAAAACATACACGTGTGTGCATGTCTACAGTAAAATCAGCCGATAGTCACGTGATCATGCTTCATGAGGTCATCACTTCCATTCAGGATCTCTAACTAAAGTAATGTTCATTATTTTCAGGGCAGAGTCACGTGACGACACGTCCAATGATTGACGTGGAAGACATGTCCGTAGTTTGGACACATTTTGTCTTAGGGACGACGACGGCAATCAAAAAGAAGTCAAAAGTAAAAACAGCAGAAAAACAAGTTTGCATGAAATGTTTCTACTTTCAAAACTAAAAGGTGTCGATTTCATTCGGAGCGATGTTTTGATTTCCGTTTGAAATATTCAATAAATAAACACAAAACAGTTCATCAGATATTCATCAGACGCTCTACCTCAGCTTTAATAAAAGGAGCATATCATGTCAACTATGAGGGAAAACAACAATCGTTCATTAATCATCATCGAGGTCAGATGTTTAATGACTCATCGTGGTGATTTGAGGTGTTATCGCCCGGCCTTACTCAACACGCTCGGCTTTACCCGGCATGTTAAAACCTTTCAGGGTGCACGTCCTGTTTCATTATGAGGTTCTGGAAGGATCCAGGGTTCACATGTCCCGAGGCTGGAAGTCGTCGAGGACAGTTTGATTGCTCAGCAGCTGCTGATCAAGATTCACCAGATCACCACCTTATTGGAAGCACAGGCCCTGTGCCTGCTGCTGACTCCTTCGGGTGGTGTTTTTAACCTCCGAGCCCTTCTCCAGTGTCCAACCAACACATTCATGGGTTTTGGGTTTTTGCATTTGTAAAGACTGTCGGCGAGATGAGACCGTTTCTCTCAGCCTCGCTGACATCTCTGGAAGCGTTGCCAAAGGACAGTCTCTCCGTGACAAAGGATGCTTGCCAGACCACATTAAATGCCACATACTATCCATGGTGTCTGGAATCTTAGTGGGGGTTGCGGGCCCTGATGGGTAGGGTCACTGTGCATCGAGCGCGTCGGTGTGGGACGGCTCTCCACAAAGCGCTTCCCTATAAGGTCATCTCTCTCTCCAGCACAATAGGAGCAGATGTGAGATGGTCCCTCCTACACTGCCCCACATGAGCCTCCGTCACGAGCAGACTCCACAACTCCACAGGCAGCAGAGAGCCAGCCCTCCGAGTGCTGCAGCTCAGGGAAAAGGCCAACATGCAAAATCAAGCACCAGTGCAAATCGAGATTGTAGAGAAAGCCTGTTAGTGTTGATTCATCTCAGAGTGGGAGCTGCAGGGATACAATCACTGATTTGAATGTCCCGTGCTGAAACTATTTATTAAGATGTATGAGCGTAGATTAGCCTGAGCTCGTTTCCTTCTTGTGTGGCCTGCTTATACTGTACATCAACAGATGGTCAAAGTCTTTTCTTAAACTCACCGTGAAATCAAACAACACAGAAAACACTTCTTCTGGGGTCTCAAACATGCTCAAGTATTCAATCCAGGATATTATTCTTTGCCTCCATTGTTTACAATTGTCTCAGCGACGTGTGCAGCACATGTCGCCGAGCAGACATCGTTAGTGCTTGGAGAAAGAAGCTTCTGAGAATCTTTTGTGCAGAGAGATGAAGGGGGGGGGGGGGGTTAAATGGGATCATGAAGAATGGAAAAGCTAATGGCATTTAAGGCTGAAAATATATCATAACAACCGCCACGTCCATATTAGGGAATTAATGCTCTAAAACATCATTATCTGTCAGTCCCAGAAATGCCGTATCACCGCTCGACGCGAGTCTCATGATGTTGGCAACGACAGCTGGAGAGAAACAGGCAGCGACATGAAAGACTCCACATCTGATAAAAAGCTAAGCTTATATCAATGATACTAAAACAAATTCCAGTAAGCAAGCTGCTGGGAGGCTGAGGAGCGATGGGGTGTGAGTAGGAGGCAGTGATCAAACCAGCAGCAGCAGCCTGACAGAGAGCAGCAGTGATAGGCTGCAGGCTATTCCTCTCACGGCTGAGGCAGCCACAGAGGGCTCGTCTCAGCGTCCTCTAGCTCCGCTCAGCAGCCGGCCAGCCTGCATCTGCGTCATCACATTCCTCCTCTGCATGGTAGGGGTCACTTTCAAGCTTCAGGAAAATAATATTTATAAAAAAAGGAGCCGGTCGGGAACTACAGTGAAAGAGGTTTGGAAAATTTGGGGAACTGAGCTGATGGGCTTTTTCGTACTGCAGGCGAAATCCTTCCCTGCTGCTGCCTGCTGGGCTGCGGTTTGACATTAAGCCTGAAGATGCTGACAGAAAAGCCCTCAGCTACTTTCATCAGGAGATTTCAAATAACAAGCTCCGGGATGCAAAAGTTTCTCCTTTGAAGCTTCGCTAAATCATTCAGCTTCCTTCACTCAGGTTCACACAAAACTAATTGTCCTGATCAGCGCAAACAAACGGTACGGTGTTCTGTAAAGCTTTAGAAACGCCCCTCGTTCTGTTCCCTGGGCTCCTTCTCCATTTGTCCTTGTCAAGGTTACTCAGGAGTCCTAACGAAGGCGTCCCATGCCCCCCACAGAGGCAGCGTTCCCTGGGGCAGGCAGGGAGGGAGGGAGGAGTTAGTCACGGGTGGGACCAGACACCTGTCATCTTCGTGACTGTCACTGCCTCTAAAAATAACAGCATTCCATAATCTCAGCGGCCTATGACACCTAAAAATAAGACCCGCCACCATGCACAGAAAATGCATGGTGGCAATGCATCACTTCAGGGGCTTAGGGTTAAACAGAGTATCAAGATAACGCTACTGTTTCAAGGAGTTCGGCATTCCTCTGCACATCCGTCTCTGGTCGGACCTCGGCAGAATCTCCAAGACAGCAGAACTGAAATCTTTATATTCTGAGGATTTGAGCTGCTTTTAGCTTTTAGATTAAAAAGTATGATGGATGGATTGACAGATGGATGGATGGGTTGAAAAATAGATGAAAGGATGGATGGAGGGATGGGTGGATGAATTAAATAATGGTTTGATGGATGGATTAACCAGCTGTTGGGTGGATGGATTAAACAACGGGTGGATGGATGGATTAAACAACGGGTGGATGGATGGATTAAACAACGGGTGGATGGATTAAACAACGGGTGGATGGATGGATTAAACAACGGGTGGATGGATTAAACAATGGGTGGATGGATTAAACAACGGGTGGGTGGATGGATTAAACAACAGATGGATGGATTAAACAACGGGTGGATGGATGGATTAAACAACAGATGGATGGATTAAACAACGGATGGATGGATTAAACAACAGGTGGATGGATTAAACAACAGGTGGATGGATTAAACAACAGATGGATGGATTAAACAACGGATGGATGGATTAAACAACGGATGGATGGATTAAACAACAGATGGATGGATTAAACAACGGGTGGATGGATGGATTAAACAACGGATGGATGGATGGATTAAACAACGGGTGGATGGATGGATTAAACAACAGGTGGATGGATTAAACAACGGATGGATGGATGGATTAAACAACGGATGGATGGATGGATTAAACAACGGATGGATGGATTAAACAACGGGTGGATGGATTAAACAACGGGTGGATGGATTAAACAACGGATGGATGGATGGATTAAACAACGGATGGATGGATGGATTAAACAACGGATGGATGGATTAAACAACGGGTGGGTGGATGGATTAAACAACGGGTGGATGGATGGATTAAACAACGGGTGGATGGATTAAACAACGGATGGATGGATTAAACAACGGATGGATGGATTACACAACGGGTGGATGGATGGATTAAACAACGGGTGGATGGATTAAACAACGGGTGGATGGATGGATTAAACAACGGGTGGATGGATGGATTAAACAACGGGTGGATGGATGGATTAAACAACGGGTGGATGGATGGATTAAACAACGGGTGGATGGATTAAACAACGGGTGGATGGATTAAACAACGGGTGGATGGATTAAACAACGGGTGGATGGATTAAACAACGGGTGGATGGATTAAACAACAGATGGATGGATTAAACAACGGATGGATGGATTAAACAACGGGTGGATAGATGGATTAAACAACAGATGGATGGATTAAACAACGGATGGATGGATTAAACAACGGGTGGATGGATTAAACAACGGGTGGATGGATTAAACAACGGGTGGATGGATGGATTAAACAACAGATGGATGGATTAAACAACGGGTGGATGGATTAAACAACAGATGGATGGATTAAACAACAGATGGATGGATTAAACAACAGATGGATGGATTAAACAACGGGTGGATGGATTAAACAACGGGTGGATGGATTAAACAACGGGTGGATGGATGGATTAAACAACAGATGGATGGATGGATTAAACAACGGGTGGATGGATGGATTAAACAACGGGTGGATGGATTAAACAACGGGTGGATGGATTAAACAACGGGTGGATGGATTAAACAACGGGTGGATGGATTAAACAACGGGTGGATGGATGGATTAAACAACGGGTGGATGGATGGATTAAACAACGGGTGGATGGATGGATTAAACAACAGGTGGATGGATGGATTAAACAACAGATGGATGGATTAAACAACGGATGGATGGATTAAACAACGGGTGGATGGATTAAACAACAGGTGGATGGATTAAACAACAGGTGGATGGATGGATTAAACAACAGATGGATGGATTAAACAACGGGTGGATGGATTAAACAACGGGTGGATGGATTAAACAACGGATGGATGGATTAAACAACGGGTGGATGGATTAAACAACAGGTGGATGGATGGATTAAACAACAGATGGATGGATTAAACAACGGGTGGATGGATTAAACAACGGGTGGATGGATTAAACAACGGATGGATGGATTAAACAACGGGTGGATGGATTAAACAACGGGTGGATGGATTAAACAATGGGTGGATGGATGGATTAAACAACGGGTGGATGGATTAAACAACGGGTGGATGGATGGATTAAACAACGGGTGGATGGATTAAACAACGGGTGGATGGATTAAACAACGGGTGGATGGATTAAACAACAGGTGGATGGATGGATTAAACAACGGATGGATGGATTAAACAATGGGTGGATGGATTAAACAACGGGTGGATGGATGGATTAAACAACGGGTGGATGGATGGATTAAACAACGGGTGGATGGATTAAACAACGGGTGGATGGATGGATTAAACAACGGATGGATGGATTAAACAACGGGTGGATGGATGGATTAAACAACGGATGGATGGATTAAACAACGGGTGGATGGATTAAACAATGGGTGGATGGATTAAACAACGGGTGGATGGATGGATTAAACAACGGGTGGATGGATTAAACAATGGGTGGATGGATTAAACAATGGGTGGATGGATTAAACAACGGGTGGATGGATGGATTAAACAACGGGTGGATGGATTAAACAATGGGTGGATGGATTAAACAACGGGTGGATGGATGGATTAAACAACGGGTGGATGGATTAAACAACGGGTGGATGGATTAAACAACAGATGGATGGATTAAACAACGGGTGGATGGATTAAACAACGGGTGGATGGATTAAACAACG
>NC_136691.1:29259016-29494016 GCF_947650265.1 Symphodus melops
AAGTGTACAGACTTCTTTATGAGAAACTACGACGGCGACATTTTCACTGTGACTGACTTTAATGAGCTAAATAAACTTTAGACGTTCCACACAGATGGGAGCCTTTATTTGATGTTCAGGTGGGCATCTGTGTTTGTCCCATGAGAGCCCTCCCACTGAGGGGCCCGAGCCCAAATTTGGTCTTGAGTGGAGCTCTGCTCGGCTGTCAGACAGCAGCCACTGACACCTCTGTATCACCTGACGGGACGCTAGATACCGAATCACACTCACAAACACACACGAGGGGGGGGTGGGGGGGTGGGGGGGGGGGGCTCACTTATCGAAATGTTCAGCAGCCATCTGTTCACCCACTGTGCAGTGAATTCAACAATCGTGAACAAAGTCAAGTCACTCAAACGAACAGTGGAAGTCCACGTCACACGGCCAGCGTTACTGATGAATTCAAAGTAAATGTGGAGACGTTCCCCGTGTGAAGCTCTGGCGGCGCTCTGGAAGGCGCTGACAGTACTGGCTCATAATGGCGGCCGACTATCAAACATTTATGTGGAAGCCCCGGGGAGAGCAGGAGAAGTCCTTACACAGCGGCACCTCAAATGTCTTACTTGGCACATGTTGATAGCAACTCGATGCTGCTGCTGCTGTTGTCACCATTCCCCAGATGGCTCAGCTGTTTAGCGCGCTAATACGGCAGTGTAACCTCAGAGGGGTTACACAAACCGAAGACGTTCACACTTCAGCACCCTGCACACCTCATAAACTGTCCTCTGCCGATGGAAATCATGAACCCTTCTGCACTTTGCTTTGTCGGCCATTTTTAGCGCCTGAGTGGAAAATGAAAAGCTAACGGATGTAGTGACTTGTCACCTCTGAGGATTATCTCACTTTGAATGGAGAGATTAAAGAGGTGGAGACACGGAGAATAAAAGGCAGAGCTGACGTGAACTTTACACGTTGACTCAGGAGAGGTCAAAAGGTCTCATTCTATTTAATCACAAGAGTTCAGACTGAGATTATAAAGGAAACAGCGTCTCAAACGTGGTACACTTACAAAAGATATACATGCGGCCAGCAGAAGAATCCGAACAAGCAAATCTTCAAACTGTTCCAGGACGAGTTCCATCAAAGATTTCCCTGCAGAAAGGAGAGTCGGTTTAAAGAAGAGCACAACATAAAAGGTGCAACTACAAGCTGTGGCCACCGCTGGAGTTACCTTCTTCTGCTGGGAGCTCTGGGCGCAGAGACGAGCGAGTCGGTCCAGCGTGCGGCGTGAAGGAAGGAGAGAAAAGGAGAGTTAGAGTAGCATTAGTGTCTGACTCCTGAAACAATCAGAGGTCAGTGTTGTGAGAGGATTTACCAAATCTACAAACTACCCACATGATCCAGATTACATTAAACATACATCCTGAACATGGGTTAGTAAGGACCACTCACACAGAATCTTTATATCAAACCATGACTCGGCACTATTTCATGTTACAGGTAGGAATAAAGATGACATCCCCTCCATGACCCCCCCAGGTGATATTCATATCAAACAGCTGTTGGAGGTGGGCTCAAAGGAGATTATCTGTGAAGGATAACATGAGTGCAGTGATGCCTGACAGACACCTGGAGGCACGTGTGCAGCTGACGTAAGGTGCAGCAATGTCGCCATGACGTGCAGGTAAGCAGGTTGAGTTTCACATTTAAATAACGACTTTTTGCTTTCCACAGGTCTGACCATCATGTGTGTGAAACGTTTCACAGTGTGTGTGTCCTTATATCACCACTGCCTCAGCATGCAGAGGTTGTTCAGGCAAACAGTAAATCATGTTGGATCTCATGTCAGTGAGGAATAATGGTGGTCATGGTTTCAGCCAGGAGCTTCAATAGTGTTTACAGAGCAAACAGTGTCACTCCCTCCATACGTTACAATGTGAGGATTTTATAACGTGTGGGAGACAGGAAACCCTCGAGGTGACCTATGATGACGTCAGCTGAATCCGCAGCACCGGGTGACACCGGCCGGCCGGAGATGTTGCCGACTTTTCCCCCACATCCTGAAACAGTGCGTTCACGCTGCAGTGCTACAAAGACATGCCTTGAACCTGTGTGTCTCACAACATGCATGGAGTCAGTGCTCTTACCGTTTAGGCCCCATTTGTCCCTCTGACGCTTCACCTCGTCCAGGGACAGTCCGGTGCTCTCGTTGACGCAGAAATAGCTGTAAACTTCTTCCACACTCTTGGTGTGAGAGTTCTCCATGTTGGACCGACGGACGGCTCCCTGACGCACAGCTCTGCTCTGAACACCGTGCTGGCCTGCCTGCCTTAGGACTCGCTCACTGTGTCAATACTTTTCGTGATGAGGAGTTTGGACCCACTAGGAGACGAGCATTTACCCTCGGATGTCTACGGACAGCCTGACCGCGGTGTGACGAGAAGCCCACGGATCAAGATGTTGCGGTGGGTCTAATCCCTTTCCCCCTGTGTGGATGAGAACTAGTCTGAACGTCCTGTATTCTCCGAAAATGGTTGAAGAATGTCTGCAGCACTGTCCTGCGTTGAAGCCTGCATTCACCCGGACCAGTGTTGAGTCGTAGCGTGCCGTGGATCACCGTGGATCACCGTGGCGCAGCTCTCTCTCTCCGTGTGGCTCCGCGCCGTGCTGACAGTCTGCTTTTACTGCCTCACTGCTGCCCCTCTTCCCTGCGCTGCATGTGGACTCATATCATTGGACGAACAGTGTCAGCGACGTTCAAACCAGAGAGAGAGAGAGAGAGAGAGAGAGAGAGAGAGAGAGAGAGAGAGAGAGAGAAAGAGAGAGAGAGAGAGAGAGAGAGAGAGAGAGAGAGAGAGAGAGAGAAACGCACACACAGGAAGCAACCAGGAAATAGCTCAACATCTCCATTCAAACCCGGAGCTGTGTAAAGCACGGGGCTCGGCCTCATGTGCGTGCACTGTTTCTTCTTTGTCGACTGTAACGGTGACACTGCATTATTTTTTTTGTTTTAAGTCTTGAAATACTGAGGATTTACTGTGATGAAACAGACCAAGTGTCTAACATAATGAGAAACTTTACAGAAAATATCTAATAGGGTGAATTCTACGGAGCCCCTCAAGTCCCAGAAAGTAAAATTAATGATTTTGTGCGCACTTGCTCCTCCGTAGAGTTCAGGTATATTTGGACTTTATTTTTAAATTCTACATTATGGTTTTATTTTCATTAACCAAAAAATACAAATCAACACATGATACATGAATTCCTCCAGGTGTCTGCTCTTTTGATGTGAAGAAATTCAGAGTCTGTCATTTAAAAAAATAACCACAGTTCAACCGACACACAATTATTTATAGTGATAATAGTAATAAACTTTTTTTATATAGCACCTTTCCAAAACTGGGTTTACAAAGTGCTTTACAGAATAAAACAAAAGTCATAAATAATAATCATAAGACAGAGTATCAATAAAAACAACACTAAGCATAAAACAGTAATAATTGGTATTTAGTAAATGGACTTGAGCTTATATATTTCTTTTCTAGTCTTCTGATTCCTTAAAGCTCTTTTACACAGCAGGTCACACCTACACACACACACACACACACACACACTGGAGAGGCTGCTGTGTGTAGAGTCCATCAGTATTAACTCATCCATTCATTCACCACAAACGAAGCAGCGAGAGCAATTCAAGGTTGCCCAAGGACACATCGGACATGTTGCTGCAGGAGCTGCATGGGGATCGAACCCTTACGTTGTGGTAGAGCGACAACAAATACTACCAACTGAACCACGGCCACCTGACACAGTTTAATAAATGACCTCCGCTTTGATCCTTAATCACATATTTTCAGAGGCGCTGCTTGTCAACAGATAAGGTAGGAAATTGCTTGGGGCCCCTCATTACGGGGAGTCTTGGAGGCTTGTCCGTGTTCGAGTCCGACCTGTGGCTCCTTTTCTGCACATCATTCCCTCCTCTTTCTCCCTCCCCCCAAATGTTGGACTCTGTCCACTGTACCGTCTCTAAAAAAAGCATAAAAAGCCCTAAAAAAATAAACCTTTTGAAAAGAGACAGAAAAAAGTCTTAATTTCAAACACACTCACAAAACAACATTTTGTTAGTGCTTCACACGTTTGTATATCATTTCACTTTCAGTAGAGGAGGCCGTCACGCTTCTATTAAATCAATCTTTAGCACATCATTCCTCTTGCCTTTTGGGGTCAACTTCCTGTTTCATGCTGGCCACACCCTCCCATGTGATGTCACATACATCTTTGGTCACATGCTCCAAAGAAAGGTCTCAGCGCCACTTGTTCCGACTTGCCTTTAAGGCCGAGACTCTTCTCTTCTCCTGAGCTGCTCCTTTTTACCTGAGTGCACCTCACCTCCATGACGGAAATGAAGCTGAACCAAAATGTTGACATGATGAAAGTCGAAATGTTGCAATAACTCAGAGGTCACGCAGAGGTCAGCTCTTTTTGCCCGGAGGGTTCTACTTAACATCATGTCCTCTAATGCAACATATGACGGAGTCAGGTAAATGGACTTTAGCTTGTGTCGTTCTTTTCTAGTTTTCTGACAGCTCGAATCGTTTTCACACCACTGACCTTCCTGTGAGAGACGACCGTCTCTACCGCTGATCCACAGCCGCCACATACGCAGATTGATAAAGCGGGAAGTCCAGGTTCAAGGCCTGTGGCCCCTTTCCAGCATGTCTTCCTGTTGATTGTAAATATTACTGGACGAAGCTTGAACGACGTCACACGTCTGCTCCTCAGGGGGCGCTGGAGTCCCATCGATGGCGGTCTACAGGCTGGAAATGCTGCCTAACCTTCAGTCAACCTAACGACAGGCTTAGAGCTGGAGCAGAGGCAGGGAAAAACGGTCACGCCCCACCCATCTGTCAATCTGGTCAGCTACACCATCCGTCCTTCATTCCAAAATCAAAAATGTCCGCCGAACCTCTGAAGAAGCAGCAGGAGCAGCTTGGATTGACATACAGTCCACAGCCGCCTTTTTCTATCTTATTTATTGTGTTTCTCTGTTGAGCTACAATGAAAGGCAGCTTTCCAAAGGAGTGATCACGTCACCTCTCTCCCACATCTTTGAGGTGCAAACATAAAAGCATGATCAGGTGCACACACAGAGGCCCCTTGTGTCTTATTGAATTACCACCTCATTTACACTTCAAAGGTTCCCATGCTTTTCTTAATGGAGGAAGTTTAAGAGTAGAGATCATAAAGTCACATCAACGTCTCAGGTGTCTCTGACACACAGCCTGACTAAAGATTTACTGATCCTACAGAAGACCAGGAGACATTGCTTTATAAAAACATTAGTGTTACTTTTTTGCGAGGTATAATTATCCATTTCTGAAATCAAGAGTGGCTAGATTAACAAGTGGAAAAATGGCCAATCAGTGGTGGTCTTGATTTAAAACCTGGAGTCCGGCTAGTAACTGAATAAAATGCTTTCTAACCCAACATGAGACTGAGACCTTTAAAATGTAGTCTGAAGACGGGTCTTAAGTTGTCTTGCTTGTGTGTTTGTCTTTAGCACACAGGTCACAGATTCTCCTCTTCAACCACTCTTAGATCTCCTCAAATCATGTGTGAAGTGTGTTGTTGTAAATCCACTCTGATCCTGTATTTGATCATGTCTATAAACTCCTCTATTTCAGCCCTGCTCAGAACAGGCTGTTTCTGTGTCTGTAGCTTTAAATATGTAAATGAGCTGTGTCTGACCACGCCCCCTCTCTGGAAGGGCTCGGGTGTACTCGCTGCTTTCTGGCTCCATGTCCTATTGTTTACGGTGAGAAGGCAGACTCAGAGGGCAGAACAAACACCTAGCTGTGGGAGTGTCACCCACCTGGGGGAGGGGCTACTGCCCTTTGTGATGTCATGAAGGGAACATCTCCAAACGGCCTGTTTGAGGACACATTTTCTAACAAGGATGGACTTTTCTCATCATTGGGGGGTTTGTAGACAGACTAGAGACACATGTTAGAGTTAGAGAAACATGCTGGAGTGTAGTTGAATATGTGGCCTTTAAGTGGTGTCAACATTTGAACGTCTTGTATAAACAAGCTTAATCTTTTCTCATTTGGGTTTGTAGACTAAAAACATGCTGGAGTGTATTTATACTTTATACATAAGTATGTGACCTTTAAATACATACCAGATAATTAGGAGCGCCCAAGCAGGAGGTGATTGAGCTCTCAGGTGTGACGTTGGGGCACGATCACAAAATAAGCCCCCTGAAGAACATGAAAAACAGGAAACTCAAGAAAGTGAGTACAAACAGCCAGGACACAAACAACACGAGAAATGAGAAGGAAACAGTAAAGTAAGAAGATGAAGAGAAACAGGTCACAGCCTGAAACCTCTTTAAGTTCGCTCTAAACAGACGCTCCCGATTTAATATGAAGCGATTCTGTTTATTGTGTTTCACGTTTCTCTGCGTCTGCTAAATGGGATGGAGTGTCCGCACACTTGGTTTATGAATAATGATTCCCACGAGTGGACATAAGTTTTACACTTTGTTGTTGAACATGCTACACGCACACACACACGTGCACGCGCGCACGCGCGCACGGACACAGGGCATCCTGTGGACTCGTGCTGAAGTACTCGAAATGGGTCTGGTCTCAAGACTCAAGCACACGCAAGTATTTCTACTCAGTCTTGTGTTGGCCTCAGATCAAGACGGGTCAAGCCCACCTTGAACCCCCCGGGACACGACCACAACCTTCCCGGTGTGACGCTGAGTGAGTCACGCGCCCTGCACACAAGGACGAGCATTTCTCACTGATCTCTATGGTCCTGGTCTTGACTCGGTTGGTGGTCTCAACAACGTTATGCACATGCACTGATGGAGAGAATTTCAGAGTGAGGAGGCTGCTCACAGTGAGCGCTCCTGAGATGGTGGGTGTGGGGGGGGGGGGGGGGGGGGGGGGGGGTCAATGCCTTGCTAAAGGGCACCTTTACAGTGCTCATAAAGGGGACTGGCACCTCTCCAGCTACCAGACAAATTTCCCTCCTGACCCGCACCAGGACTTCAACTCTCCGATTCCCAACCCAAGTCCCTACAGACCGAGAAGCTTCCACACCCAACACATCCATCTGTTTCTATACCAGTTTTGCCAGCAGTCTTTTTTTCTGCACACATTCTTGGGACGCGTCTTATTTTTAATAGAACAGGTTTAATCTTGATCCCTGGAGGGCTTTCTGTAAATCTTTGTCGTGGTTAATAAAAATAAATATAGGAGGGGGGCTGCAGGTGGATGTAACAGCTTTGATGTGGTGTGTCTTGTAAGCAGCTACTGGAGGCTTTAAATTTCCCCCAGGATCAATAATCTCTTTATGTATTACTTTTCCTGAGAGGAGCAGCTTGTTGTTTTCTGATAAGTGTAAAGAAAAGACGCCTCTCCACATCGTTCTGCTTCAACTCAACAAAACACAACAAATGGAATAAAATTTAAGGGCAGCCCACATTTCAACAGAGGAGTGAGGGCAGCAGGTCAAGCTCCCGTCCCTCGCTGCAGTATCACCGTCAGATGTTTCAGAGGAGTGGCGTGCGGCGGAGGAGGTGTTGGAGTGTCGTCATGGACACCAGGCGTGTGCTACAGTCGTCTAGTCATAATGTTGAACCTCAGCACAGGATTGTACTTTTATTACGAAGGCATCGACCTGGAAGAATCCGTATTAAACGTGCCGCGTGCACTCTGTGAATGAAGAGATACTTGTAAATCAGAGAGTTTGAGTGTGGACGACAGATGAATGAAACATGACACACGGTTATTAAATGTTTAATAGAAAGACTGACAGTCAACATCTGTGAACAATGAACATATTTGTTTTAGGACATAAAACAGAAACAGGCAGACTGTGGAGACTTTTTCACCTGCGCCCTTCAAAGCTGAGGGGGGTCCGAGTGTTTCCCAACACCCTGACCAAGGTCACGACAGTGGCTCCCAAAATAGAAGAGAGCAGCCTCGGCCTGAGTGCAGCACTTTGTACGCTGTTATCTTTGAACACTTTGAATGGATGTGTATTCTAAACGCCGTCTCCTGGGGCGAGAGAAAGTGAAAACCTGTGTCTTACAACGCCTCTGACGCCGTGTTGTGTTTTTAACGGTTCCTCTCACGGCACGAGCGTGGACCTCATACACGTATAAACATCACATGAAGCTTGATCAAAGAGTACAACGTGGTAGTGAACATGCGCTGCGGCTCACTGTGGCTGAACGTGTCCTCACAGAACCAGCCTATCCTCTCCGCCCTCCTGGATCACCTGACCAATAGACGCCTGGCTCTGAGCTCTTATGAAGCACTGCCTCTTACACTCCATCAGCGTCTCCAGGTCACGCCATAACGTCATCTGCTCCATGTTGGGGGCGTGGCCCTCCCTCACCGTCTTCTGTTTCTCGCGTAACTTCTGGAGGCCACAAACAACGAGCGAGGTGAGAAACAGCGGTAACACTGATCACTGTGACGAGAACGTCTTCAGCACACGCTCTCACCTTGCCGAGCAGCTCCTGCTCCGAGATGTTCTTCAAGTACACTTCCCTACAAAGGAAGCAGCAGGTGAGTCCACATGTTGACGGCGCCTACACAGTGTGGTGAAACGTTGAAGACGCTCCTTGAAGTGAAACAAGAAAAAGGTACGCGTCAGGCTGAGCACGCTCACCTGATGGCTTTCTTCTTCTCTTGCGGATCAGAGGAAACGTACGCCTTCATCTCGTCGGCTGCCCGCTCCATTTGCTTCTCAACGATCTGGAAAAGGACAGAGAGCGATGGCGTTTATTGTATCAGTGGGTGTAGGGGGGGGGCGCTGCAATATTTCCTCCTCTCCTGCAGAGCCCCGTGGAGGTTAACCCTTTAAAGTTCAGTATGACACACTTGCCTGTGACATGGAGTTGATGTAATGATATCTGTTCTCCTCCTGTGCCGTCTCCTCTCTCAATGCTTTCACTTCCTGTCCAAAGGAAAGCAGAACAAAGACGGAGCGATCAAACCACAGCTCCCCGTGTAGACACATTTAAACACACGTGTGATAAAGACGATACCTGCTCCAGTTTAGATCGGTTACTCTCCAGACCGGCAGTGCAGCTCTCATATTGCACCCTCTTCTCCTTGTACTCCTGGCTGAGTTCCTGGTGAGATAAGAATCCAAACACAGGAACTGAGTGACAGGCTGTTAAATATACTGGAGGCCAAATCCATAGAACTCAGCATCCTCACCACTGTTGTCACACTGTCAGAGCTGTTTCCCTTCAGCGCAGCGTCACAGCCGGCGTCTGAGCGGTTAAACTTACAGCTCGCTCTGACATCGTCTATTTATGTCTTCCTGTTGCAGCGCTTCATTAGCAGACATTAACCAGTAAAGGAGAAAAGGGATTCTGGGAACACATGTCGGAAAATGTAATCCTCTGCTTTAGCTCAGAGTGTGTGTGTGTGTGTGTGTGTGTGTGTGTGTGTGTGTGTGTGTGTGTGTGTGTGTGTGTGTGTGTGTGTGTGTGTGGGGGGGCTTTCCCTTCATTGTGCTTTTGATTCATGGACGATGTAAATGATGGTTAATGGACCCTGTGCATGTTTACAGTCAACACACGAGTTAAGTATTCGTGGCTTTGCAGGCAGATAATAAAGAGCCACTGAGTTTGTGCTTCGGATATCAGAGTTTTATTTCACACTGGCTAAATGATATCCTTCCTTATAACATGCTAACTATCTGTGTTGACCTCCCAGTCTGGATGCTTTTGCTGTGTTAAGCGGGGGGGGGGGGGGGGTGTGCTCCGTACTCTTCCTTGGCGCTGGCCGAGTTGGAAGAGGTGAGCTTCGCCACGGTGCACAACGTGGAAAGCCTCCATCAAGGAGAAGTCCCGCTGTGTTCCGACTGACATGACTCAAAATAAGACACAGAGTTCTCTGCTTTGTTCTCCGACCTGCAGAAACTAGGCACGCGTCATGATCACGTAAAGCCATGCTTGTGTTGTATTAGGACGTTGTGTAGGTAACCGTGCTCAGGCCGGTTAGTCCTGGAGCGGTCTGAGTGCAGGCCAGAGTCCCCCTCTGGAGGAGGGGCCCTTAAAGCTCCTCATTATAACTTGACCAAGCTGCTGATCTCTGTTTGATTGGATGTTTTCTTGAAATAAGATGTTAAAGACTGGAATAGTGAGGACGTATTTTTATACGTATAAACAGGAAGTACGAGAATTCTCCTGTGGAATTTTTGCTTTGGATTTTGGATCATTGCAGAAAATAATCTCTGTGTCAAACACACGTTTCTGACGCGTTGCTGTTTTGTTCAGCAGGATAATCTTTACAGATGAACATCATTTATATGAAGTTTGAAGAGTTAATGCAGCTCAGAGAAGTAAGAAGCTAACGTTATGCTACAAGCGAACGACACCGCGGTCGATTTATAATGACGTCACGACCGTTATGCTTCATCGATCTAATCAGTAGTTTTGACAAGCTAGCTAAACATTAGATTAATAAGTTGTTTATTAACCTAATATTTACGAGAGCACTGAAAAACATGACTAGAGGCTGTAAGGAGGATTAGGGAGAGAGTTCCTGGCGTGATGACGTTTAACGTTTCCATGACAACCACTGTAGTTTTAGTTAGCTACTCGTTAGCAACCGCTGTTTACAGTTTGCGTAAAAACTTTAAAATGTATAAGTGGGGTCTTCGCTAACTAGTTTATCTCGTCTTACAAAACATCAACATCTCTTCATCTTGTGTTAACCACAGACCTTATTTCAGGCGTCTAAACACAAACACATTCAAAATCCACATTGACTCTTAGAGGTTAGGAACCCATGGCGCTAACACGCTAACTCACTTCCTGGTTTTTGTGCCAGTCTATAATAAAGTTGATGCTCACCTGACTCTGCTTTCTCAGTGAGCGTAGTTCTTGAATGATCGGTGCCAGAGCGGATTTCTTCTCCGATATCAGAAAGTTTAACTTCTTCACCTGTGGAAGCAAAGCCGACAGCACACACAGGAAGTCAAACAGAGTGATGTCCACAGCAGGTCGTTGGACTAACGATTGTCTAAGAGGATGGAGATAGTACGGATTGTCAGGTGAAAGATACGCTCTCAGGAGAAGAAGACGAATCAGAAGGCTTCATTAACACATTATAGATTTCACAATATCATCCAGTGGACTCCATGCTGGCGCATACTAATCACCTGAGGCTAATTGAAATTGGTGCACCTGAATAAATGAGCCTTAAGTTCTTTGGGTTCAGTCTGAGAGCCGGAGTCCACTGAAAGATATTCTGCATTAGAGGAGCGGCTCCCTTCAGCTTCACAGCTTTGTAGCGTGAACATCCACATCGCAGTGAACGGCTCTTCCTGCAGGTCGGATTCACGGACTCGACCGGTGAGCACCTAATGTACAAGCTGCCAAACTGACGAACTGTTTGGACCGTGGAAGATGAGGCGTCGTTGTGCAGCGTGCTCACATCAGCTCGATCGGACAGTCAGGGTGTGACCCCGCCTCTCGCCCAATGACAGCGTGGATCAGCTCCACACAGGAAAAGCGGTATGGATAATGGATGGATGGAGGTGGATCAGGCATCGGTCTTTGGATACATTTACCATTTCAGACATGTCGTCCAGCGTGCGGCCCTTCTTCTCGTCCAGCTCACTCTTGATGGCTGACACCCTCTCCAGCTCCTCCTGGGTGGTGCTGTAGCCACTTATGCCTTTCTCCGCTTCCAGAGTTTGCTTAAAAAACAAAACAGACACGTGATAACTCAAAAGATCGAACAAAGAAATCAAACAATAATCTACTGAAACATTTAACAAGTAACTCCAAATAATGACTGGACTTGTTTCTTTTCTAGTCTTCTGTGTGCTCAGGTCACACCTCCACCTGCAGGTGAGAGACGACGACTCTTCCTAAAAAACTCTTTTAGTCTTTTCCATCAAAGGTTGCACTCGACTTTCTGAGCATGGTTTAAACGAAGTACAGTTCAGTCAGAGGAAAGGACAAACGCATGGAACAGAGGGAAAACTTTCTCTGCTTTACAAAGTGAGGGAGGCAGACATCCGAAATAGCAGCTCAACCTGCGTCAGACAGTTTATCAACAGGTGCTGGAAGCGCACACAGGCGTGAAGCCGTTTTCCAGGAAGCTTCTATCACTTCTCTGTGAGCGCAGATGGCGTGAATGGGGAGCTGAAGTCAAAACGGCGGCACAAGGCGATGAGGTTCAGGGTAAGTGCACGGGGGCCCAGAGGGCTTAAAGAGCACTTAGGCACCGAAACAAGTGTGCAACATCCAAAGTGAAGATTTCTCACATCCACTAACAGAGTCATCACCGACTGCTTGAGCTGCAGAATTAAAGCAGATCTGCTTGTGCTTCACGCTGTTTGAAAAGAGGTGGCACACGGCGTGGATTACAGTCCTCTTCAAACTGGCTGCAGACTTCCAGCACTGACGCCATTTACTGCATGTCCTGTCTGTATCTAAAAGAAGTCCCCACTCACCCCAAAAAACATGCATCCAGACTCACCAGCATGTCTTAGAACCCACACATGGACAAGGAGAACATACAACTGGGGATTCAAACCAGCAACCTCCTCACTGTACTAATCACAGCACCGCCGTGAAGCCACTCCAAAAACAGAAGAAACAGAATGTGATGGTGTGTAAGGAGTTACCAGTTTCTCTTGGACCGTCTCGTGTCTCTGCTTCAGAATCTCCTCTGTACGCTGAAGGACCCCGAACTCTGCTTTCAGCTCGGCCATTTCCTGACGTTTCTTCTTGTACAGGGTCACCTTGCTGCGCAGTTTCATCACCAGACGTTTCATCTTTGGACGACAGAGAAAAAAAATCAGCTTCTAAATAACAACAACAACCTGGTTAGCTTTTTGCTGCTGCTGTATTCACACATTGAGAAGCTGCAGCAGGAGGATCGCAGTCTGAGCTCAGCGCTCGGCTAGGCTACACGCCGGTAGGGTCAGTTTGAGCTCTTGCTGCGTGGACATCCAAGAACACATCCCAAACATTAAAGAAAAACAAAGTTTCAAGGAGGTCAAGTCAAAACAACGCTTTGTCAAATTGAGGTGAACAAGTGATGGACGGTAATCAGGTGATCACTGTCGGCAGGTTACAGAAGTACAACTAACCCGTCACACGCAGCCCGTGACTCAAAGGAGCCCCGTGTTTCATGATTCTGACGAGTCCCTGACTCTTTCTTCTGGGTCCAAATCCATGACTTACTTTACTGATTTGGTTTCTCTTTGACTAGGTCTAGTCCAGGTAAGCGTCTGTCTGAGTGCCTGTAGTCAGCTGAAGCCGGTGTAAATGTGCTGTATAAACTTGATTTGACTCAATGTTTGTTCGGATGATTGGTCTCCCCTCCTGATTCACACCACTGATGATGTGTCCTGAGATTTACATGTGTCCCAGCTCTCACGCCACCCTCAGCATCGTGTGTGTATACCACGCAGCGGCACAATGGACAGTGTCATGATTCCTGATTACAACACGAGTTCCTTTGAAGCACAGCTAAGCCCACAGAGATGCATGTTATGAAATGGAAGAGTTGTTAATTAGCCTCTTAGTGAAGAGAGTGCAGACTTGACAGCCAGTGTCCAGCACAGCTGAGACACTGTGAGAGGCGGGAGGAGAAGACAAAGAGCTGATCCAGGGGAGGGACGGGATTAGAGGACAGCAGTGACAGCAGCGGGCCGGGCCACGACCTGGAACAGTCACTCGATCCTTTCAGACTCGCAGCCAGCTATGTAGAGCGAACAGCTTCATCTGGCAGAAGCAGCACTTCTGGTGGATGTGCAGTCACTCCCCGCCCCAACTGTCTGCTGGGACACAATGAAACTCCTCCACTATGAAGAGCAGCTATAAATGAACACGCACACAGGAGAACAGCTCCAGAAATCACACCATGTGCTGCATGTCCTCTGGGATCTGTGGAGCTTCACGTGTGTGTGTGTGTACATTTATTCTTTGTATATTTTGGGACATCAAGGGCAGACATGGCTGAGAGAGGAATTAACACGGCGTTGAGTGTTCCCTCAACAACAGAGCCGTCTGCGTCACTGTGAAGACAGAAGCCAGCACACAGTTTCTCTTTCTATACGTGAGACGGCTAAAAGGAGGCAACCAGCGATTGTTTCCTGACCACAGCTGGTGGGACGGGCTGGATGATACACTAACTGCACCCCCCTCCCCTCACAGAGAGCCTGCAGTTGGTGGGTGGCATGTGATGACACATAACCAGCAGCAGAATGGAAAATACCTCCGATAAAGTGATCATCTCCACCGTGGCTGATGGCCCAAAACTACAGAGCAGGCTGATAAGCGAGCAGCCTCTTTGTCTCTACATACAGCTTCCTCTCGTCCGTTCATTCATACCCAAAGGTCGACCAATCCTCTTTGGTAAAGCGCTGATTCTTATTTATTATTGATGGTAAACATGATTCTGAGCTCGGCTGACATGTTAGCTGTATGAGCGTGTATGTTATATTACGTCATGTCATCATGTCTTTGTGATAAAAGGAACCGTGTGTCTGACAGAGACAGAAGGTCCACGTCATGACAAATAAAGACGACGCTTTTAAAAAGAGCTCCAGCTGGCTTGAATTAGCAAACTGATTCTCTTGAGGGTGAAAAGGTTCTCTTTCAGGTCCTCGATCTGGTTCTTCTCTGTTGTGTTCTATTTTGAGCTCTGCATGGGAATGTGGAGGAGAGTGAGTGAAAAGGGAGAAGTAACGTTAGACAGTGAGCCGCTCTGTTTGGATAAGAGCAGAAATAGCCTCTTGTGTTCTCTGTGCTTTAGAACGTCTACGAGTGTGTCCTCAGATGACAAACGCAGCTGTTCTGCGAGGAACGTTCTACCTTTAGTGGCTTTCAGCTGTCTCAGAATCTTGTTCTCTGCCATCGCAGCACTGAAACGTACAGAGGGATTATTTTGTGACTTTGTACCTCATCGCCCCGGATGACCTCTTCACCATCTGAGGTTTGTGATTGGCTGCTTCTCTGCCTCAGCTCTCTCTCTGCTGCAGCCAGATCCTCCCTGGCCTCCCTGAGCTCCTCCGCCTTCGACTCCTTCCTGCGAGTGATGATGGAGGCCTGGCGGAGCCGCATGACATCACAGAGACAAACATTAAGAGTGGGTGGGAAACTGTTCAAAACAAGAAAGAGGGAAAGACTCAAGCTGAGGGGGGGTTGGGGGGTGGGGGGGAGAGCGGGTCCAGACCCCCCTTGAAATCAGCCACCCCAGTTGCCACGCCAAAAATTCAAATCTATGAATGGCTATTGATCTTATATGAGGCGGGGCTTAAAAATATATTTTTAGGATATTCAACTCCAACAGGGATGGAAGGGTTAAAAATAAAAACAGGTACATTTGTGTGTGTGCTAAAAAATGTCAGGCCACCCCGCTCGAGTCAGAGGCCCAGGTGGGCCACCATAGTCCGAGGAGTCTGGACTTGAGGGAGTCTTTGGCACAGAGCAGGGTCGATTTCAATCAAACAACAAACATCTGCTTTCTTATTCCTCCATGACATCGACTAACTCACGTAAACATGTTTAAACTTTCGAGGTGAATCTTTCTCAGGACTCTCGGCCCTTAAACTCGATGCGTCATTGTTTTGTCTGTCTTTGCATGTGCGGAACAACATGCAAAATATGCAGCCAAACGCAAACAAAGACTTAAGGGAGGAGACTTCCTGCAAGTGCACAGAAATGTAAATAAATTCTCTTTTCAAATATGTCACAAGAAAAACGTCTGTTGGAGCTCAGAGGAAACCAGAGTTTTGTGTTTTGGTCAGTAACACTTCATCCGTTTGTTTATCTACAGGGAAGCTTTAGCATCAAACAGCCGGACAGACGGCACCCAGGTCACACAAGAAGAAGAAAAGAGTCCAGACCTGTTGTCTGTACAGGGCCAGTTTGTCGTCCATGGGGTCGCTTCTCATCATCCTCTTTTCAATCAGCTGGTTTATCTGAGAATCAGCTGCTTTAATCTGTGGAACCGAGAGCACATACAGAGTAAACACACTAACTCACAACGCTAAGGTATTCTCATGCAACACCCAGAACTGGATCCTGACCCGGTCCTCCAGCTCCTGGAGATCGGCCTGGCCCATGGCGGGCTCGGAAGCGATCTTCTGCAGGTACTGGACTGTACGCCTCATAGCCTGCAGCTCTTTGGGGAGTTTCTCAGAGACCATGTACGAGTTGATTCTGATCTCCTCTTCCAGCCTCTTCATTAAGCCTGAAAGAGACGGAGAGCGGAACTAAGACCAAGCTCGGATCACTCTGCAAGGTCACTCTAGGTATGAGGAAGCACACCTGTATTGAATGTGTATTGAAAACGTTACTGTCCTACATGTGTTTGACATCAGAGTACTTTTTATGACATACACAGAGTAAATCGTGCAGCTGCATAGATCAATTTAGGAGCTGCAAATGTGTAAATCTCTCCCCCGGCTGAAGAGCACACTGAGAGCCAAAAGAAGGAACAAAACGATAAGCTCCATTATAGCATCAAAGATCAGTACAATTAGAGCCTGTGAATGCTGTGTCCTGCAGACGCAGCAGCTGGAGGTGTGGACTCACTCTCTGGATTGGCATCTGATGCAGACTGACGCAAATCCTTCAACTGCTGCTGGGATCTCTGCAGCCTCTGCTCTGCCTGGAACAGCTGAACACACACACACACACACAGATCGTTCGACAGGCGATACAGGAGCATTCACGTGGTCACAGCCTCTGGTGTGATTGGCTTCTGGATCCTTGTCTCAGTCTCAGACTGGACGGACTCCAGACTTGAAATCAAGACCACGCCTCTTTTTTAAAAGAACTACTACCTTCAATTAATTCATAATTTGGTTTTCCACTAATTGTTACAGCCGCCACTTTCCTGGTGTTACGGTCGAAGTGGGTGACACGCCTCCTGCACACAATGAGGATTTTCCAGTGATAATAATGGTGTTGCTCAGCTCTGGGTCGTGGTCTTGACTCAGTCTGGATCCCTGAATGTCTTGGTCTTGTCTTATACTGGTCTTGTTTAGTTTGGCCCTCACATGGTAGAAGTAAACAAATCATGTCAAGATCATAACTCGTGTTCAACAACTTCCTGCTGACTGTCAATAATCAGGAATTAGGAGGGTTATTGACCTGTTAGCTATAGATTGAATAAGCTAATAATAGTGTTTATTCACACTACGGTAGTTAGCATGCTAATACGCAGCAAGGTAATGGTTTAAAGTCATTAAACATTACATTGAAAAGATGAACGTAATGTTGAAGTCGATTTCTCCTGCAGTTGACTAAAGGTCGAGGCTGTAACATGAACTTAAAGAGTGAGGAACAGCTCAGACACGGCAGGAAGACGAGCTGAGCTGGAGGCTACATCCACTGGGGATCAAATAAACTAACAGTCAAGTGTTTACTTGGTTCTTCTGTTCTTGCTTCTGGTGAGTCAGTGACTCCTCTCTCTCCTTCTCCACCCGCAGCTGTCGAGCCTGTTCCAGCATCCGTTGATGGCTGGCCACCGACTCCACCTAGTGGATGCACAGAGTCACATCAGGATTTTCAGCAGCAGGCTTCACATGGTCAGCAGAAATAACCAAGCACCTCTCACGGAGTCAGCTTTCACTTTATGGCGGGGCCGACAAGAAAGAGCCGTCACATCAGCACCTCATTACTGCACAGCCTTGTCGAGGCAGCTTTGCAGCTTGTCAGATTCCTGTCAGGTCTTAAACCAGAGGCTGATAATTTATGTTTGGGGTCATGTTTTCATTCCTCAGAGAGGTCTAACGCTTGTCAAGCTTTAGATGGCTGAGAGGGCCTCTTTGAACGGGTCGGCCTTACCCTCTTCTTCAGTCTCTCCACACGTTTGATCAGCTGGTCCTTCTCCTCCTCCATGGAGCCGATGTCCTGTAGTTTCAGAGGAATTCTTGAGTTAGTGATTTAATTTCAGAAGGTAAATAACCTTTACGTTAGGATAGAAACAGAAGGAGAATAAATTATGTCAGCATGTGACAGCTTTACAGCTGGCAGTACAAGCGTGCAACAAAAAGTGATGCTGTCTGCACCTTTCTTATTTCTGCTGTGGAGAAGCCGGACGTCCGTAACTGCTCACACTCCTTGTGGTATGTCTTAAAACCTTCCACCAGCTCTTCATACTGGAACATCAACATGAAAACATAGTCCGTTAAGCCTGTTAAAACACAATCACTATGATTTGAAATGTCATTGATAAATTGAGAACCTGGTGATAGGTGTCGTTGATAACGTCATCCTGCAGGAACTCTGCAGGCACTTCCAGTTTGACTAGAAATCGAGCCAAATAGGCTCGTTTCTTGAGCTCAGGGAGCCGCTGGAGCAGCCAGTGGAGGATTGGATGAACCACGGGTTTACTGCCAGTCACCAGACCTTGTCTAAAACTGCTCCTGCATTAGAGAAGGGAGCACATCATGATGAGACAAAGACGAGCACACTGACAAATGAGTCATAAGCTGTAAAAATTAATGGCAAGGAGAGAGACTCCCACACATTGACAAATGTATTGGATTATCTTTACCATGTACAAATAACCAAAGAGACTGCCTCAGTTTTTAATCAGCCAATCAGAGAGCCACTGTGATTGGCGATCCCCTGGAGCTGTTCACCCTGCATTCATTTGTTTCTGAGTTGTTAAATGCACGTGAACGCCTGATCAAGTCAGAACTACTCAGGAACAAAAGAAGTGCCCGACCTGCCGTCATAACTAAATATGTTCTGTTAATGTTGAGACACGTTATATTAATAAGCATAGTGCACATCAACTTCTAGCTCAAATATAACTTGTAACAGAGACATTTCACTGATGTTCTTCTTCAATGACTTGCTTAATGGCAGCTCGGCAGTGCGCAGGAAGAAATTTCTAGATTTGGCCCCCACTGGGACTTCAACCTACGAGCCTCTGGATACCATGCCGAGTCCCTACAGACTGAGCTACTGCAGCCTCAGAGGCCATGTTGAATATTCATCTAACCCTAAAACCCCACAGACTGAAACGTGAGTGTCATCGAACCAGCCGGTGAGAGATTCAAACCCACAGAAAAAGTCACCAAAAATGAATATTTGAGTAATTATTCCAGGGCGAAACATAAATGTCCTCGTTTATCAGAGTAGAGTTCATCACACAGTTTGGAGACTTACACATCAGAGAGGCTGCCAGGAGGTTTGTACTTCAGCATCCCCAGCAGAGAGCTCATCCTCTTCACTGTTTGCTCAGGCATTTCCTCACGGATGTCTAAAGCGTGCTGAACACAGGTGTTAGCAGTGTTGGGATTAACAAATGAACTTATTGTACTGTCAGTATGATGTAAAGTGGCTCACCTTGGGGTCTATTTCAGCCAGGACGTCGTTTAAAACCTGCAGCAGCTGCATCGGGTCCAGAGAGTCAAACGTGATGAGGTTAAAGTTCTTCCTGAACGGATCCTTGTTGAGTTGTTCAGCAATGAACTTGAGCTGTTCACTCATGTTGTACAATATTCAACTTTCTTGCTGTAAGTGAATCAGTCGGTAGGCTAGCTGGTTGTGCTAAGCTGCGTTAGCTCCAACGAAGAATCCGCTACAAACAGAAATATCTGTCTGCTGCAAAACAACGTTTAAAACGTGAAAAACAACGTTTAAATATCTAAAGACAAATGTCGATAAGTCTTCTTAATGCTTTGACTGTCTTGTTAGCGGATAGAGAGGCAACCTGTAAACATGAAGGAGGTAACGCTGGTTGTCAGGGGCCCCATGGCAACCAAGAAGGTGGATTGGTTGCTAACCGGAAGTAGCTTCGACAGAACCTTCGAGGGAATTATGTTGCGAGAAGTATGCGCATATTTCCCCGTCTAATAAATACATTTAATTCCAATAGACTAAAATTGTTTGGATTCAAAGTTGTAAAAACGTACACATACTACCCTTAAAAAAAAATAACATCTGTAAATAAGTCTCTACTGTAACTATTTGATTAAGAAACTTTTGAACATCTTTATGCAGATCGTTTTTACGTTTTGGTTGGATTTAATTTTTCAGAGAAAATATGAAACTAACAGAAAATAGACATCGTAGTAATGTTCCGTACGTCTAGTTTTCCAACAAATAATAAAGCCTTATTAATTTTATTCTAATTTTAACTCAGTATAATTTACATACAGTGGCGATTCGCAAGTCTGACGGGGCAAAACATAATGAAATGGTAGATGGACCTCAGCTCTTTTAAACTGCAGCTCACACCTACACATTCACACACTGAGTGTAGACACAGCTGAGTATAGAGACCATTAGAAGTAACTCATCCTGAGATATTAGAGATACAATTCCCGAGTCAAGATCCTTGTACCTGAACGCGTCGTGTTGTAATTCTGACCTTGTGAACCGCCAGGTGGCGCTCTTTTCATGTTTACACGAGGTACGGCATCAGGTTGCAACATGATGAACTTTGTTAGGATGATCCGAATTGTACGGAGCAGAGCTGTGTCGTTTCACAGATAAAGACCTGATCTACGGGGGCGCAGGTGAGACGTGTCCGTCACTTCATGTTGAGAGGTGTCTTTGCCCCCCCCCCCCCCCCCCCCCCCCCCCCCCCCCCCACACACACACACACACACACACACACACACACCCACCCACCCACACACACACACACACACACACACCCATGAAAGCAAACATTTGCTCTGACGTTTTTTGACCATTTCTCGGGATAAGAAGATCCTCTTGTCGTAATCAGCTTTACCTGGAAACTGTTTTGGATCGGAAACAACATTTTGATTACAAACTTTTTTTCTTCCTCTGTTTTTTGGGAGTGTAAATCAGATCCGTGTAGCCCCTCCTCTTTCTGCTGACGGAGAGAGCTGCGAGTCAGTGTGACAGCACAGACACACACAGAGAGGAAGACTGAGGATCTCCAGAGAGCAGACGAGCACAACAAAGGACCAAGAGGAACCAGGAGCAGGAGAAACTGACTGGACCAGTGGAGGATTTTATTCTTTGGTTTGTGAGTAAAGACTCTAAACTCTTTTTCTGGAGCACACTTCTGTTTTGAAGCACTATGTGAGCCTTCAGTCACACACAGTGCAGTGCTGTGGAACTATGCACACATATGTTGTTGGTTGATTGATTTATTTCTCTGAATCCTAACGATGGTTGAACCTGTGGGGTTTGTGGAGGCTTGGAGAGCCCAGTTTCCAGAGTCTGCCCCCCCGAGCATGGACCTGAACTCAATGGGGGACATTGAACAGGAGCTGGACAAATGCAAGACATCTATCCGACACTTGGAGAAGGAAGTAAACAAGGAGCGCTTTCGGATGATCTACCTGCAGACTCTGCTCGCTAAAGAGAGGAAGTCTTACGACGGGCAGCGGTGGGGATTTAAGAGAGCACCCAAGATGAGTGATGGAGACCTGTGCAGTGGCCAGAAGTCGCCCACTCATGAGACACCGGTGGAGGAGCAGCAGCAGCAGCAGCAGCAGCAGAGAAGGACTAGCAGGTCAGTCAGATGTAAACCACATCCAGATGGAGGGGTTGACGATTCAAAACAGAAAGGTGGGATATCGCCTGTACGCCAGGAGTCCGAGATTCCTGATTTCCCCTTGGGAACGGGCTCGGTAGCAGCTCTGAGGAACAACTTTGAACGCATCAGGAGAGCAAACACTCACACAGCCGCTGACTGTCGAGGGCCGTCTGTAACGGGGAGCCAGGAGAAACCGTTCTACGCCAACATGGAGTACCATCACGAGCGCGGGCTGGTCAAAGTCAACAACAGGGAGGTGTCAGACAAGATCAGCACCCTGGGCTGTCAGGCCATGCAGATGGAGCGGAAGAGATCCCCGCACTCCCTTCCAGGGAACCTGTCCGCCGCCACGGGGAACATCAGCAGATCTGTTCAGAGGGGAAGATCCATCGAGGGGAACTGCAGCTACAACGGCTCATGTGAGGATGCCGAGGTGAACCCTCACTTCCTGAAAGACAATGTGCTCCGTTCCACTGGGGGAAAGTCCGAGCGGCAGCCAGCAGAGTGCCAGCCTTACACCAGCGTGTATGTGGGGGGAATGATGGCCGACGGGGACACTCGAGTCATCCACATTAAGGACCACAGCACAGACGAGGACGCTCACCTCACCTGGCCGAGGCGCTCCTACTCTCCCGGCAGCTTTGACGATGTGGGAGGAGGCTACACGCCAGACTGCAGCTCCAACGAGAACTTAACATCCAGTGAGGAGGACTTCTCCTCGGGTCAGTCCAGCCACGTGTCTCCCAGCCCCACCACCTATCAGATGTACAGGAACAAAAGCCGCTCGCCCTCCCAGCAGTCCTTCGAAAGCAGCAGCCCACCCACTTCTCTGTCGCAGCACCGCTTGAAGCAGCAAGTCCTGGTCTCCGAGGCCGCCATCATCGGGGTCCGGAAAACAGGCCAGATCTGGCCCAGCGACGGGGACTCCTCCACCTCCAGTCGGACGTCTCAGGACAACAGTGTTCAAGGAGATGTGGGTAGGTCTGACAGAGTCACTGCACAACACGCCTCTCATTTCATAGATACACCAAGATGTTCTTAGGATCAGAGCGGACTCAGACCCCCCCTCTGATCACTGTGCTTTGATCCACTGTTAGTCACTGATGTGCACCTGCCCTCTTCATAAAGACCTCACACACTGAACACACACACACACACACCTTGATGTTTTGAGCTTTAAAGTTTATTTAGCTCTTGACTTTGTTCAAACACATTTCTGAATGTGATTTTGTGAAGGGAGGGGAACGGAGCTTGATCGTGGTGCAGAATGAATGTTTTGTCATTAAAGAGAATCTAATTGGATGTGTTCACATGCTGAGTGTTTCAGCCATGTAAAGCCCTTCCAGTTATGCATGAGTAGCTCTCTTGCACAATAAGGCCTGAGCAGGTTTCCACCAGCCTGTAATCCTGCAGGGATAGAGTCAGGATTTACAGGATGGTAACACTGTGGCTTCCACTTCTTTCACTTGTGTTTTCTTTACCCTTTGTACGCCCGCTCCCTCTCTCTCTCTCTTTTTACCCCCCTCTGCTCTTTGCTCACTGAGTGCTGCAGCGCTCTTACTGAGATGCTCTGCCCGAGACAGCGGCTGCCCCCGGGCCTCCCGGTCGCTCGGCCCCGTCCACCCTGAGTGTTTTCATGTCAGCACACATCAGTGTTGTTGTCCTTGGTGCCGGGTAATTAACTTAAAGGGGTTTGTCTAGCGTGATAAATTTAGGGAGGTTCTTTGTTATGGGAGGCGGGAAGGAAAAAGCCCCGACAACTCACTCACTCAAAAAAAAAAAAAAAAGAGAAGAGAAAAGGATCGAGGGGCTCAAAGTGTGTCATGCAGCTTCCAATCAAAGCCATCGGTGTTTCCTGTTGTTATGTGTGAACACAATGGGGGAATCACTCAGTGAGCAGCAGTATTGACATGTTAACAATATAACAACGCTAAGTGGGATAAGCCGAGTGTTGTGGTCAGCTTCATAATGCCAAGGACAGAAGGAGAGGCGGGAGGAGGAGTGGGTGTTCCTCTGCACCCCCGTTTGTCAAACTGGCTGACACACGAGGACGCGTATTCCCGCTGCTCCGTGCCAAAGTGGAATTTTAGTACACTGAGCGTGTTTTAGGATCAGAGCTGGGAAAAAAAGTCCTCCTCTGCCCCTGAAAGAGAGTGTTTATCCACTGAGGGTCAGATTAAGCAGATGAGCAGAATAGTGTGTTGTTATGTAAGATGATCCGGTCCAAAGCTCTGTGACACAAAGCATGTGATAAACAAGCAGATAGTCCATGATATAACCAGCATGCGAGCCCGCCTGCTCGCATCACTGATACCATTTGACCTGCCATGTGTTACGCCGGTCCCCTCGAAGTGATGTCACTCTCACAGGGCCTCTGCAGGAGGTCAGTGACGGAGAGGGAGAACACAAGAAGACACGTTCGGGGACACGAGACGCACTGACACAAACAGAACAGCAGCTGAAAACCGTGAACCAGCGGCCGGCGACGACTTCCTGACTCCTCTCAGTTTGTCATCATGTCATGGGCTCCTACATTTCCCACAATGCAACCACTATCATCATCATCATTTGTTAAACAGTCTCGTTTATTTCCCATCCATGCCTCCAACTTCCAAGTCTGTGCACGGCCTCTCTGTAGTGTCCCAGCTCTGTGTGATGGGCGTGGGGTGGTTATGTTTTCACCACCATGAGGCCCTGATCATATGGAGGAAAGATCAGCGAACATCAGGGATGTGCTGGTCATGTGCTCCTCTGTGTCACAGAGTGGATGTGGCTGCAGAGCTGTGGGGACCCTTTAAAGACGCCATGACACAGCCATGGCTCTGGGATTCAAACATTTGAGGGATCTGTGAGGAGCTGAAGTGAAGTCGTAGGATCCTTAATACGCAGCTGTTGTCGTGAATTCTGAGTAGCACAAAATGACGCGTGTGGCGTGGCGTGGCGTGATAGCCGGCCCTCCTTCACATGCTCTCGCTTGCTGCGGAGCTGGAGGTGCAGGCCGGTCCAGAGGACGCTGGTTGTTGACATAATGGCACAGCTGCTCCGTGTGGACCTTGCTTTGTTGGATTAGCTGAAGTCCGGATTTATTTCTGATGTTGTAATGACGTTTTTGTGCACGTTGCTGGATTAGGCGCCGCTTTGAGGCGAGCTCCTGCAATAAACCGCTCTTTGTTGTGGTGGAGAGTGAATGTTTTTGGGTGCAGTTGGAAGGTCTTTTTTTTCTTTTTGCTGGTTGTAAGCGTCATAAAGCACTCGGGCATTTACTGAAATCTATTCAATCTGCCTAATAAGTCGGACTAAATCTCAGCGTTGTGAGGACGCTTTGTGCTGGAGCTAGCTGAGCTGCTCGCTAGCCTCTCCCTGAGGTTTATGTTGGAAAATGTGAGCGTCTCCGCAGACAGAGACTTGACTTGTCGAGTCTGACTTATAGACACAAACAAACCCGTAACTGTCCTGACGCCATCAGCTGCATGGAGATTGAAGCGGCCGCTCTAAAAACGACGCCGCGTCTCCCGGGACTTTTTCCTATGAATAGAAGAATAAGTGTCGTCTCCTGGTTTCTATCTGGGCCAATTGTCAAAACTGGCTGTGAATAGAGCGGCTGATTAGCTGGGAGCCTTTAAGGAGGCCAACTCTCTTATGGGTCTATTTTGCCATAATTAATTATCGTCATGACGCTGACATGCCTGTGGCCACAGATGTCTGAGTGTGTCTCGTGTGTTACTGTAAAATAGTAATGATGAAGAGGTCAGGGGACTAATAAAGCGTGACTTTAATCGTCTGCTCTTGTTTTGGTTGTCTTTGACTGAAGCAGGATGCTGCGGGCAGTCGTGGATGTCGCGTTCACGAAGAGCTTTGTCTGAAAGGTGATGAATGTGCACCTCGGTGCAGAGGTCGGCCGTCCTCGCTGCCTCAGCAGGAGTCGCACCGGCGCTCGTCCACACTTCATTGCAGACTCGTGAATATTTCAGGTCCCTGAAGGAAGCCCAGACAGACGTGTCGTTGTACCTGCACGTCAACATCTCAGCTTTAGCGGTCTAGGAAGTGAAAGAATTTCGCCTCTCCCTTTCCTGGACTAAATGTCGGCCTGCAGCAGGAAGAGCTGCAGCTTTTACGGGCAGCGAGCTCGGCCTCCGTCTGTGTGTGTGTGTGTGTGTGTGTGTGTGTGTGTGTCAGACACCTGTTCTTCTGTGCAGTGTGTACTCACTGGGTAAAGTGGTCAGAAGCTGGCAGGCCTTCAGTGCCAGGCCGGGCAGGGCCAGCTGCTCTGCTAGTAAAAAGTCTGAATGGACTTTTTGTTCCTCTGATACAAAACTGGACTCAAAACGATGCCAAAGCTCTCACTGTACATATTCCTGTTAGCGTCTCTACTCCTGTTAAAACTAATGTTTCCATAGAAAATCTGAAGCGAGGAAAAATGTTTGGCATGCTTGTGAGCCTGTAGGCCTCCCCCGGCTCAGTGATCCTCCCTCGTGCTCGGCCCTGCAGTCTCAGCTCCCCTCCCGGCTCCCTCTCAAAGGGCCCTCTGTGCTCCTGGCTGGCAGGCCCAGTGCTGCAGGAATGTCTCAGCTGCTTGTTGTGTGTGTGTGTGTGTGTGTGTGTGTGTGGGGGGGGGGGCAGCTAATGAAATGTTAAGTGTTGTATGAGTTCACCTCTCGTACTACAGCTCTGACGCGTGGGAGCTAGTCGGGTCACCACAGTTTGTTTTAGACTAAATGTTCTTCAGTGAAGTCGGCTGGTCTTTATTAACAGCTGGTTTGACACTTAGCTGTAATCGGACATTAAAGCAGCGCTACAACATGTTAGGCCTACACACACACGGGCTCTAAATCAAAGACCTTCGTATGCTAACTATCCAGTGAGTGAACGTGTGCAGTCGGATTCTGATCCAGAAAAGCCGAGGTGACTGAAATCACAGCATGGTGCACGTTTGTGTTTCTGTGTAAGTATGAAGCAGGAGCACGCTGAGAGGGACTGAGATGATGTGAGGAGAAGCACGATGATGCGCTTCCATCAGCTCGTTGATTTAAAGGAGGGACACAGAGTGTGGCAGGACGCAGCAGCGCCACAGTGACACAGATTTACAATTCTGAACTCAAGATTAGTGTCAAATGCTCGTCGTCAGGGCAAGAGGGCAGAACTAGTTTGAGTCTCTCTCTCTCTCTCTCATAGAAAGGCATTAAAAGCCCAAAAATAAATCTTAAAAAAGCTCGTAGTCCTGAAGCTTCTTAGTGAGATCTCTAAAGCCGTTTTGCCTCTTGATGCACCTCTGCTTGTTTTGCTTGTTTGTTCTTGAACGTCACAGCGGGAGTCTCCCTGTCACAGGAAGCAACCGAGCCTTTTGAGTCTCTGTATCTGTGCTGCAGATTCACACAGATGGAACGCTCCTGAAGCTGATGTGTTCTTTATCCACTCGCTTGTTTGCCCCAAAATGATTTGCTGAAGTCAGTCACATCATAGACTTTAAATCTGAATGTTTTAAGCCTGAGTGACATCACCTGTCTGATCCTGCAGGGGTCCCATGGTCTGACTTTGAGTCAACCTAACGTCAGGCGGAGAGCGGGAGCTGGAGCCCACTCTGACCTCTGACCTCTCAAAATAAAAATCTCGTCGACCTTATTATGGTCTTTGAATATCAAGGCTGCCAAACAGAAGAATCAGATGTGGACAGGGTCGTGGATTATCAGATTTGGTAATCCAACATGTTACATGGCTGTTTCCACAGGCTGTGCGGGAGCTCTGTGTAAACTGACTTTGACGAGTTAAATGGGGGAGTGCCCCTTTACGTCCTGCATGGAGTGAAGTTGTGTTCGGACTGTGGTCGGATGCTCAGGCCGTCTGACGTGTGTGCTGTGAGGCTCTTTAGACCGCGGGGGCCCGTGCAGGCAGCGATGGAGGGCCGTCTAAAATTAGTGCCGGTGTCGGTCAGAGCTGGGCCGCTGGGCCCGACACACCTACTAATCAGTGTGTGTTGAAATAGCTCCGTGTGGTCAGACGACTGCTTGTAATGAGCCGCGTAACCCCGAGAATCAAAGAGCAATAATACTTCCAGTCTGTTCAAACAAACACCCCGAGGTGCGTGCACGCGCAGAACACGCTGACAGGAGCGCCCGTTATAAAAGCTGCAGCGCGGCGGCTCTTTAGCCTTCTGATGGCGTTTTAACTGCTGACGTTACAGAAGACGAAGGCAGACGTGCGGCGACCTCCAGGTAGCATCAAATATTCATTTCCATGTCTGAAGCTAATTAAATATTAGTGATAATACTTCGCTCACCTGATGTGCTGTCACATTCTTGGCATAGACGTTATCTGCCTAGCAACCGCACGGCAACCAGGTGGATGTATCCGGACGCCTGAAGGTGAACGCATAAAGATCCTTCTAGATTAACCCTTTACAGGGCGCTCATTGAAATACTTTAAAATTCAAAAATCCAACCTCATCATGTAATTCAGGGACATATCAGAACTTTATTTCTTTAAGTGTAATAAACATTGACAAAGTTTCCATGTTTGGTTCAAATGCCACAACAGCGTAGGGTGATCTCTTCTGATTGGCTGAGTGAGGATCACATGCTTACTGAGGTGCAGAAGGCTGGACGTATGTGATGTTTGTCACTCGCCTGATAAAGGGTTAAAGCTTTTTATCATCTAAGAATACGTTTCTTTGTTTGGACGACTTTGAAATATTATACACGTTTGAAAAAGGAAATCGAGAGAGCGCCATCACGCACGATGATGTCATCGGGGGGGTTAGGGCTCACCGGGCCTTCACGTGGTGTCGAACACATCAAATTAAAAGTCTCTGGAATGAGGTGATCACTCGTCACCAACATGGCGGGCAAAATATGTTTTATTAATGTAGAGATACGAAATGAAGATATGGCACATGAACATTTTAACAGAGACGTTCAGACCAAACACACGACGGGACGGCCCGCTGACCATTTTCTTCTGAAATCACGTTTTATCACGTGAGATCTTTTCTGTGTGCATTCAGAGGATTATAAAGGTCGCCCTCACGTCTGTGACCTCCCACATTTCAAACTGGTCCAGTGTGTGATACAGGCTTGGTTTTTCCTCACAGCCCCACCATACGAAGCGCATCGTGATAATCATTGATTTTGGTGAATGACCATGTGCGACACAGGATTCACAGAACAGCTGAGGCACATGAAGGATCCTACGACTTAAAGCACTGCAGCTCAGCTCCTACGTGAGCGTCCCAGAGCGATGGTGTCAGTGTTACTGCAGCGCAGGTCATTTGTCTTTAAACCCGTCATCCCAGCTCTGCACACACATCTGTAACATCTGCATAGATGTTTATTTTGAGCTCTCCTTTAAGAGCTAAGAGAGTGTTTGTGAAGTCCATAAGCGATGCATCCACCACCATGTGTTAAACGTTAAAGATTAAAAATGTCACCACGCAGGTCCATCATCTGTCAACCTGTTCCCCGCCTCCGCTGTTTCCCCGGTGACGGCACAGTCTGGAGGAGAGTCCATCTGCTGGAGCCTTAAAGAGGCGCTCGGCTCTTAACGTTTGGCCACCTCCCGCTGTTCTCCTTCCAAAGGTGCAACTTTCTCTCCAAATCTCTCGGACAACCAGAGAGGCGTCCGAAAGGCCGTCGGGCGCCGGCTCATTTTCCCTCCGTGTTTAATTATAGACGCTGAAACCTCATTTCCAGCTTTTCTGAGCCGGATCAATGAAGGCATTTGCTGTGAAGGGTTTTATTTTTAGGAGATTGCGATCTAAATTCTCTCCATCAGCTGACCGATCTGTGTGTGGACGCTCAATATGTTCAGAGTGGGGAGCAATAAGTGGGCTACAATTCCCGCTCTTTCCACAGCGTTGGAAGCGGCAGTGTGTCGCCCTTGAGCTATAAAAACACGGTGAGCAGTGATCAGTCGATGCGCTGTCCTCGGCTGCGCTCTGCCTTTCCCCGCTGGTGAGATGTTAGATTATGGATGATACGATTGTGCTTCCAATCAATCGTCCACTTTGCTCTTTGCTGTGTTGTTTGGTGAATTGCAGAGTGAACTGACATTTTATCCACACTGCTTTTAAAGCAGTGCGACATGTTACACATGAATAAATCATAAATCCAGTGTGTGTGAGTGTGTGTGTGAGTCCTGACTGTCTCCAGTGAGGGAGAAGCTGGAGTCCTGCTGGCTGTGTTGTTGTCAGAGCTGTGTTTACATGGACGCCCGGCTCCTCCCCTTCAGTATAAAAGCTGTTTGAGTCAAGAAGAAGAATTATTTGGATGATCACGTTTATCCTGTCCATTTAAATGCAACGAGAAGCTACAAGCTAACTAACTTTTATCTCTCCTCCGTGCAAACACGAGGGGACGGGGTCGGAGGAGAGCGACGGCTTCAGTATGGAGGAGGCGTGGCCAAACTGCAGTTTGTTTTTGTTGGCTCGCCGGTGATCGAGGGCGACATCTACTGGATGAAAACGTTGTTTCTTCCTTTATCCGATAGACGGTCTCTCTGACTGCGTCCATGTTTGACAGTCTTTCAGCTCCTTGTTTCAGCCTCCTGCTGTGAAGTCAAACAGCTGCTTACGTCTCCTGATGAAAAGAATATCCAACATGTCATGAGATCTAAATGTAAGACAAGCTATCAGGTGTGATTAGCTGCTGGAGAAGCAGATCCCTGAGCAGAGCGCTCTCAGCTCAGATCTGAACAGTCCTGTATTTATGAGCTCCTTGATGTTTTCAAACAGTCTTAAGAACCCACAACCAAATCCTTCATGAAAATCATGAGCAGTCTGATTTATTGAATGCACAATATTGCAGGTTTCACCCTGAATTGTACGATATGACGGAACGAGGAAGCGCTTCATACACTTTTGACACTTTTGTTTTTCCGCTCACATGCTGTAAATGACTCCTCGACCCAGCGGTTCAGAACCTCTGTGTTAATGGAGACCTGCGTTTCACCGTGTACCTCCTGAATCCAAAACACATCCAAAAGGTTTTTTTCAACTTTAAAAGCGGTCGTCTCTCAACCGCTAGGTCAGGAGTTCAATCCCCACGTCCAACGTGTCCATAGGCAATACACTTAACCGAGTTTCTCCCGCTGCTTTGTGGCCTTTGTGTGACCTTTGAGTCGTCATGTCCAGCTTCATCTGAGTACATGAAAAGGCAGTGAGAGCGAGCTCCTCCTGGGACTGATTGCTCCGCCCTCATGGCGAGGTCATTTTAACGCTTAGTAAAAGTGTTGGTGAAAGAGTCCAAAGGGACGCTGAGCTTCCTCCTCTGATACTGCGTGTAGTTGTCGTGTAGAGAAGTAAGACCTCATGATTAATTCTGTGATAGTCAATCTCTGACGCTGTCTCAGCTGCACATCTGTCACTCTCTCTCTCTCGCTCGCTCGCTCTCTGCCTGGTTATGGTAGTTCATCACGATGGATTAGGATTAGTGCATGGGCTTGTGTCTTTGCCGAGTCATCAAAAGGACGTCCAGCATGTTTTAAAGCACAGTGCTGATGTTGTGAACATGCTGCAGAGTGTCACTGTCAGAAGGATGTGGGAGCGCTCCGACTCAAAGGTGTCGTCATGCCTTCTGGCTGATTGTCTGTAACGTGAGATCAGACACAGTCAAACACCCAACGAGCTGTTCCTCTGATCCTCGCCTCCACACAGCTGCTTGGCTCAGCCATCTTATGTAATGTCATTACTATGTATTTATTACAGCTCTGCTGCACAGTCTGAAGCTGCAGCGAGTCTGGAAAGGGACACGGAGGAGATACCGAGTCCCTGGCAGTGAGACGTTTCATAGACCCGACGTCTCCGCAGCCTGTGAACATTGAGAGGATAACTAACTGTATGATAAAGACTGTAGTGTCAGGACTTTAGTTTAGTTTCATCCCCTCTGTGTCAGTTCACTGTGCTCCTCGTTTTTCTCCTTGTGGATTTTTTCAGTTTGGACATTTTGATAGTTTGTTTTGTAGTTTAACATTTTTTTTTGTTTTTTTTTGTTTTCTGCAATTGGGTCCAGTTCCCTGTTTTTTTCCACTACTGTGACAGAATGAACTGACACAGATGTAATCAACACAGGAGAGACTAGTTACACAGGAGAGGACAATCAGACAGGAGGGGAAACACTGAGGACAACTACACAGTAAATCATAAAACACGGAACACACACAGAACTCAAAACTAAACTCACTAGAACAACAAGAAAGGAACTGATATGATTGAACACGAACGATCAACCAAGGAAACATTAACAGAAGAAGCGAGAAGGAAAACAAGATAAGAAATCCAAAACTAAAACAGACCAACTGATGACCAAAATATGTCTCTACTAGAACATGTGCTGGTTAATAAAAAACACATCATGATTTAAAAACTGAATGTTTAATAGAAGTCTAATCCTCTTACAAAGCTGGAGCTAGAATAAGGACACGAGGTCGTGTCCTCAGTGTGGCTGTGAGAAGTCGAACGATACACGTGAGTAACACACTGCCATGTTCTGTCATACTGTTCCCATTAAATGTTAGTTTATAGTCAACATGCAAAGATTTTACTAATTTAAAGGTCCAATCAGTGAGATGTGTAGGAAACCTGCAGTGTTGAAGCTTCTCTGACAACAATGCAGCAGCCAGTATGTCCTCCTTCTAACTTTAGATTCTGCTCCTGAATGCTCTGGATCTGATTGGACCAGAGAAGGTAGGCGGGGCTTTGAAGGCCGTTTTGGACGCCCCTGGGTTTGCCAGATATGAGAGCAGTTATCAGGTGAACAGGTGTTGCAGCGATGGAAGCGGGCAGTGGAACTGCTTCAGATAGAAGTGATTGTACCCGAGCTAAAAAGCCTCTGCATGTTTCTAATAAGCTCCAGCAGCAGAAAGCTGCTCAAACTAGGATCAATGTTGGAGATGAAACATGGAGAGAGGTTAGAACGCAGAAAGCGTTACAGACCCATGCAGAGCTGGCTAAACACTGAAGCTACAGTGTCCACCACATGCAGAGCTGGCTAAACACTGAAGATACAGTGTCCACCACATGTAGAGCTGGCTAAACACTGAAGCTACAGTGTCCACCACATGTAGAGCTGGCTAAACACTGAAGCTACAGTGTCCACCACATGCAGAGCTGGCTAAACACTGAAGATACAGTGTCCACCACATGCAGAGCTGGCTAAACACTGAAGCTACAGTGTCCACCACATGCAGAGCTGGCTAAACACTGAAGCTACAGTGTGCACCACATGCAGAGCTGGCTAAACAATGAAGCTACAGTGGCCACCACATGCAGAGCTGGCTAAACACTGAAGCTACAGTGTCCACCACATGCAGAGCTGGCTAAACACTGAAGCTACAGTGTCCACCACATGCTGAGCTGTGTGAGCAGCCACTCTAGAGAGGAGGGGGCGGGGCCAAAAAGCTCCTAACAATGTTTGGATTGCAGTACCTGTTTTGAGCACTAGGGGTCAGAGTGACGTACTGCTCCTTTAAAGGCCTTTATTCCGTTAATGAGGACTTCTTAAGAGAAATGTGGGGAGAGAGAGAGTGGATTATACATGAACTAAAAGATAAAGGTCTGGAATTGAACCTGTAAGTGAAGTGTCGAGGACTGGGATTTTCCTGCCGCCGGCCAGTAACTTCACTTCTTTGCACTTCTGCATTGTCTTCCTCTTTTAGCCCTGGAGGAGTCTGTCCATGTTTCTGACCATTATGTGGCGGGACATAACGTGTTGCTTTTGTAGGTAGTTTGCAGTTTTAAAAGAGGAGTCTCTGCTTTTAAAACGGTTTCACAACAAACAGCATGAAAACTGGTTACTCTGACAAACAAGCAGGGAAATGAAAAGCTCAAGACACACTGAACGTTTAGTCAAATAGGTAGTGTTGAAGTGAAGACCACACCAACCATGACCAGAGAGCTCTGAGACTGAGACAAGACCGAGACGGGTAGGGACCGGGACCGGGACCAAGGCAGGACAAGACCGAGACAAGACCATAAATATCACATAAATCATCGTCTTGTGTTTCACTCACTCACAGAAATGAAATCATTCATTAGTCAAAGTTAGTCATTGTTTTTGAAAGAGGCGGTTGTGATGACGTGGAACCAGAGCCGGTCCAAACCATTTTGGTGCGCGAGGCATGATATGAGCAGTTTGTCTACCAAAGACAACATTCATACACTTAAAGAAAAGTGGCATTCAGCCTTATATTCAACACAATCTCTTTATTTTAAAATCAAATATACTTCTGAAGAAGTAAGAACAAAATGGTCATAATTCTTATTTGAGCTATTGATTAGCTGAAGGATCTGAGGTTAATATCGTCCATCTATAACACGCTATAATAAAACATTACATAAATCATGAATCATTGATCCGTGCAGCTCGTCACCTCCGTGTCTTCTTCAGATTCTTCCCGGTCACTTTGTTGTTGTTTTTACATGATGGTCGTTTATAACGTGATGTTAATCTGTTGGATCAGTGTCGCTCACTTCTGAAGAGTCCGCTGCCCTCCTCCTCCTCCTCCTCCTCCTCCTCCTCCTCCTCCACAGCGAGCAGGTAACGAGCTGCAGTGTTGTGATGCGTCGGGTCAAACGGGAGAATAGACCCTTTAAATAAGTGATATCGTTGTGTTTTCGTGACCTCTTTATTAACATTACTATATAATATCATGAAAATGATCATAGATTCATCATATTTAGTCATATTTAAACACATTTTACTTCTATTTCTTCTTCTTATCTTCAACTTTTCTTCCTCACTCATTTGGGGCGATAGCGGCGCCCCCTAGACTGGTGTAGTTTTGAGTCCTAAAACCAGGAAGTGAGTTAGCATTTTAGCGCCATGGTTCTAACCAGAGCCATATAGAGAGGCTCTGGCTCTCTATATGGCTCTGGTTAGAACCACTAAAAGTCAATGTGGATTTTGAATGTGTTTGTGTTTAGACGCCTGAAATAAGGTCTGTGGTTAACACAAGCTGAAGAGATGTTGATGTTTGTCTGAAACTACAGTGGTTGTCATGGAGACATTAAACGTCATCACGCCGGGAACGCTCTCCCTAATCCTCCTTACAGCCTCTAGTCATGTGTTTCAGTGTTCTTGTAAATATTAGGTTAATAAACAACTTATTAAGCTAACGTTTAGCTATCTTGTCAAATCCGCTGATTAGATCGATGAAGCATAACGGTCGTGACGTCATTACAAACCGACTGCGGTTTAGTTAGCTTGTAGCATAACATTAGCTTTTTACTTCTCTGGGCTGCATTAACTCTTCAAACTTCATATAAATGATGTTCATCTGTAAAGATTATCCTGCTGAACAAAACAGCTACGCGTCAGAAACGTGTGTTTGACACAGAGATTATTTTCTGCAATGATCCAAAATCCAAAGCAAAAATCCCATAGGCGAATTTACGTAGGAACCACCGGCGCCATTTTTTCGGGTTGGCCTACAAAAATACGTCTTACTATACCAGTCTATACCGCCAAAGCCACGGTCCAGTCCTTCGTGGAACAATCACCTGTTAGTGGGGGTCTCACAGTATCACAGCACTTCAAATAGGCTTCAGCTTAAATTGTATTTGTTGGATCCAGTAAAAATCTGTGTGTGTGTGTGTGTGTGTGCGTGAGCTGTGTGGGAAAAGATGACCTCGTGCTGAATGCCTGTTTCCGCTCGGAGGTGGATGATTTTCCTGACAGACCTGCCTGGACACTTCCTCAGCCTGTGATCAGCAGAACAACACTTCTCACTGAGGATCCCTCGTGTCGTCTGCAGCGAGGCCTCTCCATGTGGAAATGTTTCCCCTTCACACAAGTCTTTCCAGCGTTTGTCCACGCTCTGGCTGTTTGTTTTCCTCTGGACGGAGATAGTTTTGTGCTGCTCGGCGGCTGCCTGAGAGAGGACGTGTTATTCATGCAGCACCGGGGCAGATCTATAATCTCAGTGGAACACAGAGTGGCCTTTCACATGGACTTCCCCTGTGCTCCCAGGCTGTTTGGCTCACAGTCACCTCTTCCTACAGCAGTCAATACAGCTCCCTGCGTGTTTGTGTGAGTCCTTTGTCACTGTGGAGGTCACGCTGTTCGCCCGTCTCTCCAGGGTGACTCCACTCCATCCAGCCCCTGGTTTTACAGAATCCTCTCTTTCCTGTTTTCAGGTTGAGATGAACACATTTTTTCAAGCCTCTTCTTTACACACTTGACTCATCATCGGTACAGACACGTCTGCCTTTTTTATTACTCCTGCTCTGCATCCACCAGCCGCCACCTCTTTGACAACGATAATGACGATAATTACGATGATCAGTGCTGTTGAGTCAGGGGGCGGCTGACATTATTTCCAGCTCGCAGAGTGTTTTGATTGGTGTCTTTAGGTTGACTTGAATGTCTGAGATCACGGGGCCGACGAGCACAACATATATTTCTGACTTGTGACATTTGATTCTGGCATGTGCCTGCCGTCACCGGGGTTTCAAACAGGCGTGACAAGTCTCAAGTCCTTTTTTCTGTCTGTTTCACTGTTTGTGTCTGAAGAGCCGTGTAGCTGGTTAGGCTTTTATTAAATTTTTGGTTTGGACATTAGAGAACAGAGGTATTTAGACATGGAGAAGTACGCTTCAGAACTCTTTGAACTTTTAACGCTGCAGGTTTTTTGTTTTTAGACCAAGCAGCAAGTCTTAAAAAGTGCAGCTAATGCGGAAGTGCTAAATCCTGTAGTGTGTTGAGTTTTTACAGCAGACATGAACATGTTAACAGATTAGCTCATGTCTCGATCGGCACACACTGTGCAGGGGGGGAATGTTTAAAAACCGGCTCCGTTTTGATTTTAAAAACGATTTGTGTTCTCCGTAGTTAGCCGTGTAGCTGACATGAGTGACTTAAACTCCACCTCAGCTCCAGCTCTCAGCCTGGTGTCCAGTTGACTGAAAGGTAGCCTGCATTTCCAACATTGAGACCGCCATCGATGGGACTCCAGCGCCCCCTGCAGGAACACGTCACTCAGGCTTTAAACCTTTATATTTACAGTCCATGGTCTCGACTCATGAAGTAAATTTCCCTTGGTGACAGTTGTTCCTTTCTCATCATCCCTGATCGTGAAAACCTCCCGAGCTAACGAGGCCCGCTGTAGAAATAGGCCTCCATGAGCAGTGCACATGTTGCTTGCACGATCTTTCGCTGTCTGGCACGAGCTCTGTGGACGATTTGACACAGGTTCATGACGGGTCAGAACAGGTTTGATGTTAGGAATAGTGTTTCACAGAATAAGCAGACTGCTAAGTGTGTACTGTCTGGGGATTACTGTCGAGACTGTCAGTGTTTTTATAAAAATATACAAAGATATATATAATAAAGAGTCATTCAGGCTTATTGAGACACTGTGACTTTAACTGCCTGTAAAAGTCAGGCCAACTGTCTTCACTTTATCCTCGTACACAGTGATCACATTGTGTTCAAACTTTATCATAAAATAGAAGATGTATTAATCCTGAGTAAGGACACTCAGTGTTACACTCTGTTGTTGAACATGCTGCACACACACACACACACACACACACACACACACACACACACACACACACACACAAGCTGAAACACACACACATGAACAAACATGATCCTGTGCACTGATGGAGTGATCCGTCCGAGTGCGGGGGCAGCAGGGGCGAGCGCTCCTGAGTTATTACTGAAGATAACTTTTGTTTTGTTTCCCTCCCCATGGTGTTTCTCTGTACTTGAAACACTCTTGTTTTTTCTTTTGCTTCTCACAGAGGCTCCCTTCAACGAGTCCTCCTCTTCATATGGCTTCGAACTGGAGCCGTCAGAAGAGCAGCAGCCTGGCCATGACTCGCTGTCCCTCACAGGATCTCCATCGTCCTCCCCCAGACTCCGCTCCAAGAGCCGACACAGCCGAGACACCCAGTCCTCAGGCTCTCTGGAGTCCACGCTCTCGGTAATGTAACTGGGTCAACGTTTGGCAGTGCTGCTCCCTCCTTTATCACTCTCTCTGCCTCCTGCGTCGTCCTCCTCTGTCTTCACTCCTCGCTCCATCCATCACCTTCAGCAGCAGTGGCGCCTCATGTTGTCTCTGTTTTTCTGCCTGGCATTGCTTCTTCTTCTGTCAGTCCTGACACTCTTCCTCCTCTTTTCCTCGTTTTAAATTATTGATGCCACATTTTAAAGGTCACATATTCTGTAAGGTCCTCTTCTCCATGTTTCTCTAACTTTAGCATGTGTGTCTAGTCTGTCTACAAACCCCCCAATGATGAATAAAGTCCATCCTCTCCGTCTTCTGCCTGCTCCACTCTTCAGAAAATGTGTGCTCAAACAGGCCGTTTGCAGATTTTCCCTTTATGACATCACAAAGGGCAGTAGCCCCTCCCCCAGATGGGTGACACTCCCACAGCTAGGCGCACTGTAAACGAACTCTAAACGGCTCCTGACGTGTCCACGCAGCACGAGCCTGTTCCATCCTCTGAGCTTCACGGTAGATATAAAGTTAGGAGGAGGGTCGTTGTTGGCGCAACGATAAGTGAAACAACCACAGTGAACAGGATGGAGCGAGTGGTTACCATGGTTACTTCTTTTTCTTGTTAGATTTGTAAACAAACTGTGTGCATACTGCCACCTGCTGTGTACATACACTGCTGTACTCAGGCTCACAGCGATGTTACTAACATGACCACAGACCAGCAGGGGGGAGAGGGGAGGGGCAAGCCATCTCATGTCTAATGTCAAAACACCCTGAGAAATGTGTCACCTCTGTTTCATGTCTGCTTCAACTGTCTGACAAAATGACGGTAACATTTCAGCTTCATACTTCCTGGCGAGAGGATATCACTCCTTTTCTGTGTTTTTGTTTGTGCATTAAGGCGCTGCAGCCACTCACACTCAACTCAGTATGACTGTTTCATACTAAAACAACACCATCATTAGTGCATCAGAGAGACCAGTAAAGTCTCATCCCTTTATATTCATGTTCTATATCCAATCTGTAGATTGAGTTGAACTTGACATAAAGGAGTTCTAATTATGAACTCTTCTGATGAAGATTACCTCAAGTGATTTGATTTTCCTCATTGAAAGAGTTTTGATATCTGTGAGTGTATGAGAAGCATCCTTCACAAAGCCGGGGAGAGAACCACAGAGAGAACATGCAAACTTCACAGAGAGAGAGCCTCCAGTCAGACAGGGATTCAAACCAGGAACCGGCAGAGCTAACCTCTGCACCGCCGCGCAGCCCTCTCCTCAAACATGCTGCTTTGCTAAACTTTACTTGATGTAAGTGTAAGAGAGAACTGCCGGGAGTTCAATCAGAAGAAGGCAGCCATAGAGGGAGCACATGAGGGTCTTTCAGTGCCAGGGACCACACAGCATTCAAGCACAGCGAACGCTGTGGGTGAACAGATGTTCAGAAGAGACCCCCCCCCCCCTCTCCGGCTGTCTGTGGTATTCTTGTCCTCTGATGTGAACACTTGAAGATCTTCAAAGTGTTGGAGCGGGTTGGGGGGGGGCTGCAGATGTAAAACAAAAAAAAAGTAAATCTGATTTAATGGCTGAGCCTGATACAGACTTTCTCTGGGCTCCTGTGAGATTTTATACTGACGTGACAGTCAGCAGCAGGATGACCGATGAGCTGTTCAGATTAATGACTTGTTGACTAGAAACTCGTTTTTCATGTTTAAGACTCACAGAGGCTCTGGTGACGGCCTCCCGGACTGTAAAACTCCTACACAGTTTAATCAAACCTGGACTGTCTTTATCCCATCACAACAATATGAGCTCAGAGGGGTTCTAGTTTTTATTAAAGCTCACACATTCTCCTCCTCTTCAACCAGTTTAGAGAAGTCTCAGAGCTCCTCTTCATCATGTGTGTGAAGTGTGTGGTTGTAAATCCACTCTGATCCTGTATTTGATCATGTCTATAAACTCCTCTATTTCAGCCCTGCTCAGAACAGGCTGTTTCTGTGTCTGTAGCTTTAAATATGTAAATGAGCTGTGTCTGGCCACGCCCCCTCTCTGGAAGGGCTATGGTGTACTCGGTGCTTTCTGGCTCCATGTCCTATTGTTTACGGTGAGAAGGCAGACTCAGAGGGCAGAACAAACACCTACTGTAGCTGTGGGAGTGTCACCCACCTGGGGGAGGGGCTACTGCCCTTTGTGATGTCATGAAGGGGAAATCTCCAAACGGCCTGTTTGAGCACACATTTTCTTAAAAGTGGAGCAGGCAGAAGACGGAGAGGATGGACTCTTCTCATCACTGGGGGGTTTGTAGAGAGACTGGAGACACATTTTAGAGTTAGAGGAACATGGGATTGTGTCGGATGGTGTCTTGATTTTCACGTTCATCTTCTCTACATGTTTGCATCAGGTGGAGTTGGATCAGGAGAAGGGACTCGAGATGAGAAAGTGGGTTCTGTCAGGAATCCTGGCCAGTGAGGAGATCTACCTCAGTCACCTGGAGGCTCTACTGATAGTATGTATAACTTCTGATTTGTAATTCGTCATGCAGTTCAACAGCATTCAACAACAGTTTCCTCCTTATGGACTGCGATTATTTCTGTAGCCCATGAAGCCTCTGAGGGCCGCAGCCACGACTTCACAACCAGTGCTGACAATCCAGCAGATCGAAACCATCTTCTTCAAAGTGCCGGAGCTTCATGAGATCCACAAAGACTTCTACGATGCTCTGCTCCCTCGAGTCCAGAACTGGGGCCACCAGCAGTGTGTGGGCGACCTCTTCCAGAAACTGGTACGATGGTGATGACTTCTTTGTTGAACTGCGTGTTAAAACAAGTCATCAGAAATGTTCATCAGTGACTCACTGCCTTCTTTCATGATTACTAACGTTAAAAACAAACAACTAATCCATCATCGAACAAATGTCATCAACGATGCCTCCATTTTTAAAGTTTACTTATTTGAAGGAGCAGTATGTCACTCTGCCCCCTAGTGTTTAAAATGGGTACTGCAGTCTAAACTCTACTCATCACAGAGAGCTGTCTCCCCCCTCCTCTCTAAAGTGGATGTTCACGCAGGTCACCATGTGGTGGACACTGTAGCTTCAGTGTTTAGCCAGCTCTGCATGTGGTGGACACTGTAGCTTCAGTGTTTAGCCAGCTCTGCATGTGGTGGACACTGTAGCTTCAGTGTTTAGCCAGCTCTGCATGTGCTGGACACTGTAGCTTCAGTGTTTAGCCAGCTCTGCATGTGCTGGACACTGTAGCTTCAGTGTTTAGCCAGCTCTGCATGGGTCTGTAAAGCTTTCTGCGTTCTAACCTCCTTGTTTCATCTCCAACATTGATCCTAGTTTGAGCAGCTTTCTGCTGCTGGAGCTTATTAGAAACATGCAGAGGCTTTTTAGCTCGGGTACAATCACTTCTCTCTGAAGCAGTTCCACTGCCCGCTTCCATCGCTGCAACACCTGTTCACCTGATAACTGCTCTCATATCTGGCAAACCCAGGGGCGTCCAAAACGGCCTTCAAAGCCCCGCCTACCTTCTCTGGTCCAATCAGATCCAGAGCATTCAGGAGCAGAATCTAAAGTTAGAAGGAGGACATACTGGCTGCTGCATTGTTGTCAGAGAAGCTTCAACACAGCAGGTTTCCTTCATGATCACAGAGGGAGAGAGATTCATTTTCTCTCGTTACTCAGCTTAGTGATTGGGGCTTTTAAGAAATAGCCATTGAGGAAATCTTTGTTTCTGAGCAGAAACAGCATGAACCTGTTGTTCCACTTCTTTTCATACTGCTGGAATGCAGCAGGAAATCATCAGAAACTATCGTAAACAAGATAGATAGATAGATAGATAGATAGATAGATAGATACTTTATTGATCCCGAGGGAAATTCAAGTCTGGGTGAAATGGAAGAAGCAGCAGAGCTGATACGATGAGAGCTGTTTTATTGGTGGCACTTTAAACACTTTCTGCCCTTTAGGAGAAGAACATCAAACTACAAATAACATGAAACCTCACATGGCGAGATTAAACGTTCATTCATGATCAAATAGACCAACATTTGTCAAGTCAGCAACGTTCAGACACTAATTATAGAACTGCTTGAATGTCATACCTGTATCTTTGATCGGGAGATTTGAGGTCGTAAAGGCTGTTAGTAATGTTCAGGGCTTCTTCCAGTGCACATGTGAGTAGACTGCCTGGAGTCATCTCCCGGCCAGATAAAAGCCTCCCTGCACCACATTACAGGCAGTAAAGGAGAACAAAACGCTCTATAGGAGGTCGCCGAATAAAAGCTACCTCACTCTCTTCGCATGGATGAAACATGAAAATACAAAGATTTATTCGGAGACACGTGAGCACCGATCGAGTCACTCAATCCTCATGTAATGCCTGAAAGCACGTGTAAGGACGGCACGCCGCTCCTCTGTGCTGAAATGAAGGTAATCTGTGCTCTGTGTCCCCTGTAGGCCAGCCAGCTCGGAGTGTACCGGGCATTTGTGGATAACTACAAGGTTGCTGTGGAGACTGCCGACAAGTGCTGCCAGGCAAATGCTCAGTTTGCACAGATATCTGAGGTATGGAATCACGCCATGCACAGCAGGAGCGATGCAGCCAAGTGTTTGATGTTTCACAGTGATGACGAGGCGTTTTTTTTGTTTTTTTTAAGCAGTCGGCCAAAGAACCACGCAGCTCTTTACAGAGGCGCTGATTGTTTTTAACTGCACCAGGGGGAAGGTCTGTGTGATTTAATGAGGGGCTTTTTACTAACCGGTCTCTGTGATGTTGTCTCCCTGCCAGAATCTCAAGGTCAAAAGCACAAAGGACTGCAAAGACCAGTCTGCTAAAAATTCACTGGAAAGTGAGTAGCAAGTGAAATGAGCCTCCACATAAATCAATATAGCTATAAGTAGTTGAGCTGTGACTCTGCCTGTTGATCTGACTCGTCCTCCTCCGCAGCTCTTCTCTACAAACCTGTGGACAGAGTGACGCGCAGCACGCTCGTTCTGCATGTGAGTCGATCTGCCCATCACAGTTCTAGAGCGACATCCTGTCTGCAGCTCTCTGTAACCGTGTGATCCTCTCCTCCAGGACCTTCTGAAGCACACGCCGTCCAGCCACCCAGACTATCCGCTGCTACAGGACGCCCTGCGCATCTCTCAGAACTTCCTGTCCAGCGTGAATGAAGAGATCACGCCCCGTAGACAGTCCATGACCGTGAAGAAGGGAGAGGTCAGTAAGGAACATGTGTTTCAGGAAAGATTGAACCAGTGTAAATCCCCTCCAGAGAGACTGTGTGAGTGTGTACAAAATGAGGTCGTACGGCCCTGTGTCCAAGCGTTTTTGGCGAGCGCTAGACGTACCCTCAGGAGTGTTTGCGTGAAGCGTTTGTGCGCTGAGAAGAAACCCGCTACACGTCCATCCTGTTGACAACATCCGCTGCTGGAGCAACACTGCTCCGTCTCTTTTTGCTGCATGTTTTAAATTGAAGGTCGATTATTTCCTGACCTCTGGTGGGTACAAGGCCGCAAAACTACATTTGGTGACGTTCAAAAAATGTAAAGATACACGTATGTCAGCCCTGTTATTGATTAGTGACCAGTCCGGAGTGTAACCCCGCCTCTCGACCAATGACAGCTGGGATCTGCTCCAGATCTACCCGAGATGGGAAAAGCTGTATAGAATATAAAATAGATGGATATCAATGTGTCTGTTTTGAAGTGGATTCGTCGTCCAGCGGGTTTATTGGGAACATTTGTTTTCAGTGAAGAGAAACCGGTCAGAGGATTAAAGCTGTTACTGATCACAGATGTGAGCAGGAAGTCCACCTGTGCTGTCGTCTGTGTTGATGAAGTCAAACCCACCAAACCATGCAGAGTGTAATGGCGAGGACTGAAGCGATGAGACACAAAGGCGCAGAAAGTAAAGCTCACCACTCGTCCATGGTGGTTTACTGACTGACACGCTGATCTCTCCATGCACAAAGATATGCTCCACTTATTTCTTGATTTATTAAACGCTCATCAGATGATCGCTGGATTAAACGTTCACATATTTTGTTCATGATTTTAAAACCTTTTTACGACTCTGATTTCTCCTTCAAACTGCAGCCGTGTGGATTTCAGGCTCGTATCTGCCCCCGTACGTTGCGTCACATCTTGGCTGCTGTCAGTAAAAGCTCAGAGCACAAGGTGTCTGGAAGCTGCCATAAAAACCGGAGTGTGAGTCAGGTTGCTGCTGACTCATCTCAGCCTGTCTGATTTCGTTGTGAGGGAAGTGGAACACAGAGGAAGCTCGTGACAAAGCAGAGCAAACACTAGAGGCAAGGGGTCTTTCTCTATGCATGCAGAAAACCAGGAAAACCAGAAAATCGCCCACTCCCGAGTTCACTCCCATCCTTCCTTGCCGCGGGGTCGACTCTGCTTCCCAGAAATGACCTGCTGCTCTTCTTATGAAAGTGACTGTCTGGCCTATCTTAGCCAGCCGTCTCTGCTGGGTGTGTACTGACTTAATCTTGCTTCCTGTCCCCGCTGCCTCCCCCCACCCACCCACCATGCATGTCAGGGCTGTGATTTGGTTGACATGACCGAGAACTTCCTCTGGTTTTTCCTCCGAATGGCCGAGCCCTCCTTCGTGGGAAAGAAAATACTCTGCACTGAGTCTTAATGTTCCTCACAGGTAGATTTAAAGATGAAAAATAGCACGTTGTCGTTTTAAGTGATAATCTTTGACATTAGGCCGTGCAGCTTCAGCTCTTGTTTTCCATTGGATTATTTGCTGCGTGCGGTTTATCTCTAGACAATACACGGATGTCACCCTGCTGATTCTCCTGAAGCCGGGGCAGAACTGAACAGGTTCCAGCGCTGAGCTGGAGCTCCGAGAAAATCTGAAAAGGAAACTGTGCTGCCGTGGTTTCTCTGTTTTTTTTTGTTGGTTTTATTTAAGCACCGTGGTCGGTGTGGGATGGAACTGTAAGCAGCCTCAGCACGGAGGTCAGAGGTCAGGAGGCAGAGGCGGATTGTGGAAGCACGCAGCTGCAGGGACAGCTCATGTCCAATGCATGTGCCTTTAACCTCAGCCGGCTGAACAGATCAATGAGGATTAAAGGGTTCATTATGAAAACAAGACACAGGGCTAACATTTCACAGTATGGCTTTCATACTCGTTACAGTGCGCAGCTGGACGAAGCTTCCAACGCTAATAACAAGCATGACTATTTTAACCTTATAGGTAATAAAACAGCACGTGAGACTTAGCTTTCATTAAAACTGAAAGATGAACTTCTCAACTTATCAGGTCCATGTTTTTTTGTTTTTAATATCTCTGGTGTTGTCTCGTGACCTTTTCCTCTTATTCCAGCTGTGAGAAGCTCTTTGTTTTTGTTTTTTTCATTATTTCCTATTTGATCACTCTGAAAACCACATTAGAATCAGTTTGCAGTGCGGAGACACAAAGTGAGTTGAGACCTCTGCTAGCTCAGTCGACTCTCAATTGGAAGGTTGCGGGTTCAATCCCCAGCTCCTGCAGCCACATATCCGATGTGTGGTCAGGACACTTAACCCCAAGTTGCTCCCACTTCTTCATTACCTGCGTGTGCGTGTCTATGAATGTGATCAGTTTCCAGCATCAGTGTGTGGATGTGTAGGTGTGACCTGAGGTTTAAAAGCACTTTTGAGTCGTCAGAAGAATATAAAATACATAAATAAGCTCAAATCCAGCCATGCTTCAAAGAGAAAAAAAAGCTAGCATTAGCATGTAGCATTCTCAAACATTCATAATATCATGTTGATATTTAGCACGTTTAAAGCCATGATGTCTAGCACGCTAGCAGTTCTGGTCAGCTGTCCTGTGACACAGTGCTGCACACATTTAAGCTAAATGCTAAAGTTAGCATGGCTGAGGCTGACAGAGATTTATCACTATACCTGAATATGCTGAGTTATAAAGCATACAGCACAAGTTTAAATAACTCAACAACACTTCTGCAGGAAGTTTTAGTCAGTTTTATTTTATTTCTTCATATCTGCTCATCAGAACATCAGATGCTAAAGCTAGCGGTTCATCTTTACAGTGAGTCCTCAGACACTAACTTGCTTTTCGGTCTCAGCATGTATGATTTATTGTTTGGCGTTGTCAGGGTTATTTGGTCTACTTCCTCTATGAGGACGTACAATAGCTGTACAACCACATGCTCGACAGTAATTACAGACATACATCAGCACAGTTGTGCATGAACCTTTTTAAACCGAGCGTCAACAGAAACGTGAAACACGTCAGTGTGAGGCTCGTACTTTGCTGCTGTAGAGTAGCTAGGAGGAACATTTAGCTCACCATGGTGATGTTTGGTATGAAAACGACTTTATGACGGGATTTCTCATTGGCAGAACCGTCAGCTGCTGAGGGATCGCTTCATGGTGGAGTTGGTGGAAGGCTCCAGGAAACTCCGTCACGTCTTCCTTTTCACCGACCTGCTGCTCTGCACCAAGCTGAAGAAACAGGCTGCAGGGTGAGTCTGGGCCGGGAGTCAGGCCTTGTTACCTGGGACATCCTCTAATTTAGATCCCTGTTGGGGAAACAAGGATGATGGGCTGTTGTCCTCCAAGCGGGTTCAAGTCCAGCCTGTGGCTCCTTTCCCGCACGTCATTACCAACTCGCTCTCTCTCGCCCCTGTTTCTAACTCTATCATCTGACCTATCAGACAAAGGTAAACGTCTGTAAAGAAAGGGGAGGGGGTGAGTACAACGCTGCCCATAAGGGGGCAAATATTAAAAGCTTTCTGGGGTCCAGGGGCATGAGGAGACAGTCAGGGTGTACCATGGATCATCCAAAAGGGTAATCATTTAACCAAACATTTTTAAAACCTACACACTCACCATGACTTATCAGCACAACAAAGAAACACATTTTATTTAGTTCTAATTTTAATTTGAATGTAAATTACCTGTTTTTGAATGAACCCTTTTTTTAACGTTAAAGTTTAGCCCATTTAATTTAACTGTTAGTAATTTGATGGGCGGCACACTCATGTCTGGACCTGCAGAACGTGTTTGACCCTGACAAGCAGTCCAGAGTCACACAGAGGAGGTTAATGTTAGCCAACAAGCTAGCACAGCCTCTACTGATCCAACACACATGTAATACTGTAAGGACATCTGTGGGCGGGCCTGGGAGAGGGGGCGAAGGTCAGTCAGCTGGACAGGCATTCAATTTCTTCCTTAGACTTTGAACTTTATTGATCCTTTTGGGATGACTCCCTCAGGGAAATTTAGGAGTGTTTGAAATGTTCATTGTGACCAACAAGAGGTTGTCGTGGAGTTAAAGGTCACATCGTATGTTTGTTCTTAAAAACATTGTGGGGAAAAAGCAGGGCAATGCGATGATAACTACATAACAAAAACCTCATTTGAAAAAACGTCTTGTCCTCCGACAGAAAAGGGCAGCAGTATGACTGCAAGTCGTACATCCCTCTGGCTGACCTGACCTTCCAGACCATCGAGGACTGTGAGTCCACCTCCATCCCTCTGGTCCAGGACGAGGAGATCGACGGCATGAAGATCAGAATCTCCCAGATCAAGAACGAGATCCAAAGAGAGAAGGTGATCTTTACACTCACAAAATGCAAAGAGAGAGGAGTGACTGCACAATGAAGCACGAGAACAAAGAGAGTTTAGTTTGAAGAAACTAAAAATAAAAAGAGGAACCTGTGTGAGATATTGCTCATGTGAATAGAACAAAAGTCTAGACAGCATGTCACTCACGGCATGAACTCTTTCACTATGAATCTGTAGAGAACCACGAAAGGACTCAAGGTGATCGAGCGACTAAAGAAGAAGTTATCAGAACAAGAGTCTCTGCTGCTTCTCATGTCTCCAAACATTGCCTTCAGAGTGGCCAACAAAAATGGAAAGGTGAGTCCAGGTGATTTGTTCTATGCAGATGTTGACTCTGTTCTGGAGTCTCATAAACATCTCCAGCTGGTCTCTGCTGCCCTCTGCTGTTGATACGTGACAGCTCACAGCATGAGCGCGCACAATGACGAAGCATGATAACCTTTCTTCTTCTAGGGTTTTACATTTCTCATCTCTTCGGACTATGAACGTGCAGAGTGGAGGGAGATTATTCACGAGCAGCAGAAGAAGTGTGAGTTTCCCCCGACGGCTTCATCACAACAAATATGTGAGCTGGTATCTGTGTGGCTTCTTCATGGTTCACCTTTCACTGCACCCTGCAGGTTTTAAGAGCTTCTCTCTGACCTCTCTGGAGCTGCAGATGCTCACTAACTCGTGTGTGAAACTTCAGACTGTCCACACCATCCCCATGACCATGAATAAAGAAGGTAATGTTCCCGATGCATTCTGCTTTTATTGGATTTTTAAATATCTGTGTGTGTGTGTGTGTGTGTGTGCAGCTTTTATTTGATCTGATCTTAATCTGCTTTCTTAACTCCACAGATGATGAATCCCCGGGTTTATACGGCTTCCTGAACGTCATTGTGCACTCTGCATCAGGGCTCAAACAGAGCTTAAGTAAGTGGCTTATTCTCCTGTTTTGAGCTAGAAATCCGTTCACTGATTATTCCAGAGGTTGCACGGGGAGTCCAGGCTGATCCTGCTGTACCCGCCCCCTCTCACTGCCACTGTCAGCTGGTTGGGCAGCTCCAGGGAAACAAGTGGGATTAACCAGGAACACTGTGTACAAGCCTATTATGTCTTTCTCAAATCACCACTCTCTTCAAACTTTGTGTCTGTTGTGACCAAAAAGCTGTTCTTTGAAATACTCAGTCGTACGGTTGAGGCAGTGGGGAGTTTCACAGCTCCGGATATATCCAACACAAACAGACTCATTCTCACTCAGAGTTTCTCCTGCCGGTCCCCTTTATGTTTATCCTGCTGCAAGTCAGAGTGAGCTGTGAGAACACAGCAAGATATAATCAGCAGAATTCACCTCCACCATCTTCTTCTCCCCTCTTTAGTTCTGTTCAACTTCTTTGTATGTCGGCATTGGCCAGTCTGAGCTCGTCTCCTCACTGGGACAAAGAAGCGTGAGCACATAACTCCGGTACTTTCCTCACTGCACGGGCTCCCGGTTAGGTTCAGGATTCATTTTAAGATTCTTTTAATTGTTTTTAAATCTCTATATGGGCTGGCCCCAGAATACCTGTCTGACCTCATTGTGGTCCACCAGCCACCTCGAGCCTTGAGGTCAGCTAACCTGATGATCCTGGACATTCCCCGTTCCTTTTTAAAAGAGCGTTCGCAGTCGCAGCCCCCACTCTGTGGAGCTCCTTACCTTTGGCTGTGCACACTGCGAGCTGCCTCTCAACTTTTAAAACTCAGCTGAAAACACATCTGTTGTCTTTGGCTTTTAACAGTGTATAAGTGACTTTTATTGGGTTTTATTGTTGTGCTTATTGTTTCTGCTGTTCGTGGTGGGGGGGGGGGGGGGATTACTGTCCTTCACTATAAAGCACTTTGGTTGGCTACTCGCTGTTTTAAATGTGCTATATAAATAAAGTTGACATTGACAACTACACAAAGCACTGATAGACGGACACATATCCTCTCGTCTTGAGGAATCTGTTTGTGTTCATGCGCTCCTTCCACGTCGTTCTTGTTTATGTCACATCATCTCTCAGGAGACGCCCCCCCCCCCCCCCTCGTCTGACAGGTATAGTCTCCCGCTGTCTCCAGCACGTGTAAACAGTGAGGTCAGGAGAATGTCCGGAGGAGTCCTGCTGAAATGATCTCAATATTTTCAGTGCAGATGAGGAAACGGCTTAAAAAAGCAAGTTAAAACGTGTCACCAGAGAGAGGCTTCTGTTGGGGCGGCATGCGGTTACATCAACACAGGCATTAGTTTGTACACGCCTCAACCAGATCAGTGAATCCTCAGTTTGACTTTGTCATTGATTCAACCAGTAAACTTGTCCTTGTGCCCCGTAGACCTGTACTGCTCCCTGGAGGTGGATTCCTTTGGCTACTTTGTCAACAAAGCCAAAACACGTGTGTACAGAGACTCCACAGAGCCCAACTGGAACGAGGTAAGAGTTCAGATCACGAGGAGAAAGTGAATGAATGAGACCCTGCATCTCACACAAACCTGTGTTCAATGAAACCAAGACAGAAGAGGGTTACAGTACGCTGTCTCTGCACTCTTATCATACCAGGAGTTTGAGATCGAACTGGAGGGCTCTCAGACTGTGAGGCTGCTCTGCTATGACAAGTGCTGCAACAAAACCAAGCAGAGCAAAGAGGACGGGGAGATCACGGACAAGATCATGGCCAAAGGACAAATAAAGGTATGGATGAGCATGACCTCAGTCTAACGCTTTCAAACATGGCAGCTGGTGTAACAGTTTGATGTCCAGTCCTCGCTGGTCATGTGAGAGTACAGTGCTTCCTCCCTGCAGGGCCTCCACAGTGGGGACTTATCCGAACTGCTGACCCACCGTGGGATCTTTTTAGCTAATCTCGCCCCGTGGCTCCCTGCACTGTTGAAAATGAGTCATTTAGTTTGCCCGTGGGTCGTTTCAGCTTGACCCCAGCGAGCGTGTTGTGACAGAGGGCGGATTAGACCTCAGCCGAGTGAAGCTGTTGGCAAAGCTCCCGAGTATGACAGAGGGACACAGACACAGAGGGCTCTGTGATCGGCCTGTGCAGGGATTTATCTGCTGGCATCGTCATGCAGAAACAAGCCGTGTTATTAAAGAGCTCACAGCCTGGAGAAAGGACACCTGTCAGGTATTAACTGACCACTTGTCATATTGTCCTCATCCTGCATGGCTTTTTTTATGTCTTCATTCACTGCACCATATCAGAGGGCGGTTACCATGTAAAGACAAATATTTCTATGTGTGTATCGTTTGGGCAGGAAACTTAACCCCAAGTCGCTGATTCATCTGTGGGGCTTCTGATTACTCGGGGGCGTCAGGAGTTCACTCTGTTAGAGCTTGTGTTGGGAATTGGAGGGTCGCTGGTGTGGACAAAATCACTGGTGGATGGAGAGGTGCCAGTTCACCGTCTGAGAACTGCCACTGTGCCCTTGAGCAAGGCACTGACCTGGGATCATGGGATCAATGAAGTAAATCTTACTCCAAAACTTTTTCACACCGCAGGTCACACCGACACATTCACACACTGATGGTAGAGGCTGCTGCAGTGTCCATCAGTATTAACTCATCCATTCACACACATTCACACACTGATGGTAGAGGCTGCTGCAGAGTAAAGAGTCCATCAGTATTAACTCATCCATTCACACACTGATGGTAGAGGCTGCTGCAGAGTAAAGAGTCCATCAGTATTAACTCATCCATTCATACACATACACACACTGATGGTAGAGGCTGCTGCAGAGTGAAGAGTCCATCAGTATTAACTCATCCATTCATACACATTCACACACTGATGGTAGAGGCTGCTGCAGAGTGAAGAGTCCATCAGTATTAACTCATCCATTCATACACATTCACACACTGATGGTAGAGGCTGCTGCAGAGTGAAGAGTCCATCAGTATTAACTCATCCATTCATACACATTCACACACTGATGGTAGAGGCTGCTGCAGAGTAAAGAGTTCATCAGTATTAACTCATCCATTCAGACACATTCACACACCGCTGATAAAGCAGTGTGTCTTCTCTAGCGACGACGAGACCTGCAGTATAAAAAAAGGTCACCAGCTCTCCTGTCCTGAGAGAATCCTGTTCAGGCTACCTGAGGTGCTCAGTGACCAGGAAGCTGTCCTGACTGTGGCAGGCATGAGCACGTCGGTAATGAGGGTAGGAGGGGATTCTCAGGAGTTAATCCTCCAAATCCAGCAGAGAAGTAGAACAACAGAGAGGCGAGCGTGCACGGCAGCCTGCGTGGCTTTGTTCTTTTTGTGTTTGGAATGAAAGGATCTGGACCCTGACAATACTGAGACATGAAGACGACATTAAAAGATCCTCAAGACTCTTCAAGGAAATGTGACGACTGTCTGTTTGTCCAGGGAAGATGGACCTGCCTCTCTTGTTAGTGCTGTTGTCTGGACAACAGTGAGATCTGTTGAACAGTGCTTTGTGTTTTAACCTGTTAAACAATAGCCGGAAAAAGAACAGTGGAGAAAATCAGGAAAGCTCATGCATGTAAGAAGGAGTGAGAGTTACCCTCTCGAGGAGGAGATTGTGGATCATGCTGGGAACGGTCCAGAGGAAGAGGCAGATTCTGCTCCAAGGAAAAGCCCGAGCACAGGGGCCCGTCTGTGGCAGCGAGTGCGCAGCAGCCTGCTCAGGCCGAAGGTACACATGAGGACAGAAGCACAAGGATGATTGTTTATAGACTTGTTTCGAGCATATATTCTCTCTGAAGGAAGGATGGTTGAGAAGAGATTGGATGGTCTCTTGGTAGAAAAGGAAGTCCTCCATGTGAGAGCAGAACAAAGCTTAGTGTTGAGGACACGATGTGAGCACATTACTCATACCTGATCACTGTATTAGTCAGATGATCAGAATAGATCAGTGACATGGGACGACACTGAGTGGCCATATGGACTTAGATGTTATGTGAGGCTGAGTGTAGTGACTAAGCAGATGAGGCTTTTATTTACCTACAGACATGTTAGAGTTCATTTCTGTGCAATTATAATGAAGTGACATTTAACTGTAGAATCTCCTCTTGTATTTCAGCTCGACCCTCAGGCGTTACAGAATAAGGAATGGCAGAGGGCAGTCATCGCCATGAACGGGGTAAGTGTTTCTGGAAAGATCGGCTCCAAAACTGAAGTCCGCTTCTCGAATGCAGAAGCACATTTTAAAGGAGCAGTATGTAACTCTGACCCCTAGTGTTTTAAAAGTGATACTGCTGTCCAAATTTAAATAAAATGGTTAGAGCTGTCTCCCCCCTCCTTTCTAAAGTGGACGCTCACACAGGTCACCATGTGGTGGACACTGTAGCTTCAGTGTTTAGCCAGCTCTGCATGTGGTGGACACTGTAGCTTCAGTGTTTAGCCAGCTCTGCATGTGGTGGACACTGTAGCTTCAGTGTTTAGCCAGCTCTGCATGTAGAGACACTGTAGCTCCAGTGTTTAGCCAGCTCTGCATGTGGTGGACACTGTAGCTTCAGTGTTTAGCCAGCTCTGCATGTGGTGGACACTGTAGCTTCAGTGTTTAGCCAGCTCTGCATGGGTCTGTAAAGCTTTCTGCGTTCTAACCTCTCTCCAGTTTCAAAAGCATCTCCAACATTGATCCTAGTTTGAGCAGCTTTCTGCTGCTGGAGCTTATTAGAAACATGCAGAGGCTTTTTAGCTCGGGTACAATCACTTCTATCTGAAGCAGTTCCACTGCCCGCTTCCATCGCTGCAACGCCTGTTGGTTTGCATAGAAAAGCTGAAGAGAGACAGGAAACATTGGGAGAAGTGGGTGGGTGATGATATACAGCAAAGGGCCTAGTTTGGATTCAAACCCGCAGCTGCAGCGAGGACTATATCATCTTTACATGGAGCATGCAACATCTGCAAGGCTATCCGGCGCCCCTTAACTTAGTTTTTACCTGCTTCCGTAGTCTTGTAGGCTTGAAGCATATGTTAAGCTTCTATCAGTTAATTTGTGTTTTGAACTTGCTGTCTGTGCTGCACTTTTTCTCTTGTTATCCTTTAATGGCTGATCTGTCCCTTACACTCACAGGGTCTGCTGTTTAGCTCAAGGTTAGCTTGGCTTGGTTGTAACAGTTTGACTTTTCATGTTTCAGATTGAAGTGAAACTTTCCATGAAGTTCACCAGCAGAGAGTTCAGTCTGAAGCGGATGCCGTCACGGAAACACTCTGGCGTCTTCGGGGTGAAGATCAACGTCGTGACTAAGTGAGTTGTTTTGTATGTTTGTCATTCACATAATGTGCCTCCGTAATTCATTTATCCATTTAAAGGTCACATGATCTCCTCCTTTTCAACCAGAAGTGTCAGGGCTCCTCTTCATCATGTGTGTGAAGTGTGTTGTTGTAAATCCACTCTGATCCTGTATTTGATCATGTCTATAAACCCCTCTATTTCAGCCCTGCTCAGAACAGGCTGTTTCTGTGTCTGTAGCTTTAAATATGTAAATGAGCTGTGTCTGGCCACGCCCCCTCCCTGGAAGGGCTCGGGTGTACTCGCTGCTTTCTGGCTCCATGTCCTATTGTTTACGGTGAGAAGGCAGACTCAGAGGGCAGAACAAACACCTAGCTGTGGGAGTGTCACCCACCTGGGGGAGGGGCTACTGCCCTTTGTGATGTCATGAAGGGAACATCTCCAAACAGCCTGTTTGAGCACACACTTTCTGAAAAGTGGAGCAGGCAGAAGACGGAGAGGATGGACTTTTCTCATCACTGGGGGGTTTGTAGTATTAGAGTTAGAGGAACATGAAGAAGAGGACTTTACAGAATGTGACTTTTTGAACATTTGTTTTGAATTGGCATGATACCAATGACAAAGCAGAGGTTTTACTTCTGCATTAGTACTATGAATAATATCAGGAACATGAAACATGAGCAGATATATAAAGATCAGCCATCTCTATTTTTCTTACTTGCACTATCTTTTTCAGACAGTGACATGTTAAAAATAAAGGGAGATTTACTGGTGACCTTACCAAGTGATTTCTTGAGTTGTGAACACTTTTTGTGGGCTTTTATTTCACACAACAAAATCCTGTCTCTCAGTCGTGAACGATATGTCAAGATGGTAAATGTGGTCTTTGTTTTGTAAAGTGCCAATGTGATGACTTATATCAGTACTTATAATAGTCTAGGTGTGTTGTGTTTCCAGCCTTTATATGACGTATTGATCTCGACGCTGGCCCTTTAAATCTTGTCTTTGTGTGTCTTTGTCCTCATTAGGAGAGAGCGCTCAAAGGTCCCCCTCATTGTCAGGCAGTGTGTGGAGGAGATAGAGCGACGGGGGATGGACGAGGTGGGAATTTACCGGGTCTCTGGCGTCGCAACTGACATCCAGTCACTGAAGGCTTCTTTCGATTCAAGTGAGTTCACTCTGAGTTTGATTTCTCGTCACAAATAAGGACGACAAAACCAAACAACTGGGGTGAAGGAACACGTGACCCTCATCTGTGTTCCTGGTTTCTTTTTAAATCCACGTTGTGTTGTCTCATCTTCCCCGTAGACAACAAAGATGTGTCGGTCATGATGAGGGAGATGGACGTCAATGCCATCGCTGGAACTCTGAAGCTGTATTTCCGTGAGCTACCCGAGCCGCTCTTCACTGACGAGCTCTACCCAAACTTTGCTGGAGGCATCGGTCAGTAACCGATTCTTTACTCAGTGTTAGCGCAGAATTCAAAGTGACTTGAATGGAAGTTGTGGGTAAAGCTGCCGACGCATTGACGTGTCCTTGTGCCTCGCAGCTCTCTCAGACAGTGTGGCCAAGGAGAGCTGCATGCTCAACCTGCTGCTGTCGCTCCCAGAGCCCAACCTGGTGACCTTCCTCTTCGTGCTCGACCACCTTAAAAGGTAAAAAACGTCATCGCTCATACTTTGCTGGTACGGTTGTATTTCAGTCTTTGTGTCTGTCGCTTAATGTTTAAAGTGATAATGAAAGAGAGACAGGAAATGTTGGGGGTAGAGAGTCGAGGGGTCGACATGCAGCAAGGACAGAGGTAAGATTGAAACACATGTGACGACGAAGAGCAAAAAGCTTTTTAAAGGTGACGAGATCCATCACATCCAACTATCACAGGAAGTAGGTGTATTGGACCTCTGAATCTTTGTCAGATGTTCTTAAACTATATATCCACCTTTAAGGTTACAGTGCATTCATGAGATGCATTCACTTCAGAAGAATGAGTTTCTGAGTTGTAAAATGCCCATGAACGCCCGCTCAAGTTGGACTCGGAAACACGGAGGAGAATCCGGGGGAAAGACGTTTAGTTAATGTTAAGATACTGTTATGAATTCACATGTTGCACATCATCTTTCTTCCAGCTCGATTACATCCTGCTGCGTTCTCAAATTAGCTCCCACAGACTCTTAACATTTTACTTCAGGACAATTTCAGGCTAAAGTTGGTGTAAAGAAGAAAAAACAAAAAAAGCTAACCTCCAAAATCTGAGGACATTTTCAGGAGATTTCTGCGAGCGTGAACGGTGCTTGAAAAGTCTTCCTTTATTTTGAAAAGTATAAAATGTAAAACACATTGACTCTTTGGCAGCATGCTGTTCATCGCTCACCCTCAGCAGGGTCGACAGCCGTCTCACCACTGCTCCTGTTTGCTTTGTGCAGCACACAGACGCATTAGTTTGAATATGAGTCTGTTGTATTCGTCTCTAAATAAACCTCACAGAGATTTAAATAGCAGGTCTCAGACAGAAGCAATCAAGTTTGATGCAGAAGTTCTGTTCTGGTTTGAATCAGAAGTTGAATGTGATTTCTCTTTGCTCTTTCAGGATTGCTGAAAACGAGTGTGTCAATAAGATGTCTCTGCACAATCTGGCCACGGTCTTCGGCCCGACTCTTCTCAGGCCGTCTGAAAAAGACAGCAAACTCTCCAACAGCTCGCAGCCCATCTCCATGAACGACAGCTGGTCTCTGGAAGTCATGGCTCAGGTAAAAGTCGATCCAGGGTCCGTTTCCAACGAGTGGTCGGGTGTGGTTCAGCACAGGTCACCCCTCCACATAACTAAATTAAGGCAACGCCCCATAGTAGAGACCGCCAATAAATGTAACAAAGAACGTGACACAGTAAAGAAAAACGAAGGATTCCTCAAAATGTCTGCATTCCCAGTTTAATAAAACCCCTTAAAACATCGCTGAAACATCCCCTCTCTCTTGATTGACAGGATTTATTCATGGTGCGTTTTGTGTTTGTCCTTAAATTAATGCCGTCGCACAGGAAGTGCTTTCGGGTCAGATCAGTACGCTTGGCATCCCTGCAGAAGGGTACCAAAAAGTTGTAGGGTACAGATCCTTTATTTTGGTAGCATTCCCAACTTTTGGAAACACCAATAACTGTGTACAGTACCAAACTGAGCATGAGCGTTTGGTTGGAATGATGCTTTAGACGTCTGCCTGCGTGCCTCTGAACACATGTTCTGTATGTTTGCAGGTGCAAGTCCTTCTCTACTTCCTACAGCTGGAGAGCATCCCAGCACCGGACAGCAAGCGTCAAAGCCTTCTCTTCTCTGCTGAAGTATAGCACGTAAACGCCCAGCGACAGTCGCTCCAGAGGCAGAGCGTTCCGGATGCTGCTGAGCTGCCGTCGCCGGCTGGTCCACTCTGAAGATGCTTCATTTAGCCACAAGGTGGAGACATTCTCCCGATATAAACAGGACAGCTCCCCATGAGTAAAGCCACGCCTGATGACGTGTGACACGCGTGTCTTGTTTACGTCCAAGCTAAGCGACAGCGCGACATGGCGTGTGGCTAAACTCTCTTTCTTTTTAATAATTCAATTTATTAATTAAGAAACTTCACATTCCCCCTTGTCCCCGCTCTTTACCTGTGCAGGTGAGCTCCACATTCCCAGGCGGGGCGTTCTGCTGTGTGTGGACACTTGTCCGTCGTTTGTCTGTGGACTGAGACCTTTGAATGCTTGGGGGTTTTTTTAACGTCTTTATTATGTTTGACTTTGTTGTATGCTTGCCTGTGCCAATGTTTCCCTGCTGATGACCAGTAGAACATTTCAGTTCCCCTCATGTTTACACACTCTTAATTTTATACAGACTCATAACGTATGACACTGAACACTGTAGTTAATCAAAGCAACGTGCAGGCATGTTGACCTAACCTTTGGGAGTGTTTTACTCTCTGTTTGTAAGAGGACTTGCTTCTTGTCTCTGACCTGTATGTAGATATGATATGAGTGTTATTTTATGGGGGGGGGGGGGGGGGGGGGGTACTGAGAGGCGAATCATTCCAGGACACGGTTTTATACTGTGCTGTGTATAATTGTAATTTTAAGTTTCTGTTGGATCGGATTTATTCTCTTAAAGTCGTGTACCAGTTGATGTGTTTCCTCCTCTCTGTCGTCGACCCTTCGAAGACAAAACCAAACCGCTGTAGAGCTCCAGGAGATCGTCTCAGATACCAAAATGTTTCCACGTTAAAAAGCTTTACGCTCAGTGATTCTCACATATCGCAGTCAGCTGGTTCGTCCACAGGTTTGTCATCCTGTGCCTCGTATTATTTTCCAAATCACCACAAGGATTCAACCTCCTGTCAGCTCCAACTCTGCAGGCTGCTGATTTATGTCGAATAAGCAATAACTCTGACTCTTGGGCTAAAGATGACTTGTTGGTGTTTGTAAGTATGATGAATGTAAATAAAGACTTGGTAACCTCATTCTTGCAGGCTGTCATGTGCTGGTATCTTCATAAATATCTCTTCAGCGTGTAATCTCAGACACGACTCTCTTTTTCTCCAGACTCAATGTCAATGTGTCCGACGTCCTTTGTAAAGACTAGTTGGCACATTTAGATTCACATTATCCTCTGAGGTGTCCGACAAGATAAGATAAACCTTTATGTATCCCACAGCGGAGACGTCTACAGAGTTACAGCGAGGAGAGACAAAGAGAGCACACAGCAGAGTTAAAGAGCCGCGCAGCTGTTAGAAATGGAGTCTGAATATTCACAGCTATGTAGAAAAATGACACACACACACACACACAGCGTATGTTGCACCAAGTGAGTTCTGTATATTGTACACAGTATCTGAGTATAAAATATGAGATATTGGAAAAGGAACCCCCAACCTTTTGGTTTGGACACGACCAACTCTACCACTGAGCCACAGCGGCCATTATCTCTAATTGCAGCTTATTCTGCACAAAAAGGACATTTTTTAAATATAGCTGGTCCCGTATTCACAAACATTATGAGTTAAACAATCAGAAGAAAGTCCTTGTGAAGGAGAGAATTAGGAACATGCTCAGAGTGACTTTGAGCATGGAAGAGACAAACGTTATCTCCGTGAGGAGGAGGTTGACCCTGTTAATAAGTAGGACACATTTTTTCAGAAGCTGTGATTGGTTAATCCAAAAAAAAAAAAAAATGGAGAAAAAAGCCAAACATAATCTCGTCAGATATTGTGTAATTCTGAACACTTTGAAATCAGCCTCGGTGTGATCATTTGTAAGACATAATTTAAAAGTATATAACCTGCAAGATGTTTGAAATAACCCAGATACAGCAGCTTCCTCACCTGCTGATCGTGACAGCAGCAGGTGAAGCGTCTTAATCAGTGATTGGATGAATCTGTGGAGCTGAGCACATGAAGAGAAACTCAACATGCATGTTTCACTTTGTTCTGAAAAAAGTTGGATGATGGATTAAAATGTCTGCACAAATGACGATGAATCAAAGATATTCTTCATGTTGTGTTTTAAGAACATTTCTTTATTTTCTCCTCAGCTTAAGAAACTCTTCATCCTGCCAGAACTCCTCCTCACTACTCCATACAGAGCTCTCTTAAGGGCTAAGACCCTTTGTGAATAACTTTCGTCATTATGTCCTGAAAATGTCCTGATTCTCTTCGTACTTTGGAGGCTGTGTGAATGTGAGTGGAGTTTTTGCTGTAAAGAACACTAAAAGTAAAGTTTGTAAAAGACTTGAAAGGTTTATCTCTACCTTGGATTATTGCTGATCGACATAAAGATTCTATATGACGTCAGAAAGACCAATCTGTGAACTTGTTTCCAACTTTACTAAAGTCAACATGTTCCCATGTTCCTGCACTGACTGACTTTATAAAATGGGTTGAGGCAGCATACCACTGAATATTATCAATGAATCAATAGGGTGAATCAGAGGTGCCTACAGGATGGAGACTGAAAAGTACCGTAAATTCCGTACTATTGAGCGCACCTGGATATAAGCCGCACCGGCTAAAAATAAGTAAATACCGTAAATTCCGTACTATTGAGCGCACCTGGATTTAAGCCGCACCGGCTAAAAATAAGTAAATAAATGTATTTGTACATATATAAGCCGCACTTGATTATAAGCCGCAGGTGTCCACGCTATAACAAAAGCTATTTACACAGACGTAGGCTACCGGTAACATCCGCAAATACTGTAGCGTCCGTACGGACGTTAAAGGACGACGAGAGCGTTCAAATAATAATTTTTAATAACCCGATCACTGTCGGCCGTGACCACGCCGTTTACAGCAGAGAGCAACACATAACTTGCCGTAACAATCCAACTCTCTCCCCCAGCGTTCTCTCATACAGCCACTCAACACGTTCTCGCTGGTGCATTCACTGACTCTCCACATAATCGGAATTATGAACACATTATCAACTACTGACTTTACAACATGAACCGTTACAATACGAAGCCTTGCCGACGGTGTCTGTAACACGGCTGATGAAAAAGATGACCGTAATATATTTCACAAGAAAAAGTCCATCCATTCACTGCCTCAGAATGACTTCATTACTCACTTCCTCAGTCTCTGTTGTCGCTGTCAGTGTCATCTTAACGTGCAGCAGCTCTGTTAGCTTCTTTGACAGCCAGGTCGATCGCCTTTAACTTGAAAGCTGCATCATATGTATTTCTCCGTGTGTTTTCCATGATGAGGGTGCGTGCATGAAGCGCAAAATGACTGATATTAAGATCCGACGTGACGAAGTCAAATATTTTTGCGGCAGAAGCTCATTGTCCCCCATAAAAAATCCATGCATTAGCCGCACCGGAGTAGAAGCCGCAGTGCTCGAAGTGTGAGAAAAAAGTAGCGGCTTATAGTCCGGAATTTACGGTAAATGTATTTGTACATATAAAAGCCGCACTTGATTATAAGCCGCAGGTGTCCACGCTATAACAAGAGCTATTTACACAGACGTAGGCTACCGGTAACATCCGCAAATACTGTAGCGTCCGTACGGACATTAAAGGACGACGAGAGCGTTCAAATAATAACTTTTAATAACCCGATCACTGTCGGCCGTGACCACGCCGTTAACAGCAGAGAGCAACACATAACTTGCCGTAACAATCCAACTCTCTCACCCAGCGTTCTCTCATACAGCCACTCAACACGTTCTCGCTGGTGCATTCACTGACTCTCCACATAATCGGAATTATGAACACATTATCAACTACTGACTTTACAACATGAACCGTTACAATACGAAGCCTAGCCGACGGTGTCTGTAACACGGCTGATGAAAAAGATGACCGTAATATATTTCACAAGAAAAAGTCCATCCATTCACTGCCTCAGAATGACTTCATTACTCACTTCCTCAGTCTCTGTTGTCGCTGTCAGTGTCATCTTAACGTGCAGCAGCTCTGTTAGCTTCTTTGACAGCCAGGTCGATCGCCTTTAACTTGAAAGCTGCATCATATGTATTTCTCCGTGTGTTTTCCATCATGAGGGTGCGTGCATGAAGCGCAAAATGACTGATATTAAGATCCGACGTGACGAAGTCAAATGTTTTTGCGGCAGAAGCTCATTGTCCCCCATAAAAAATCCATGCATTAGCCGCACCGGAGTAGAAGCCGCAGTGCTCGAAGTGTGAGAAAAAAGTATTATAGTCCGGAATTTACGGTAAATCCTTATATACACTGGAAATAGTTTGATGTAGAAAGTGGAGATTCTAGAGTTGGGGCCTCAGGCAAGAAATAATCGGGGACCCTACAACCCACATTCATCACCATCATATCCTATAGCAGGGGTGTCCAAAGTGCGGCCCGGGGGCCATTTGTGGCCCTTGACTTCAAATCGAAGAATCAGAAGATTTTGGCCCCAGGCCTCATCAGATGGCATATTTCGTTCTTTTTTTCTTTTTCATGTTAGCGAGGGAGACCTATAAAAGCCTGACTATTCTTTCCAAAAAAGTAGAACACAACAGTTTCTCACTGCGTACTTACATTATTTTTTGAAGTGGTCAAAATACAAAAAGTTCCTTCCAATATTTAAAAAAAACAAATAAACAAACAAACCCTGTGGCCCGTGAGCGATTCTAACGAGGCCCGCAAGAAAGAAAGTTTGGACACCACTGTCCTATAGTGTCCCAACACTTACCCCTCTTTCTCTCTGTTTTCTCCCCTTTAGACAGATAATCCCTCTGATTTTCTTCTTTGTTGATTTTCATTGATAAGCTTTTGTTTAGTACAGCCACAAGAATAAGTGCTGGATGAGGGCCCCTTTAAGGAGGTTTCCTACTGTCATTACAAAATGTGCACATTTTGGGTCGCTGCTGGATTAAAGTTTGTGGGCCCTCCTCCTGGATCTAGGGCCCCAAGCAGTGTCTCGCCTTGCCGTTGACAAGCTGCCCCTCTGGGTGTAAATATTTATTATATCTGGAATATGACTTTTGGTCATAAAATGAATTGGACACAATCATATTAAATGCTGGATGTCCCCCCCCCACCCCCCACCCCCTTTCAGTGGGTGATGCTGAGATGATGCAACCAGAGGAGGGGGCAGCAGAGGATCATCCGGCTGCTCAGAGGGGCTCACATCTGCCCGACGGAGAAGATCAGCGAACTGGACCGTGGTCGGACATGTAACCCCCCATTAAACCGAAAACTCAGGTGAGCACCAGGTAAGGACATTCGGTAAGTTTAACGACAGGGCGCTTTTCTGTGTGCCGGCTATGCTATCATTGTTAGCATCAATAGCATTGTTAGCATCATTAGCTTTGTTAGCATCATTAGCTTGTTCATTGTTTACAGGCAGTTGAAGACAAACTATCATACTGACAGCAAACACACACACACGTACTTTGAAGTTACGTCACTGTGTCCTGTTTGTTCGTCTTAAATAACGTGACAGTCATTGTTTGAATCCTTAAACTAGAGTTTGGACAGCAGCTTTCAAGCTAAATAAAATTAGCATGGATAGCTCTACTATAATTGATTTCAAAATAAGACTTCATGATGTGTCGAAATGGTATCTAACTGTAACTCAGTGTGACTTCTTATTAAAGTTAAATAAGTGTTGTTTCTGGATTTAAAGCAGCATTTAATTCCTTTCACTCAATTCTCTGATAAAATTACGACGTGATTTGCCCTGAACATCTTGGCAACACGTCCTCAAATTAGAAATCACAATGTTGTCGTTTGGTATTAGTTGTTTTTGACTTTAACCATCTGAAAGTTTTGTCGGAGTTTGGATATTATTACTTTCAGTTTAAGTTAGTGCTTTTGTTTTGAAAGTCAAACAGGAAACTTAATAACTAACATTCCCTGCGTGCCTGACATATTAGCTAACTAGCTTGCAGGGTTATCTCTGTGTTTTCAAGTTGAGACTCCGTCGTTATTGAACCAGATCTCACCATTTCTGTTTTCATCCATTAAAACCCGTTTTCACTGAATAGTGGATAAAGTCTCATGTTGTGAAATAACACGGGGAACGTGAGCTCATGTTGCAGCTTGTCAGAAACTTTGGGTGGTCCTAAAGACAAACAACTGCACCCTGTGTGTGTGTGTGTGTGTGTGTGTGTGTGTGTGTGTGTGTGATAACTGGAAGGTCGGGGTTCGATCCCCCAGCTCTTGCAGCTGTATGTCAATGTGTCCTTGGCTGAGGCGTTGAACCCGATGTTGCTCCCACTGCTTTATCAGTGGGGTGTGAATGAGTTAATACTGTTACCAGGCGAGAGGAGATGTAGTACAGAAATATATTCCTTGAATCTATCTTCGATCTTAAGATATAGATATATAAATAAACACATATTTACCCCTCAGATGCATTCATTAAAGACGTTATTTATTTTAGTTGAATAATCTGGCCATTTATGAACCAGAATAACAACGACTGGTCCTTGGTTTGACTTTATTTATTTTTTTAAATGGCTTCTTTTATTGCTTCAGCTTGTGCCTCTGTATAAATCGTGAGTTATATTCGGCTAAATGAACCTCAAAGTTTGTTCATCTCTGCTCGGTGTAAGGAGGACTGATGGCTGTGTGTGCTTGTTAACAGAGTCACCTTTGTAGGGTTCTCCGTTCCTTTTTCAACGGGAGACGCCCCCACAGGAAGCTGATGTTATGGCAAGGAAGTGGTCGGTGCAGTTAAAGCATGAATAAGGAAGGTGGGTGGAGAAGGGGGTCGTGAGTACTGGTACTACCCCCCCCCCCCTGCCCCCGTCCTTTCCCAGACTTCAGATGTCTGTTACGTCTGCATCCTCCGTCTCAGTTTCATGCTTTGTTCAACTTTCTCTGAAGGAACACAACATCCGCCTGTCCCTTCGGTCAGCCCTGGAGCACGTCCTTTGAATTCATTACCACTGTGGTGTAATCCTGGACCTCTAAATGAAAGAGTTTGAGGTTTCTGATTTGAGTGAGGAGCAGCTTGTTCTGCACAAAGGGATATTTGGTTGTGTGTCATTGTGGCGTTTTGCATGTAATTATATATTTTAAATAAAACCCTCCTTACTCTAACAGCATTATCAAAGTGGTGTTTGCAGCCTTACTGAAATCACCTGTCTGTTCCTGCAGGGGGCGCTGCCGTCCCATAGATGGCGGCCTCCGTGTCTCAGCCTAACTTTTAGTCAAGCTAACGACAGGCTGAGAGCTGGTGCTGAGGCGGGTTTTAAGCCTCCTGACAAACCGTTAAACTGCGGCCCCCTGTCAGTCAGGTCAGCCCAGTGTGAAGTCACAAAAGCCCCTTTTCCACTGAGCGGTCCGGCTCGGTTCGTCTCAGTACGGCGCGCATTTTGCAGCGTTTCCATCGACGAATCCCGGTAAGATTCCTAAATAACCGATCCGTACGGTCCCACTTTTTGGGACCCTTCCGTTGGGGTGCCAAGAATGTGGAGCCGACCCGAAAAGATGGAGCTAAACAATACAGTCCACTGATTGGTTGAAAGAATCGGCACTTCCCGTGTTACGTCAGCAAACAAAACTCTGCCGTGTTTAAACCATTGACTCTAACACACAGCTGATTGTTTACGTGTGTATTTGTCCTCGCCGCTCACAGCCTTCTCTGAAACAAAGCTGGATGAGTTTGTGTAATAAAGAGTCACATGACAGTGACAGAGGAGATGAACTGCTGGATGTCGACGTTGGTTTTGTTTGTGTCGCGTTTTTCTCCTTTGTTGAATTTACTAGTTAGACGTTAGCGGTTAGCTGTTAGCGGTTAGCTGCTATCATATGACGCTATTTACATAGCGGCTATCGTAATCCGGCTTACACGCCGCCTACCAAATAGGGCACGGGTGGCGGTGGAAACACAAACGGGATCGGGCTTAATCGAACCAAACCGTACCGATCCATACCGGACTGCTGTGTGGAAACGGGGCTTAATAGGTGCTTTAACACCTGCAGAAAACTCCTGATATTTGACGGTGGAGCTGCAGGTGTAAACGCAAGCAGCTGAATTTTTTTGCTCAGACTTCCCCCAGAGTTTCTCCTCCAGCCTCAAAGTATTTATTATGCGGACAGTCTGAGTGAGCTGCAGGACAGTTTCTGGAGGATTCCCCTGGAGCCAGTGGGACGGGTCTGACAGGGATCGCCTCCTGCTGTGAGGGGCCGGTCTCTGTGACGGCTTTCGTAGATAAAGGGCATCATCTTTGAAAAAGCTTGAATAATATCACATGTTGGTGTAAGCTGCTACGTTTTTCTCCATTACAAACTGTAAACAAACAGTGTGGTCAAATTCCTGAGGTGTGTTGGAATACTGAAGAAGGTGTACAGTAAACCTTTCTGCAGTCAGTTTGCAGAGTGAGACCGTGACAGACTGCCTCTGCCCCATTTAGCTCCACTTTGAGTCCCCAGCCTGCCGTGTCTATTCATATCCAATGAAAAGAGAATCGCTCTCGCTCCGACTCTCCGCTTCAAGCATGTGCTTTGACACACATTCAACTATTCAGTGAACTGGCTTGTTGCTATGTGCACATGCCAGTACTCATGGAAACAGGCCTTTAGAGCATATTAGTTATGAATCACTGCATTCAAACCCATGAAGAACAGAGTTAGATGTGAAAAAGATACAGACAGATATTGAGTTGTCTGTCTCTTCAGCTGCTGGAGACATTTCTTCCATCCAGGGAGGATGATACAGATTATGAGTTGTCTTTGTCTAAATCTGTAGACACACACAGAAGCTTCACAGACAAATATTTATAGCTTGACTGCTTAAGTGATTTAAAAGAACACGTTGACACAGAGAGGGAACGTGAAGAGTCTTCAGACATGAGAAACAGCATGTTCAAAGTGAGGCCTGACATGAAGCTTCCTAATAAGGGCAGGTCTGCAGGCATGGAGATGAACTTCGGAAGGGCTGAGCTAACGGCACCTACTGGGGAAAAAGCAGCTCGAGATTAATATTGTTATGATGAACGCTTGAAGAGTTGCATGGATGTAAACCTCACATGCATCAATGTGTTTAAAAGCAGAGCTCAGCTTGTAACCTTGAGCTTGTAGTACATGTGTACCTGGGCAGCAGAGTCCAACCAGCTGACGCTCATTAGAAGTCATTTCCTCAGCATGAGGCTGGGAAGATTACTCGTCTTGTTTCTTTATAAACTGACAAACTGTTTGTGGATGGATGGTCTGTTACATAGATTCTTTGTATATATTTAATGGTCTGCACATTTAAAGGCCAATCAAACTCCTGATAACGATTCTTTAACTGTCACATGTAATGTGAAAATCCACATCACCCTGTTTTCCTAAAGCCTCGTTTCCACACAGCAGTCCGGTACGGATCGGTACGGTTCAGTTCGATTAAGCCCGATCCTGTTTGTGTTTCCACAGCCACCCATGCCCTATTTGGTAGGTGGCGTGTAAGCTGGTGGATGCTGATAGCCGCTATGTAAATAGCATCATATGATAGCAGCTAACCGCTAACAGCTAACCGCTAACCGCTAACTAATAAATTCAACAAAAGAGAAAAACGCTACACAAACAAAACCAACGCTGGAGACATCCAGCAGTTCATCTCCTCTGTCACTGTCATGTGACTCTTTATTACAAGAACTTGTTTCAGAGAAGGCTGTGAGCGACGAGGACAAATACACACGTAAACAATCAGCTGTGTTACAGTCAATGCTTTAAACACGGCGGAGTTTTGTTTGCCGACGTAACACAGGAAGTGACGATTCTTTCAACCAATCAGTGTTTAGCTCCACCTTTTCGGGTCGGCTCCACATTCTTGGCACCCCAACAGAAGGTACCCAAAAAGTGGGACAGTACGGATCGGTTATTTGGGAATCTTTCCCGGGATTCGTCTATGGAAATGCCGCAAACTGCGCGCCGTACCGAGACGAACCGAGCCGGACCGCTCAGTGGAAACAGGGCTTAACTTTGATGTGTGTCAAACCCCCCAGTGATGAGAGAAGTCCATCCTCTCCGTCTTCTGCCTGCTCCACTTTTCTGAAAATGTGTGCTCAAACAGGCTGTTTGGAGGTTTTCCCTTCATGACATCACAAAGGGCAGTAGCCCCTCCCCCAGGTGGGTGACACTCCCACAGCTAGGTGTTTGTTCTGCCCTCTGAGTCTGCCTTCTCACCGTAAACAATAGGACATGGAGCCAGAAAGCAGCGAGTACACCCGAGCCCTTCCAGAGAGGGGGCGTGGTCAGACACAGCTCATTTACATATTTAAAGCTACAGACACAGAAACAGCCTGTTCTGAGCAGGGCTGAAATAGAGCGGTTTATAGGTGGGTCATTCCGCGCCAAGTGGTCCAATTTTAGAATTCTCAGATTTCCATGAAAGGTGCTATACAAGTTGGTACTTGTGTGCAACATTTGAGCACTGTAGGTGGCGTAGTTCCTGAGATACAGTACTCCCATTTTTCTCTGATGAAAAGAGCCGATACCAACAGTCACTGGATGAGCTAATATGGCTAATGGCTTTGAGGAGTCCGTGTGTTCAATAGAAACACCCGAACCCTGGAGACCAAACTGGGAACTAAGAAAAGCATTGATTTGGTTGTTGGAGGTGGAGACAGAGGACATATATCTCAGATTTGAGTGTTGATGTCTCTCTGCTTTCTGATCATGTGTATTTATTTTGTCTGTTAAGAGCCTCAACATTTGTGACACCCACATGTCTCCGTCTCACCTTCCTCCCTCCATGCATGGCAGAGGAGACATGACCCAGTGTAGACTGATCTGTAAACACACACTGTCTGTGCGTGTTTACATTTGTTCTTCCCTCTGTGTGCGCAGATTGAGCCGTCAATGTATCGTCTTCAGAGAGCGCAGCATGAAGAAGTCGGTCCGGCCAGTGGTGAGTAAGGTGAGCGGAGAGCGAGGGAAGGCAGAGGCCACTGCGACCACGGGAAAGTCTGCAGCAAAGACCGGCACAACGGCCCCTCTGTCCAAGGTCAAAGAAAAACAACAAAAAGCTGATTAATGCCGCCTGGGATTTAAATCTTTACATTTGTTTTTGACCTACTTTGTTGCTCTTTGTGCATTCAGGTGAAAAGCAACGATGATCTTTTAGCAGCTATGGCTGGAGGCAATCCTGCATCAAATAATGCTGTTTCCAAAACCAAGAGGACCGCCTCTGTTGGGACTAATGCCAGCAACCTAGACAGCAAGACCAAGACAACATCCGGTATTTCTATCAGGAAATATTCCAGACCCAGAAATTCATTTATGGCACCTTAAAGGTAACATTTTTCTCTCACCAGGTACTTCATCCAAGCGCGCAACAACTTCAGTCCCCAAGGAGCCTACTTCATCACGAGACCGTCTCCGGACCGCCAGGACCTCGGCCAATAAAAAGCAGTTGGTGTCGGGGAGCGTAGCTGGAGATGTGGCCTCAGGGAAGCGCTCTCGCAGTCAAACACTCACAGAGTCTGAGGGCCGCATGAGCAAGTCGAAATCCGACGGCCAGATCAGTGATAAGGTGGCGCTGGAGACCAAAGTGAAAGACCTGTTGGGTCTCGCTAAAAGTAAAGATGTGGAGATTCTGCACCTTCGTGGGGAGCTCCGAGATATGAGGGTCCAGCTCGGCTTAGGAGGGAAAAAAGTAACGGTGCAGGAAGGATCCACGGAGGAAGAGAAGCCCCAGGTTTCAGCCATCACTGCAGCTGACGTGGAGTCGACGCTGATTCTCTTACAAGAGCAGAACCAGGCCATCAGAGAGGAGCTCAACATGCTAAAGAGTGAGAACAGAATGCTTAAAGACCGGCTCAACGCCCTGGGCTTCTCTCTGGAGCAGAGGCTGGATGCTTCCGACAAACTTTTCAACTACGCCTCCCTGAGCCCAGACCTGGCAGCCGGCAGCGGGCAGAGCGACGGTGGAGGAACAGGAACACTCACCTCCTCGGTCGAAGGCTCGGCGCCTGGCTCTTTGGAGGATCTGCTCACAGGACATCAGCACGGAGGCTCGGCTGACAACCTCGACAGTGAATCCAGCGAGGTGTACCAGGCCGTCACCTCCAGTGACGATGCTCTGGACGCCCCCTCCGGAGCCTCCTCGTCATCCGAGTCTGAGTGCGCCCCCAGCAGGGACCGCTCACGGAGGGGCAGCAGTGGCAATGCCAGCGAGGTGTCAGTGGCATGTCTGACGGAGCGAATCCATCAGATGGAGGAGAACCAGCACAGCACTGCTGAGGAGCTCCAGGCCACCCTGCAGGAGCTGGCCGACCTGCAGCAGATCACCCAGGAGCTGAACGGAGAGAACGAGCGTCTGGGGGAAGAGAAGGTGATCCTCATGGACTCCCTGTGTCAGCAGAGCGACAAGCTGGAGCTGTACGGTCGACAGATTGAATACCTGCGCTGTCTGCTGGAGGAGCATCACATATCTTACGTGCTGGAGGAGGACATAAAGAGTGGGCGCTACATGGAGCTGGAGCAGCGCTACGCAGACCTGGCAGATAACGCCCGCTTCGAGAGGGAGCAGCTGCTGGGGGTTCAACAGCACCTGTCCAACACTCTGAAGATGGCTGAACAGGACAACGCAGAGGCCCAGGAGATGATCGGAGCCCTGAAGGAGAGGAACCACCAGATGGAGCGCATCATGGAGTCTGAGAGACAGGGCCGAGCAGCCATGGGGGCGGCGCTCGAAGAGTACAAGGCGGCAGTGAGCAGTGATCAGGCGGAGCTGAGCCGCTGCAGAGCCCAGCTGGACCAGGAGAGGCAGAGGGTGGCCGAGCTGTACTCTCTTCACACTGCAGGGGACAAAAATGACATCTGCCAGCTGCTGGAAGGAGTCCGTCTGGGGAAAGAGGAGGCAGAGGCCAAGGCGGCAAAGCTGCAGGAGGAGCTGGAACAAGCTCACAGTGAACTCACGCGGCTGCAGGAGACTTTTAGTAAGGTCAGTTAAAAGCTGAAGGAGGGTTTGAGGTGTCACGCCGTGTACAGTAACTCTCAGTCAGTTAGCAGCATGGTGCTTTGATTGTCATGCTGATGACATGTCTGTGTTTGTGCAGCTGGACAGGGAATATCGAGACTTCCAGGGGCAGGTGCAGCAGCAGATGGGCGAGCAGGCACACGCTCTGGAGAAGCAGCGCGAGGAGCTGCAGGAGAAAGAGACGGAGATCGCAGACATGAAGGAAACCATCTTTGAGCTGGAGGACGAGGTGGAGCAGCACCGAGCTCTAAAACTCCACGACAACCTCATCATCACAGACCTGGAGAGTGAGTGCACGGACAGCAGTCATTAAACACACACACACACACACACACACACACACACACACACACACACACACACACACACGTTTCCTGACCTTCCTGTTGCTCCTGTCACAGACTCGGTGAAGAAGCTGCAGGACCAGAAGCACGACATGGAGAGAGAGATAAAGATTCTTCACCGCAGACTCAGGGTAAGATTAAATCCCAGAATTTTCTCGAACTCTTCATCTTCCGATATTTTCCGGAGTTGTCTTCCTCACGCGTCCCCGGCTGCAGGAGGTCGGGAACAAGCAGGGCACGCGCTCACAGCTCAGGGAAGGAGAGGAGCGTACCTGCTAGAACAGAAGGAAGAAGAGAAAGACCCGTTCAAAGAGAGCCAGCTGCTTTATTGAAGAAGAGCAGGGGTGACCAACCCGCTCTGTGCCCGTGTGTCTGCAGCACGCCGCCCTCTCCAAGCGCCTTGTTAGGAACGTTAGTATTTCAAAACACCTGTCTGTTTGTTTTACAGCGCCCGACCTTTCTCCCAGGATGCTGCTGTGATGGCGTTAGCGTAATGTCGCCCGCATGTTGTCGGCTGTTTCACAAAAAGTAACGAGTAGCGAGCGTTCTTTCATGTCCGTAACTTTAACGGCCAAATACAGAAAGTAACTAATCTGTTACGAGTTCCTGCAGACTTCAGTGTGTCACATGTTGCAGCTTGGAGCAAACCTTTAAAACTCAAATAATCCCGTATATCATGTGTGTGTGTGTGTGTGCGTGTGTGTGCAGGAGGAGTCAATGGAGTGGCGTCAGTTCCAGGCTGATCTGCAGACCGCCGTTGTCATTGCTAACGACATCAAGTCAGAAGCTCAGGAGGAGATCGGAGATCTGCGGCGCCGGCTGCAGGAAGCTCTGGAGAAGAACGAGAAGCTGAGCAAGGAACTGGACGAGGTCAAGAGCCGCAAGTAAGAACGACAGAGCGCCCGCCGGAAGGACGCCATCTTCTGTCATCTTCTGCCTCGTGTTTGTAAACAAACTGAGGAGAGGTCGAACTTTGCCTGTTTGATTATGAATCTGGTTGCTTAGCAACAGAGCTGACTGATTAAAGAGGCCTCCACACACGGCCAGTGATGACGGACTTGATCTGACCGGCGTGCTCGTGATAAACTAACAGACGTTGATGTTTGGCAGGCAGGACGAGGAGCGAGGCCGCGTGTATAACTACATGAACGCCGTGGAGCGGGACCTGGCTGCTCTGCGGCAGGGGATGGGGCTCAGCAGACGATCCTCCACCTCCTCCGAACCCTCGCCCACCGTCAAAACACTCATCAAGAGCTTCGACAGCGCCTCGCAAGGTACCGCTCCACCGCCCTGCGCTGCTCCGTGGTTTTAAAGGCTGTTGACGGTGTTCAAACACATAAACCATAAATCACCTCACATCGTCTCCGTCGCACGTGTGCCACCTTCTTTCAGGTCTCTGTTTGTGTTTCTTCTCTAAGGTCCGTCTCCTACTGCCACAAATGGTGCCGCTGTGGCTCCAACAGCGTCAGCCGCCCCGCTGCCCCCCCGCACCACCCCACTCAGTCCCAGCCCCCTGAAGACGCCCCCAGCAGCTGCTGTCTCACCCATACAGGTACACGGGACGGGACATGTGTCAATACAGACCAGAGACGGGAAGCCTTTTCTTTTCATCCGAGCAGAATGATTTAGCCTCGGTGCAGGTGAAACCAGCTCAGCTCTCAGCCGTACAGATGTTGCATATGATATTTATGAAGTGTAGTTCTTTAAAGGCTGGTTCACACGGCAGGATTTAATAATAAATAAATAATCAGAGGTTTTACAGTTTTGGTCGTGCAGTGTGTGGTGTGCGGCCACATCAACTCAACGTCAATCAGGAAATCTGCCAAAACCTCTCGAGATCAAACGTGATTCCAGAGTCAACAAACGGGCGAAGACGATGCAAAACAGGTTTTAAAAAGAGGCGTCGGTCACAGCGGAGACTACAGGAGCTGTACCTGCTACATGTTGATATCCATGTGAGTTGTTGTTTTGCTCCCGGTGTTTCCTCACCACGACGTCACCTCGCTTTCTGATTGGCTACGCGTCACAGTCAACAGGCTCGTGCTCGTTTTCTCCTCGGGGGGGGAAAAACCACACATGATGAGAAATCGGGCCAAAACAATCCAACATGTTGAATATCCCCGATTTGAGATCGGAGCGGTCCCGACATTCTTCCGACCAGACGAGAGCGGTCTGAACACACCACACACGGCAGGAAGATTATCTTATGATGATCGGGGCCAAAATCAGCCTAATTAATCTGCCGTGTGAAGCAGGACCAGAAGTAAAAGATCAATTAGTGCAGATGATCTCGGGGTTTGTTTGATGCTTTATTTCAGAGATAGAAACAGATAGAGTCTGAAATCAAAGAGGCAGGGTGAGTGGATGAACGAGACTAATTTCATTGTCACATTTAGTTCAGTGTGTGAACGTAAACAGACAGACTGTTCACTCGAGCGAGTCGTAGGAGGAGGAGAGGTGTTTTTACTGTGACTGCTGCACGACACCGCTACGACCTCCGCGCCCTTATTAATCTGCTCCATTATGCAGGTTAGGCTGAGCTGAGGTCAGAACGAACAGCGGGATGTAATCAGGAGAATTCAGCTCGAGCGAGTGGGAGTGGGTGGTGAGGTCTCTGTACACGGCCTTCGTAGAGCAAGCGACTGGCTATGTGCTAATGCTAGCTCTTTCACTCAGTAAGATGCCAAATGGAGCAGCTCGGAGGTCAGTCGGTCTCACAGGTGACTGGAGCAGACGCTGAAGTATGGACTTGTTCAGGTAGACTTTGAGTCCACGGATCCAGAATCGTTCTGAATCAAAATTAGATTCTCAATCGAATCTCGTCCTGTGGGGAGACACCAAAAGATTCCCAGCTGTCGTGTTGAAGTCATAGTGTCTGCACGCCACCGCTACGACCTCCGTGCTGTAATGACCCGGCTCCTGTTCTGCTCCGCTCTTTAGTTCAGACTCTGTTGAACCACACGCAGCCTTGATGCAAAGACGAAGTTGAGCTCAGGATCTGGATGTTTCTTTTGCTGTTTCAGAGACACTCCATCAGCGGGTCCATGTCAGCAGCCAAGCCGCTCTCCTCTCTGAGTGACAAGAGGCCGAGCTACACGGACATCAACATGCCAGGTGAGGCAGCCGTCCCTGTACACATGCTCTGCGTGTGTTGTGCAGTTACACCTCTGTGGGAATCAGAAAGGGTTAAACGTGGGTCAAATAGAGGAGCACTCCCCTTTCTCACGAGAAATAACGTCACGGTTTTTCCCAGCAGCCTGGAGTTGGAAATGAGCAGGTTGAGTGTTTGTTGACTCCATGTTTAGTTAATCCAAACCCAAACACAAGATCCCTCAGTTCACTCTCACCAGCAGCGACTTCAAGTGTTTCCTGTGAACGTGCAGACGTGGCCATAACCCTCCACGTCCCCCTCATTTATTCTGTGCTTGCTGAGTGAGGGAGCCTCGCTCGTCCCCGCTCATATCTGAGGAAGTCCCTGATGAAAACACTGCTGTATGTGATGTAAATACTCTTCTCCCCCCCACCCTGAGTTTCCCCCGTAGACGTCACTCCTCTGGAGCAAAATACAAATGTTGGACTTGTGCAAAAGGTGTAGCTCTAGTCTGGAGGTGGAGTCCATGGGTGGAGATATCAGGGGGAGGAGGGGGTTTTCTTACCACAATCAGACTTGTGATGTCACAAAGTGAGAAAATTGGAAACGGAGCATTTTTCTCGTGTGTGGTAAAACTTCTGCAGAACACAATCAAAGGACTGGATGGACTTATTTCACATGTTGTGTGTCCATAGAAACTCAGGTTACCAACATAAATGTACAACTATAACGTGTGCCCTTTAATGTATCCACAGCTGAGCACCTTCTCCGGGGGTCCTCGGGCGGCAGGCCTCCATCTGCCCTCCAACGGGTCTCCAACATGGACTCCACCAAGACGATCTCAGGTGAGAGAGGCTGCTCGAGTTACAGAAACGGCTCAAAACCAATTGAGTGCACGTTTTAATGAGAAATGTATATTTGTCCCCGAGCAGTGTCCCGCCGGAGCAGCGAGGAGATCAAGAGGGACATGTCTGCTGCAGATGGGACGTCCTCCACCTCATTAATGGCCATGAGCGCCGCCTCCTCCCCTCTCTCCTTGTCCTCCTCCTCCCCCACAGCGTCCGTCACCCCCACAGCACGCAGTCGCATAAGGTACCAGCTGCCGGGTCCCTGTCCGTCTCTGGGTTGTACTGACAGCAAACATGTTGTAAAGTCATCACATCATCTGTGTGTGTGTGTGTGTCACAGAGAAGAGAGGAAGGACCCGCTGTCAGCACTGGCCAGAGAGTACGGAGGCTCTAAGAGAAACGCTCTGCTGAAGTGGTGCCAGAAGAAGACTGAGGGTTATCAGGTACCAACCCTGTCACTCAACAAGTGCATTTACACATGCAGGAAAATCTCCTCGTGGAGAAACAGCCAAATAGTTCACTCTGACTTCAGCTCTTCACAAAGTGAGGATGCAGCAGGATGTAATCTCTGCTCGAGCGATGTTTATTCCCTGTCATCGCTGCATGACCACAGAGTGTGTGCACGCCACCGCTACCACCTCCGTGCTCGGATCAACCTGCTGCTTTGTCGTTCTTGTCCGAGCTTTAAAGACAATGTTGGATCACCTGCAGACTGAAGGGATGTTTACCCCTTTTATCTGATGTGGGTTCTGGTTACCATGGAACCTCAGGCCTTCACCAGGAAGTGTGCACCATTTACCACATCCTGTGTTGCCTACCAGACAAAAACCTGACGTTTCATTCTGAGTGCTTCCCGCTGTGACTCCCGTCTAGTTTACACTCGGATCACAGATTTACTGCCGCTGCAAAGGTCACGCTGCTCAGCGTGGAAACCGTGATAAATGGGATAGGTTGATGCTTGATATAAAAGTCCCTGTGGGTAAATTGTTTGAAGTGTTTCCATGACGACGGAGTCTGTACACTGTTGAAGGTGTCGCTGTAACGCACGCTGGCGGTGGAGAGAGACGTTAATGACCGGGGAGGAAATGTTGTCCCCTCCGATGTCTCATCCTGGACTGAAACCATCTCTGGCTTTATCTTTCAGAACATCGATATCACGAACTTCAGCAGCAGCTGGAACGATGGCCTGGCCTTCTGCGCCGTCCTCCACACCTACCTGCCCGCACACATCCCCTACCAAGAGCTCGGCAGCCAGGACAAGGCAAGTACCGCTCCTGGGAACGCCGTCGCCACTCTTTGATGAGCACGGTCAGACGTGCTGTAGTGTGACTCCTCTGTGACCCTGACTCGCTCTTCTCCTTTCAGAGGAGAAACTTCACCTTGGCTTTCCAGGCGGCCGAAAGTGTGGGCATCAAATGCACTTTGGTGAGCTTTATTCTGCTGTGTTGACAAATATGAACAGTGTAGCTTATTATGACCACGTGCCCGTCTGTCTCTGAAAGGTGTTTACTTGTATTCAATGTGTGTGCGTCTCAGCTCCGTCACGTCGGAGAGCTCTCTGCAGAAAATACACAACGTGCATCAATTTACAGCAGAGCAGGACAGGAAGTCAACATTAAAACATGCAGTTTATTTTCAGAATAAAACACACTCGACAGTTCAGAACAATTGCACATGCAGTTGTGGGTTTGAATCCCACCTCGGCTCTTGGCTGCATGTCTCTCCCCTCTCTCTCCTCCCAACAGTTGCTGTCTCTCTTCAGCTGTCAAAATCCCCTCAAAATGAAACCTAAACTCGACTTTATCTGGAGAGAAAACAGTTCGGGGTGAACATGCAGCATACAGAGCACGTTTGGGAAAAGGCCTGCTTACTTCACTCCTTCTTACATGCTGCTCAGTTTGTCTTTTGAGTTTTTGTCCTCTGAAACATCGTTGACCTGCAGATGTGTGAGGCTGTGCTGCGACAGAAAAGTCCAGTAAAATGACAACCGTACAAAATGAAACAGAGTGTCACTACATGTCATCACAATATGGTTTTAACAAAGACAGTGAAAGTCATTAATCATTTCAGCAATCCATGAAGCCTGTTACTTACAGTCCCTCTCTTTCCTGTGAGGCAATTAGCTTAGCTTAGCTTAGATTATCTTATCTTAGCTTAGCATAATAAATGGATGTTTAAAAAAGGACTGTATGAACTCCAGATAAAAACACTATCCAAAAAAAAAGTCAAAATATTTGCTTAAAGGAGCAGCTGGTCCTCCTCTCACACAGGTCACCATGTGGTGGACACTGTAGCTTCAGTGTTTAGCCAGCTCTGCATGTGGTGGACACTGTAGCTTCAGTGTTTAGCCAGCTCTGCATGTGGTGGACACTGTAGCTTCAGTGTTTAGCCAGCTCTGCATGTGGTGGACACTGTAGCTTCAGTGTTTAGCCAGCTCTGCATGTGGTGGACACTGTAGCTTCAGTGTTTAGCCAGCTCTGCATGGGTCTGTAAAGCTTTCTGCGTTCTAACCTCTCTCCATGTTTCAAAAGCATCTCCAACATTGATCCTAGTTTGAGCAGCTTTCTGCTGCTGGAGCTTATTAGAAACATGCAGAGGCTTTTTAGCTCGGGTACAATCACTTCTCTCTGAAGCAGTTCCACTGCCCGCTTCCATCGCTGCAACACCTGTTGACCTGATAACTGCTCTCATATCTGGCAAACCCAGGGGCGTCCAAAACGGCCTTCAAAGCCCCGCCTACCTTCTCTGGTCCAATCAGATCCAGAGCATTCAGGAGCAGAATCTAAAGTTAGAAGGAGGACATACTGGCTGCTGCATTGTTGTCAGAGAAGCTTCAACACAGCACGTTTCCTTAACATCTGTCTTTGTCTTTTCCAGGACTTAAATGAGATGGTGCACACAGAGAGGCCTGACTGGCAAAATGTCATGACTTATGTCACAGCCATCTACAAGTACTTTGAGACCTGACTTCATGGTCTCAGCCGCCCTGCTCCTGCAGCACAATCCGAGCTACGCCAGCCCTCCTGAGCGCTCTTCAGTCAACGGTTATACCTCACCCTCCCCACGCAACAGCAACGCCCACTCACGCACGCTGCATGTCGGTCCTCAGCATGAAGCAACACTACAAGCAGACCACAGCCTCACTGAACACAAACATGCAGCTACGCTATCCTCCATGCAGTGGTGAGGGGGACTTGTGTAGGGCTTGCCTTTTACTGTTGGTAACTATGGCGAAAGCCGAATGAACCAAGTAGGAACTGACTCTAAGATCACCTCTGCCTCCAGGGATCTTCTGAAGTAGCTGCAAGAATAAAAGAAACCAAGTGTCAGTGCCTTTTCCCTGGTTATCGTCCGTCACAGTAAACTCATGTTCGATTCACTGTCATTTTTCTTCTTCTGGATATTTTGTGGAAATACGCAGCTCCCACAGGGTATCGAACCAAACGTCAGGGGTGTTGGAATTCCCCACCGCGCCTGGAGATTCAGATGGACGCAGCCTTTTTTGCACCAAGTCTTCCACTACGATACAGATGCCTCTCTTTTAACGGATAAAGTGCCTGTGATGTTAGCTCCTTCTCTGGGCCAGAGTGCGTTCTTGTGTTTTCACTACAGTTTGTGAAGCTGAAGGTTCGAGAAGTTGTTGCCAAATATGTTTCAGAGCCTTTGAAAGTGTTGAAGTCATCGGGGCAGAATGACTCACTCACTGCATCCTCACTTTATTTTATTCTGCAAACACAGAAATGCGCTGCTTAAAAACGACGACACACTCTCTTAGGCAGCAGCAGCACTCGTTAGCTAGCGGTGGCGTAAAGTGTACGGATGATAACGCTTAACGGTGAGTTTAAAGGACCAGCCGGGTACACGGTGCACAGCCAGGCGCCGAGCGGTCACAGGAACATACAAGGAAAACATGAATGAAACACGGCAGACTGAACATGACTTCACTTCCCTTCATGCTGAGAGAACAACGCGCGTCGCCTGTTACTGTGACAGTAAACAGAACACAGCGCCTCAGTATTTAAACACCAGCCTAACAAACATTTACTTGAAGGTAAATGCGTCTTTCCTTGATGAAATAATTCCACTTATTTATGAAAACATCTTCCGTTTCTTTGTTATTCCTAAAATGAGAAGATGGAGTTTGCAGAAATGCTAGTTAGCTTAGCTTAGCATAAGACTGGAAACCAGATGCAAACGGCTAGCCTGGCTCTCTCCAAAGTTAGCTGGTGCATTTATCACATTGGTTCCTTCACGCTCCGCCGATGTCGAGCTTCACGTAGCAGGCCGTCCTCCTTCCTCTCACAGCGCCCTGCAGCGGGCCACCTGAGCGCAGAGCTCCTTCTGCCATCACCACCGTTTACCACCGTTTAAAAACGTGAACCGATTGTCCCTGACTCCGCCTCCTAACTTGACCTTTAAAGCTCTGTTTTGCACTCTTCACGCATATTGAGTATAAATATTAAATATGTAAATGAGTAAGCTTGAGAGAAGACCGAGCCATGACGCCTGTTCTCTACTGTGCTCCAACGGTTAATGCTAAACTAAGCTAATTCTCTGCTAGCTGTAACTTCCTGTTTAACCTACAGAAATGTTCCCGTTAAGGCTCGGCATGATGTGAGTAAATCATTTTCTGAACTAACGATTGTTACCAAACTCTCAATCTCGCTCGTTGACCAAATATCCTTTACGATTGATCGGACGATTGATTTAGCCCGTGACTTGTCTTACTGCGATTACTCTCTTTGTTTTCAGACGAGACATATTAAAGTATCGCAAACCGTTACCATGACGATAATTATTATTTTATTTTTTTTCTTGCCTCGTGTTGAAGTTGTCTCCAATTTGCCAAACTTCATTTGGTGACTTTGTAGTTGAGGGTTAGCCTTTACGTCGTCCAGATTTAGCATCCAAATAAATGGTTAATTACACACTTTAATGGCGTTGTTGCTTGTCAGGACGTTTAAAGCTGACACAGAGACTTTGAAGGAAGTGTGGCTGTGATGTACTATCTGACTGCTGTTGTGTTTATTGTGCCTCAGTTCACTGTATTTATTTGCCTGGTTTCTAATCATAGAAGTGAGTAGCTGTTCTGACAGACGATGCATATCGTTCTTATTTCCTGCCTTAGCGGTCGAAGCTTGTGGGAGTCGTACTGTGACACTAAAACGAGCTGCTTGCTCGGGCCCTCCTGAGATTCGAGCGTAGATTTCGAAGCACACGCTGCCGTGCCGTTTGCCGAAGCCACATCAGCACAACGTGTTCAACTGCAGAGACATTCAGTGATTGACAGATAGCACAATGACCTTTTTCTTTTTGTTGTTCATAAAGAGTGCGAGTGAATTTAAACGCATTGGAAGGTTTTGGCGCTCTGTAGATAGAGTGTGGTGTCGTGATGCTGAAGATTATTATCAGCCAACTGTTTGAGTGTGTTCTGCTTGGTTTCCCCCCCTTTTGATTTATGGCTCCTGACAGGAACGCGTGTGAACCTCAGAGAGATTTGAATGAAATGTTTGATCACGCTTTAGTGATCCTTGGACGCTACGAGGTCCAGCTTCGCCAACGCCGAGTGACTGATGGACACTTGTCGGCGAGACGGCCGGAGCACATTCCACCTCCACGTGATGCACAGCCATGAGGGACAAGTTACACTGTTTGAGACCTGAGATTAAGCTCTTCACCACAACAAGCAAAGCAAATGTGAAAAGTGCATTTAATCTTCCTTTGGTCCACTTCATCATGCTACTTTATTTGTTTACTTGAAAATGCTCTGAGAATTTCACTGAACATGTTTTTTTTTCTCCATGTTGCCTTTTTCAGCCCATTGCCAGGTTTTGTGTTTTCTTTGTTTTCTTCACATGCAGTGCTGATCCCTGCGTGTGCCCAGTTAAAGCTGAATGATACAATCTGTTTTGTGAGCGTGTGTATGCGTCTGTGTGTGTCTAAAGGGACTAAGCTACAGTATTAAGTTCACACTATGATAATCAATTGTAAAAAAAAACAAAAAGCTGTCTGGATTTTATGTTGCTTTATTTTATCTGGCAGAAGTATTAAAAGACCATTAAAAAAAGCTGTTTGTTCTTTTTCTTAAAAAGTGGTTTATAGCAGGAAGTAGAAATTCCTGTGTCATGTTTTTATATATACATATACATTTATATATACATATATACATATATATATATACACTGCTCAAAATAATAAAGGGAACACTTAAACATCAAGTCACTTCTCTGTGCATCTCGTAGGATCTGCTGACACACTCCAGACACATGAGGTCTAACATTGTCTTGCATTAGGAGGAACCCAGGGCCAACCGCACCAGTATGGTCTCACAAGGGGTCTAAGGATCTCATCTCGGTACCTAATGCCAGTCAGGCTACTTCTAGTGAGCTCATGGAGGGCTGTGCAGCCCCCCAAAGAAATGCCACCCCACCTCATTACTGACCCACCACCAAACCGGTCATTCTGGAGGATGTTCCAGGCAGCGTCTCCAGACTCTGTCAGGTCTGTCACATGTGCTCAGTGTGAACCTGCTTTCACCTGTGTAGAGCAGCAGAGGGCTCCAGTGGAGAATGCCAAACATCTTGCACGGTGTTGGGCTGTAAGCACCCCCACCTGTGGACGTCGGGCCCTCACACCACCCTCATGGAGTCTGTTTCTGACTGTTTGAGCAGACACACGTGTGGCCTGCTGGAGGTCATCTTGCAGAGCTCTGGCAGTGCTCTTCCTGTTCCTCCTTGCTCAAAGGCTGAGTCCTGCTGCTGGCCTCCTCCACTTCTCCTGATGAACTGGTCTGTCTCCTGCTAGCACCTCCATGCTCTGGACACTACAGAGCTGGATGAGCTGCACTACCTGAGCCACTTGTGTCGGTTGTAGACTCCGTCTCAAGCTACCACCAGAGTGAAAGCACCGCTAAGATTCAACAGTGACCAAAACATCAGGCAGAAAGCTTCGGAGCTGAGAGGTGGTCTGGGGTCACCACCTGCAGAACCTCTCCTTTAATGGGGGGGGGGGGGTCTTGCTAATTGCCTTTGACCAATGTCAATCAGTGTTGCTTCCTAAGTGGACAGTTTGATTAAGTGTGATTGACTTGTGTTGTTTAAGTGTTCCCTTTATTTTACTTCTATTAAGGTCACTAAGCAACAAATAGGAAAGTTGCAACACTATAAGAGACAGAAACCTCGAGAAGAAGCCGACTGGTGCTGAAAAGCGTTGATACAGTTTGTGAAGTCAGGCAGCTCTGAGGTTCACATTATTATTTACATGAATAAAAACAGATGTAAGTCTTAATGCATTTATTTGAAAGGAAATAAAGGGTGAGATCAGACATGCTTATTTGTCTTCTGTGAGAATTAAAACAAGTTAAAGTGTGTCAGCGAGAGTCAAGTAGACACAACAGGATTTGAACTGATCCGCCCCCGCAGAGGAAACACAACGCTGAATATGTTTTATGAGGGGTGTGTGTTTGTCTGTGTGTCGTGTGTGTGTGTGTGTGTGTGTGTGTGTGTGTGTGTGTGGTCTGTGTGTGAGGGAGGGAGGAAGGGAAAGAGCGTCTGAAGCTTGAAGCACATAAGAAGCAGTGTCATTTGTTAAACATCAGCAGGAGGAACTCTTCAAACTTTCAGCGTGCTTTTATGATTTTGACTTGAACAACAGGAGGAAGTGAAGTAATCAGGCGGGTTTTGTCTTTGACTTTGTGGGAGAGTGAAGACGTGTTTTTTTAAGACTTCATTTCCTGAAGTGCTATCAGACTTTACTAGAATATATTCACTTTGTTATTTGGGAATCATCAGCGACTGATGGACCTTGAGAGAAGGTGAGTTTTCTCTGTTTCTCATAAATTCATCAAATTTATGAGAATTCTTAACATGTGAATCTAATATACATTTATATTTATATTTAACTGAAATGCTTAAATGTCTGACATTATTATTAAAGGGTTATTACTTTATGAACGGTGACGTAAGGCTGCTTTAACATTTGCATATACGAGTGAAGAAGCGACCTGCATTCATCTGAGAGCAGGTATGTGACGTGAGAGAGGAACACAGTATAGTTTGTACAAGCTGTCCCAAACTGGGTGTTAACTCTCCTCACCTTGCAGTGAGAAAAAAACAAAGCAGCAATAAACCTCCAAAGAATGTCCTCGCGTTGTTCCTGCAGGCGGTCTGCTGTGTGGGACTCATATGTGTCTGCTGTACTAAAGCCACTCATAAAGTAACAGCTCTTAAATGGTTCAGGTGCTGAAGTCATGTGGAGATAAACACCTGTCCTGGGCAAAGTGAAACTAACAGGTGATGATGAGCTGCCATGACAGGACGTCCCAATGGGAGGGGGGGGGGGGGTGTTTACCCCTCATAAACAGTATCTAATAGCTGACTTGATAAAACTCTAGGATGTAGATTTAAGTATTAGGTAATAACAGTGTATAAAGTTGATGCAATAATGTGACAGTAATGATGCACTTAGGAAAATGTGTTTTTCTTCAACATATGTAGTTAAACTCTATAAAAAACTATTAATACAAATTATATGTTTATTCATCATTTAAAACTGTTAGCTCACGCCGAACAATCTGATTGGACAAGAGGCCATGAGTGACATCCCCGGGACTTTTCACCACACGTATCCCTCCTCTGTCTCAGCCAGGAGTTATGAAGCTACTTTAAATGAACTTTTTGAGCTGACAGAGTTTTTCTTTATCATCTCAAACCTCAGAGTCACAACACACTCTAACGTCTCTGGTTTCATTTATCTTAACATGAAGTAAAGGTTCATACTACAGAGTAGCTGCTCTGTGGTATCCATGGACACCAACAGCAGAAGAGAAGGTTTGGGTTGCTTAGCAACCAGTTAAAGTGAGGAGCTAGTTGAGTTGGTGGAGTTAGAAAATCAGCTGTAGTTGATTTTTACTTTCTATGTTTTATTAAAGTGATGGAGGAGGAGATGTTCTTCTGGATATCAGCACAGCTGTCAATATCTTCAGATCGAGTCTCTCTGATAATCTGTCACGACACATATGCACACAATGTTGATGCTGGCCTTTATGATGACTATCATTCTACTATTCATTTATCAGACGCTTTAATCCAAAGTGACGTACAGTACATCACAGAGGAAGAACAACACAGTCTGATCAGAAAGCGACGCAATATCCTGCAGTTCATCAAGTTTCCACTTGAGGCTGGCTGGAAGACGTCATATACATAAAACAGGCCGGTTTTACGTTTTACAGCGTAAATGAACATGTTTACAGCTTGGTTAAAAAAAACCTAAATAGGTCTGATTATTGTAGTCACACATTTTACGGTGGTGAATTTTTTAGAAACGGCTCTGCTTTTGTCCGATGGCGCCAGGTGGTGGTGAGAAGAGCACATTGCAGCATCTGCATTGATCCTTGACCTGTTTTCTCGTCGAGCGTGTAAACCCTTCCATTAATATGCCGGTGTTGCATTTAAAGGAAGAATGTGCAAATTTTTGATCCAATAGATGTCGCACTTGAGCATAAGCGCTAATCCAAGACCAACTGTTGTTTGGCCACGCCTCCGCTTTTCTGAATCCTCCGCTCACCTCCAACCCCCCTCCACTCACGTTGGCACAAAGTAGTTCTGAATCAGAAAGCGCCATAATTAAGCACCATTGAGCACAGGCAGCAGACCAAACTGTCCTTTGCTCGAGCTGCAATCACCTGTGTTCTGCATTGTTGCGTTAGCATGCTAATATTAGCACTCTTTAGTTAGCTCGTAGCTTCATATTGCGCGTACATTTCCACAGCACGAGCGCGATCTAAAAATGTGACAGCCAAATAACCAATGAGTATGTTCTTCTTCTTGACTCAAACAGCTTTTATACACAAGGGGAGGAGCCGGCCGTCCCGTCCATGTAAACACAGCTCTGACAACAACACAGCCAGCAGGACTCCAGCTTCTCCCTCACTGGAGACAGTCAGGACTCACACACACATTCACACAGGACACACTGGATTAATGATGTATTCATGTGTCACACCTGTTAGGCATGTTGGATAAATACCCAGGGAAGCCCCGAGCGGTTGATGCTGAGGTAGTTTTAGTTTGATTGTGATGGAGTATTATGAGTCCATCTTATCATCAGGCTGTTGATATATTCCTTTGCATGGAAGGAGGAGCATGGTGAAGTGATAGCCTTAATCCTAAATTCATGTGGTATGTTACCTGAATATCAAAGACCTTGTCATGTTTCACTGTCGATCTCTCAGACGTGTTTTAGTATTTTTATTTAAGGATGACTTGTTATCGTAAGGTGCTTCACTAGCCTGGGAGGATCGCTGTCATACTTTTCAAACTTTTCATAAATTCAACATTTCTTTTTCCCGTCTTCTGGGAGTTTTAGTTTTGGACCCACCGCCGCTGCATTATAATCCATTGTAATGAAACACAGACCCTCTCTGACACCAAGACATTTAAATACCCCGAGCTGAGAGGAAAAACACCCACAGAAACCTTGTTTGTAAGTCAAACAGATATCCTCCTGATAACTGTCAGCCTTGAAACAACAAGTCTTTGGTATGAATAAAAAGGTCTCGTCCCAAAAGGAAAACCCTGACTCCCAGAGCAAAGACCCCGGCGTTCCAGCACATCTGCTATCTCTGAAAACTCAAAGTGACCTCAAGAAGCCTCCCTCTGAGGGATCACACCATGAAAACAGATTTGTGTTTGGTGAGCCTTTTATGGACACCGGACAACCCAACTATTGTGAGCATTATTCATGGAGAATGGACATGGGGACGTTTGATTACATTTCCAGGAATAATGCTTTTTGAACAGAAGACACAGCAACATTTATGGATTACAACACAAGCACAGTTGAGAGAGGTTAATCTTTCCTCGTATGTTAAATGTTTAGATTATTGTTTGATCCCCAGCTCCACCAGCTACGTTTCCGATGTGTCCTTGGGCAAGACACTTGATCCTTAAAATAATCCTGTTGCTTCGTCTGCGGTGAATAAATGTATTCGTTACTTCTGATGGTGAAACTACGGAGCAGCAGCCTCTGCCATCAATGTGTGAATATGTCGGTGTGACCTCTGGTGTAAAGGAGAAGACGAGAAATATGCAAATTACTGAAATGTTTCCACCAATGAGATTCAGGGCGTTTTCACATTCAGTGCATTCAGTTACAATGAAGTCATTATCTGATTAGATCTTTCAAACAGTATAAGTAGAAGTGCAGTTATCTGATCAACTCACATCGATATCAGCTGATTTACTTTCTCTTTAAAAACAAGCTGAAGCATGTTAGTGGACGAGTGCGTCATCGAGCTGCACAGATTTTACACTGACAGGTGCCGATCTCACAATCTCCAATCACACACGTTCAAGATTTCCTCTCTCTCCTTCTGCTCTGTTATTGCCTTTCCATCTTGTACCAGTGCTGCACCATGCACCTGCAGACTCGCAATTTCTGCATTTAAAATAAACCTTAGGAGGAGTGACGAGGTCGGAGCCTGAACATCAAACTCAAACTTCGCTCAGCTGCTGCAAACATGCAAACGTGATCTCACTGAAACGGTTTTAAGGCAAGTTTATTTATGTAGCACATTTCAACAACAAGGCAATTCAAGGTGCTTTACACAAGACATCAAAAGCATCATGACAGAGGAAAGAAAAGATACATAAAAAATAAAAATCACTGAAATTATTAAAACTTAAAATTTGTTAAAGTAAAAACAATTCAAATCAAATTAATTTAAGGAAGAATATAAAAAGGATTTAAAAGTTACAGTGCATTAAAACCTTTATTAAAATATTTTAGTTAAAGGCAGCTGTAAACAGGTGAGTCTTTAACCTAGATTTAAAAGAGCTGAGAGATTCAGCTGACCTGCAGAGAGTTTGTTCCAGATATACAAAGCATAGAAGCTGAAGGCTGCTTCTCCATGTTTGGTTCTGACTCTGGGGACAGAGGGCAGACCTGGACCAGACCACCTGAGCGGTCTGAGCGGTTCGTAGTGAATCAGCAGGTCACTCATGAACCATTAAGCGCTATATAAATCAGCAGCAGGATTTTAAAAATGTCTTTTTGCAGGTTGGTCGCACGGCCCAGGTGAGAGAGTAAAACATGTGACTCAAAGTGTTTTCACTGCAGTCTCAGACGTCGCTCCGTGTTTTACACATAACTGTGGTAGCAGTGGGAGCTCTGCTACGTGTGTGTTTAACTCTGATGATGTCTACACAAACTGCTCTCCCACTGCAGGGTCAAGAGGGGCTGTTTACAGAGGACCTGACCACTCCAAAGTCCCACAAAACTGCACACTCACATGACCATGACTGTCAACTAAAACCATCAGCAGACCAGTTTCTCCAGAAGAAAAAGTATTTCAAATGGCCTCAGAGTTAAAACCTTGGAAACATGTAAAGGCTTAAAAAATCAAAGGTTGTTGACGCCTTTTTATTTGATGAAACACTCAACTTGGACCTAATCCAAGAGAGAAACATGTATTTGTTTGTTGTTGATATTCTTTTAAATGAATAATATCTTCCATTAAGAGAAGTAAGGGTCAGATAGCGGAAATAAGCATTTCCTCCTAGCGACACATTTTCTTTTTGTAGGAAGAACACATTGCTGCAACACTTCATCGTCACATCTCATGCACGGGGAGGGTTGCAATCAGCTTCCTTTATTAATAACCACTTCCTCTATTCCTCTGCAGCGAGAGATAATGCTCATGTGATGTGCGTTGTTGGCACCATCTCAGCCCCTCAAGACGTTCATGGGAAAAAGCTTCAGAGGGGAAGGACCTGCGGGGAGAGGACAGCAGAGGAGCTCAGCACCAGGAGAGCATGAAGGCATTTACGACCTGTTCATGGAGCTTAAACCGGTGACAGCTCCATCTGAAGTGGAGTGAACCTTTTTGATCAGCTGTTTGAGCTTAGCAGGTGTGAAGAAGTGCTAACAGCTGTTTAGGGATTCTGGTGGATGTCTCTGAAAGTGTTGGTGGTGAGGAGGCTGAGCTCAACGAGTGCCCGTCTGCAGCTATGGTCGTTGAGTCGAGCTCTCCTCTCTTCTCATCGGTGAGCCTACCCTTTGCCTCAGCATGTCGGACTCCTCTGCTGCTGCCTTCATCTTCTACATCGTCTTGGAGCTTCTGATTGCCGTGTTCTCCGTGCTGGGCAATGTGCTGGTCTGCTGGGCCGTGTGTCTCAACAGCAACCTGCAGAGCATCACCAACTTCTTTGTGGTGTCGCTGGCTGTGGCTGACATCGCCGTGGGCGTCCTTGCCATTCCCTTCTCCATCGTCATCAGCACCGGCTTCTGCTCCAACTTCTACGGATGCCTGTTCATCGCTTGCTTCGTGCTGGTCCTCACCCAGAGCTCCATCTTCAGCCTGCTGGCCATCGCTATCGACCGCTACATCGCAATCAAGCTACCACTCAGGTCAGACGCCTAAAGAATTCTTCACTGTGTTCATTTTTTTCTCATGCAGATAGAGAGGAAGTGTAGTGGGAGGATGCACTTAAATGTTGGGGGACATGTTGAGAAAAGTTAGAACCTGAAACCAAGACTAATTTGAAATGTGCCGTACTTGGCAGCCTTCCTTTCTGTTAAATGCAGGCGTGACATTTCAACTGAAACTCTTGGCTGAATGGTTGTGTCCAGAAATGGCTTCTCCCACAGGACTGCGTCCCCTCAGGAGCAATAAACAGATCTTGCTCTAATTGCTTACACAGACGATGTGAAGGCCGTGTAGCCCCCCTGTGTAATCGACCTTCATGACCCTCCTGTAAAACACAGTGTTTGTCTGAATATGTATGAGGGATGTGAGTTTGCATTAAACGCTCGAATGAAACACGTACGGACTTCGATCCTGTCACTTAATGGAAAGGTTGATCACCTGTGACGCTGCAGCTCAAGCTGTGACATCATCACGCGAACATGGTCGACCCCACGCACAGCTTTCCTGTCTTCAGGGTTCAAAGCTTTTGTATTCAGCACCCTCCTCCTCCTCCTCCTCCTCCTCCTGCAGACGATACGTGAGACTTCCTCTGTGTTTTTGCGGCATTGACCTTTGCACTTTAACATCTCAAGAATGCGATAGAAACAAGCCAAACATATCAGCTGCTCTCCCACACTGCGCTCCTCAAAATAGACGCTTCCTTTGAGGAGCCCTGTTTGTTTACCCCTCCTCTTTTAGTTCCGGTATGAGAAGTGCATTTAGAGAGCGACTCATAAGTCTGAGAGAACTTCAGACACAGACTCATTTCAGAGAGGGAAACACGAACTTTCTTCAATCTGACAGTAATGCTCATGGTCTCCCTCTCCAGGTACAACAGCTTGGTGACAGGGGAGCGTGCACGAGGCATCATCGCCGTGTGCTGGGTTCTATCCATCATCATTGGTCTGACTCCCATGATGGGCTGGAATAATCTGCCCAAGAGTGACAACAGCACTTGTCCCCCAAACCTGATGAGGTGCTTGTTTGAGAAGGTGGTGGTCATGGAGTATATGGTCTACTTCAACTTTTTCGCCTGCGTGCTGATTCCCCTGCTGCTGATGTTGGCCATTTACCTGTGTATCTTCATGGCTGCTCGGCACCAGCTGAAGCTGATGGAGGTGAAGGCACTTAACGGAGAGAGGTCTCGCTCCACGCTACACAAAGAGGTCCAGGCTGCAAAGTCTCTGGCCATCATCGTCGGGCTGTTTGCCGCCTGCTGGCTGCCCTTACACATCATCAACTGCTTCACCCTCTTCTGTCCGCAGTGTCTTCGTCCTCCACTCTGGATAATGTACGTGGCCATCATTCTCTCACACACCAACTCTGTCATCAACCCCTTCATCTACGCCTACCGCATACAGGAGTTTCGGAAAACCTTCCGGAAGATTATCCAGCGCCACATCCTAGGCCGGCAGGAGCTGTTGGAGAGCCGCGACAGAGTGAGTCGCTCCACTCACAACAGCATCACTGACTCCATCAGACTGAACGCAAACAGCCTCAACATCGACCTCTTCACTGAACACAGCAGCTGCAGCAGTGAAAGCTCCTACCCTTCTCCCATCTCTCCAGTAGGGGGCGGTTTAGTGGCAGTGTCCCACCCCCCTCTGTCAGTAGTGATTTCCTACTGCCCCAAGATGGGCCTCTGTCCCCTGCATCCACTCAGTCAGGCTCGGGTCCCCATAGGTCAAGATCTGCAGACTGTGGAGCAGCAGCACGACTGCGCTGCACCAGAAGAGGTGGAGAATAAGGACAAAGAGAACCTTGGCTCCGCCCAGATCACATCACTGTTAAACAAGCAGAGGAGGAAGAACGGCTTCAACGAGCTCGCAAAGGCATCCTGACACATGAGCAGGAAGAACGTTTTTACGTCCGTGCATCATCAGAGTCACAGCTCTGCAGGAGGAAGAAGAAGAGTGTTGGAATAATTCCTTACCTGCAATGAAGACGGAAACACTGTGAACTGATTAAAGTAAGAATTACTGAGTCCATTAATCTGAAAGGTTGTTGCACTGCTCGAGGACCAAAGACGCTGTGATGCTTTACGACCAGGAGCAGCTGAGCGACTCACAGCTTTATCTCTCACTTACTCTGCCCAACAAGAGAACAAGATGCTTTCGCTACCTTCTTTGATGATGAAGTTCACTATAAAACCATGCTGATGAGTAAATGGCATGCAGGGGCGTGTCCGGCCTTTTTGTTGACCGGGGTGGCCCCTGGGGTCTGTGACTCATTAAGTGCGTCCACACTCGCATACACAAGAATCTCTTTATTTTTTACCCAAGAGTTCAAGGCTATACTTTGTGGCCTACTTCTTTAAGAACTCTAAAAAAAAAGATGCATGTTCAAAGTCACAATTTAAACGAATTAAAAACTTCCTGTACACTCCCTCCGTGCACCGTCCATCGACACCCTCAGGCTGCACACGGAGCAGCTCCCCCCTCAGGCTGCACACGGAGCAGCTCCCCCCCCGGGCAGCTGGTGCGCCAAGACAAAAGAGTTACAGAGACGTCTCTGTCACGCTGATCATGGGTAGTGTAGTTCTTTGCCCCGATATCGCAAATACAAAGTTGATCTCCTCCAGGAGTGTGAACCATCGAGTCACACTCGCTCGTGGTCAGTCGACCTATGATGGTTATGACATCATGGCTAATAGTCAAATCTCCTATGGAGAAAAAATGAATTTGAATTTGATTTTTACTTCCAGAGCCAAACTGTTGAGTGCCCTGCCACCCCTGGCCACGCCCCTGACTGCATGATCCATAAAACTGAAACGATATCGTGTGAAGAGACTTTCTTTCAGGCGTGTTCGGAGACACGTATGATGTTGGACTTCACCTCTTATAACTCTCATGGATCCTGGGTAGAAGAACGTTTTTCAGCCCTGTTCCAGCGTGGTCACCAGAGGTCACACTTCAGACATTTTCCCCCTCTCCTGACTTGAATTCATTCTTGTTTCATTGTGGGCATTTTTAAATTAAAGTAGTGGTTTTTAAAATGTCTGTCTGGAGTCAGGGTTTAAATGTGTCTCAACTGTGTGTGTTGTGAAGTTAAACTCGTTGATGTCTGACATAGATGGATGGATGGTGGAAAAAGGTTTGAAGACCGTTTGGGAATGATGAATGTTCTTTTTTAAAATAATTTTATCATGTTGGTGTGAGAAATCGTCTTTCGTTCAGATATCCCCTTCTGTCGTTTTAAATAAATTCTTGTTTGCAGACGTGATTCAGTCGCTGTAACGAACGACTGCAGGGCTCCCAATGACTTTATCCCGACAGCGTCATGTTCTCATCAGATCTGTGGTCGTATTAACAAAGCGTCTGGACCATGTCAGCTTTGAGACGAGGGGTGCAAGTAAAAAACATCACACATTAATCCAGCACAGACATAAAAATGGCATCATCGAGCCTTTTTTTAAAAATCTGATGTCTTTAAAATAATCTTGGCTCTAAGGGGTTGAAAAAGTCACACTTCTAAGACTTTTCTGAGAAGTGTCACTGAAGCGACTTTTTGTCCTTCGTTTATATGGCCCCTTGCTAATTCTGGGAAAAGTTGACTAAGCAGTCGGACTATCTTTGGAGTTCTTTATTTTCGCAGCTTTCATCTTAATTCCCCAGTAAGTTCAGGTTACAGGCCAAAGGATCCCTTCTTTATCTAGGTTCCCTCAGGGGTCTGAAGTGCTTCTCCACAGAGACCTCCTGAGTCCTCGTGCTCGTCTGCTGTCCTGTGTGGAAAGATCCTGATTCAGCTCTGTCTTATCAACGTTACGATTCAAACTTTAAAAGAGAAAAGAACAAGCTGTTAGTCATTGCAAAAGCACCATAGCTGTGTACAATGTGTGGGGAAGTTAGCTTGTCAGATGAGACGATAAACATCAGTCACGTTTGTCCAGTTAATATAAAGTTAAGGTCTGTAGCTGGTTAGCTTAGCATTAAACGTCCCATATTATGACTTTTTTAGGGTTAATTTATCTATTTTATGTGTCCACTAAAGTATGTTCACAAGCTCTAATTTTCAAAAAGTGTTTATTTTGATGTACTGCACTCTCATCGGCCTGTATTTATAATGCTCTGAATTCCCTACGAAAAGAGAGAAAAAGGAGGGGAAAAAAGGCTCCACACGTGTGTCTGATCTGATTGGTCGGCTGATCTACTCTCTCCCGCCCCTTTTAACATATTGGGAACGTTACAGTCAATCCTAGGGGAGCATGAGCTTCCATGCCAATGGGCTTGAATCAGTGACGTCTTTGTCTTGTGATGTCACTCCACACATTTTCAACGAGGGGGGCTAAGGGCCGAGCGTATCATGCGGCTTTTGCTAATGCTAACACCAGGACGAAGGAGAAGCTACATTTCCACAGACTTTGAATTTTTGCTCATAGATGTGCCTAAACATACACGCCACCTGGAAACACACAAATAAAGAGCAATAAAAGCAGATAAAGAAGAATATGGGACCTTTAAAGACGAGGGAGACATGCAGCTAGCGAGGCTCTGAGCAAAGTCAACAAATCCAGAAGCACTTTTGAACTGAGCCACTGAAACACAGTTCAGTGCAGGAATCTGTTCAAAAGAGACACATTTGTTTTTTAATCTTTTTCCAGTGATATGTGTTTCTGCAGCGAGCCTCTAGTGGACACTTGAAGAACTGCAGGACTTTGAACTTCATCATCGGCTTCATTATTTAACACCAGCAGCTCTCGCTTGATAATGCACCCAACATTTACAATGGATGACAAGTCGAGATGGCAGAAGAGTTCATTTATGACGGCTGTGAACCAGTTGGTACAGTCTGTCGTCTCCTAACTGGAAGGTTGGTGGTTCAATTCACAGCTCCTGCAGCTTCATGTTCAATGAAATGCAACGTCTCCCTTTGCTTCGTCAGCAGCTTGTAAACATGCATGAATGAGTTAATACTGATGGACTCTTTACTTAGAAACCTCCGCCACAGTCTGGGTTTTAAATCATTCATCCTTTAAATTTAACTTAGTGTTTGCTTCAGTCTATTTCATGTCTTCATTTTAACATGTGGTATCGTGAAAAAGAGCCCTATCACTGCTGAGCATCTATAAAGTGTGTATGTGTGCATGCATGCGTGTGTGCGTGTGTGTGTGTGTGTGTGTGTGTGAATGTGGAGACTCCATGGAGACGAACAACAGCAGTCCCTTGTCCTCTTGTTTACAGGCTTCAGCCCTGAAAAGAAGAGGCTGATAATGCAAAAGGAAGTACGTGTAGAAATGTGTGTGTGTGTGTGTGTGTGTGTGTACTTCCCATCACAGATCCTTTCATGCAGTCCAGTCCCCCCCCCCCACAGCTAAGTCTTTGTCACAAAGTGTAGACACAACAAACATTTCACAGCCTCTTTTGCTGCACTTGGTGCCCAGTCGCACTCTCCAGAGGAATAAACAGAAACCAGCGGACTTTATCTGGACCAGAAGATGTTTGTCACCATCCTGTTTGGAGGTAAAGTTTCTAATAAATTGAGACTGGACAACATTTGATCCAATCTCCTGGAAAACTTAATGCAGTGCTCCAAGACCGAGTCAAGACCAAAGCAGGGCGAGACCAAGACCCAGACCAAGACTAAGACCATAAATATCAATGATAGATCCTCATCTTGTGTGCTGGGGGCGTGTCCCTCACTCAGACAGGAACACCGGGAAGGCAGCAGATGTACCTGCTGTCTGAGACCGAAAAGAGACCTTTAAAAAGGGATCTCAAAATGTGAACTTTAAGAGATTTTACAGATTTTATATATTAGCATTATTATTTTACAAACATCAATACCGAACAAGGAGAACCTTTTATTGATAAAGGTAGGTTTGCACATAATGCTTAATAACATTAATAATAATAATAATAATAATAATAATGCATTTTATTTAAACGCCTTTCAAAACACTCAAGGTTAAAAAGTAGAGATAAAAACAGCAAAGTAACATTTACATCTTTACAATCAACATCAAAGACACATTTACAGGATGTGGTGGATTTATTAGACCGGATGGAGAATGATCAGACAGAATATTCCAGTTTAAATAGATGAGATTTAAAAATAGGGAGTCGATGTTACGGGATGTTTGGTGGGAGGGAGTTCCAGAGGTGGGGTGCAGATCGACTTAAACCTCTGGGACCCCGCAGTGGACAGGCGTGAGGGTGGTGCGGTGAGTTGAAGAGAAGAAGAAGAGCTGAGAGTGCAGGTGGGTGAGTTGATGTGCAGGAGTTCACAGAGGTACGGCGTGGACAGGTTAGGGATGGTCTTAAAGGTCAGGAGCAGACTCTTGAAGTTGATGCGATATTTAACGGGGAGCCGATGAAGCTGCTGAAGGACCGGAGTAATGTGATTAACAGAGGGGGTCCTGGAGATGATGCGAGCTGCAGAGTTCTGGACCAGTTGAAGTTCATGGACTTGTGAGGGATACCAAAGAGAAGGGAGTTGCAGTAATCAATGCAGGATGTAACCAGGGTGTTGACCAGGATGGCGGTACTGTTGGGAGTGAGCGAGGCGATTAATGTTCTGTAGATGAAAATATGCAGACCGGGTGACATTATTGATGTGAGCTTGGAATGATAATGTGCTGTCATGAATCAGGATCAGGGATCGGGATGGAGCTGGTATTGTCATCTGCATAGCAATGGAACTGGATGTTACATTTACGGAAGATATGGCCAAGAGGAAGGAGGTAGATGATGAACTGAAGGGGGCCCAGGACAGAACCCTGAGGAACATTACTAGTAGTGGAAATGGGATTTGAAGGTTTGAAGTTAAATGAACTGAGTAGGACCAGAGAGATTAAGGTGTGTTCGTGATTCCAATGGAGGCAAGTCTGTCAAGGAGTGTGTTGTGAGAGATGGTGTCGAAGACTACACTCAGATCAAGGAGGATGGAGAAAGTCCGGAGTCAGCTGCTGTGAGTAGGTCATTGGTGATGATGACGGCGGACCCTCCCACTGAACTACAGCTGGTACGTTTTTGCGTCTTGCTGCTTTTCTTTTGGATCTGCAAACTAATAAAGACCAAAAGCGTGAGGGCCTCTAATCAAGAGCTGGACCTTAAAGGGGTTTGATGCCAATCTCCTGTAGCTATAAGCCCTGTTTCCATCCAGCGGTCCAGTTCGGTTTGGTACGGTACTCATTTATGTGTTCCCACCTTCAAAAGTTGAGTACCAAACCAGGGATCTGTTCTACTGTTACAGTACCCTTTTGTTGGTGTGCTAAGGGTGCCGATCTGACATTAAGGGGTCTCTTGTTTACTGTGTCCTGATCTTCTTCTTCTTCTACTCTGAGTGGGGCTGCTGGATGTCACACTATTTCAGACGTCTACCTGGCTTTCACTCTGCTTACCAAATAAGGGCACGGTTGGCCGTGGAAACGCAAGCAAGATCAGGGTTTACCGTACCGAACTGTACCAAACCGGACCGCTTGGTGGAAATGGGCTGTGTGTCCAGTTGGTCCCTGTGCTTCATCAGCACATGAATGGATGAGTTAATACTGATGGACTCTTTACTCTGCAGCAGCCTCTACCATCAGTGTGTGAATGTGTCGGTGTGACCTGCAGTGTTAATGAGCTTTAAGGAGTCAGATGACTAGGAAAAGAAATAAACAAGCTGAGGTCCATTTATTTGCATAAATTCAATAAAATCTATAATATTCACTTTATTTATTTTGAAACCTGCAGGTGAGCAAAGTGTTAGAGGATTGAGGTTAGTAGCTTTACGGTATATGATTTCTTTAAAATGGGTAAATGTATTCACATTTACAAAATCATTAAAGTGCCAAGTCTAATTGGTTTTATAAATGTTGAACTGACATTGTATTTTCTTTTCCAGACAGCAAGATGGAAATGTTCAATCTGAACTGTAAATTGATCAACTTCATCCATCACTTAAAGGAACGGTGCAGCCTGGACTTCAGAGGTATCAATCATCAAATTAATTTATTTCTCTGTTGGGATCAAAAGAGAGAAACTGCAGCTGTCCTGGTCGACCTTTCTTTATCTTGTTTTGTTGCTTTCATGTCACTTCCTGTTTTATTTTGTCATTCATATCCCGGGGTGCGTTCGGATTGTCCCTCCTATCTCCTTTCACTATCCTCTTTACCCTAACCCCATGAAAACGTCTCAAGGTTAAGTAAAGGTGTTAGAAGAAGTCATGAAGAATTTAGGGATGAAGCCGTAACAATGGGAGTCCAGTGGAGGTTAGTGACGTCGGTCCGCTGTGGTGGAACTACAATTTTTTAGAAAATGGACTACAAAAAGCTCATCTAAAAATCTTTCCCCTGTGCCTATATAATAATCCGAATAACCACGATGTTGGGATTAAAAATAAAATGAGCGACCACTTCACTTTCACGTTCAGAGTCCACCTCTGGGTTTAAGATTGTTCAAAGTTGTTTCAAGCAAATTATTGCACCGGTAACTTAATACCTCCTAATATCCTTTTCTCTTTTTTTTTTTTATCAACAAGGTTTTATAGGCTTCTAACAATTTCTTGTATAAAACAAAAAACAGCAAAGAATCTCCACTAAACATGATACAAGAATCTATGAAAGTAAAGTTGACCTTTTTCACACACACACAATAAAAAGAAAGAAAGAAAAGGAATAAATCTCCTTCCGTGCCCTTAAAGGAAATCCATTCTGCTGATCCATTTTTAATAACTAACACATATTATAGCGTTGGGTGAAGTTTTTTAAACAAAAGAGCTTCTGCTCATCTTCACCCTGGAAGTAGTTTTACAAAAGGTTTGTTTTCAGTGACCATATTAACAAAGATATTGATGGAGAATAGTGGATTGCAGAGTTCGTACAGGGAAGGTGGGGTAAGAGCTGAGGGATGAAAAGGTGAGGGGTAAGGTTTTATCGATGTGGGATGAGGGTAGAGGGATGAATGGAAGAAGGACGATGGACTGTCAGCCAATGTGGGTACGACGTGACGAAACCCGCGGGGTCAAGACTTCGTCGAAGAAACACAGAGGGGTTTGGAGGGAGGGATGTGAAACCAGCGTCAGAGGACTAAGTGATTAATGCGTGCTTACAAATATATGAAACGGCAATGGGTTGTCTGAGGCAAAAACGACTTCAAAAACTACATTGTGTTTTTCCTGTCTTTTGGATTTCTCTGTGGGACTCTAAAGAAGTGGGCCTTTTTTTTTTTTTTTTGCTTTAGTTAAATAATTCAGAACTCTCTTTGTAACATTCAGATAATGCCTCTCTGCGACGTCAGATTGATATAAAATGTCAGGCTGTTTTTTAAATGCTGTCACATTCCTAACTGGAAGAGGCGTCACGTGAGGACGTTTTGACTGACACACGTCTCATTGCTGCAGAGAGTGTGGATTTACTGGACAGCAGCGGTAAAGTGATGAACCTGGAAGAGAAGCAGCACAGTTCGTCCCGGGCCAGCAGCGTCCTCGTCGAGAGACAATTCTACGTCCTCCTGCGAGTCTGCCGTGAGTATATCAAGGTTTCTGAACAAGCGTAAACAGTTTGATTCTCAGTTGAGATATGTGATTGTTGATTTTTAGAAAATATGTGCTCAAACAGATTGTTTGGAGATTTTCCCTTCATGACATCACAAAGGGCAGTAACGAGGGATGGCAACTTCGTCATCTGTGAACCCGAGTACTCGAATTACCTAATGACCAAGTACTCAAGTACTCGCAGATGATGATTATTTTTTATCATAAATAAACACGTGTCAGACACAAGATTTTTTGTGCCTGTAAAATGACATAAACATACAATATTTAAAGATAAATATAAATAAATAGCCTACAACAGTAGGCTGTATGTACTTCATACTGTGTTGCTGAACACTCAGCAGCCTCGTACCTTTGGTTCTCCGTGATGGTCGCTTGTTCTCCACCCTGAGCTCTCTGAAGCTCCTTCTTTAAAACTTAATGGAAGCAAATCTCCAGTTACAGTTTTGGTTATTCTTTGATTATTCTTCTGACGTCGAACTCTTTCGCACTCTGCTACTTTATATATTCATTTCACCAGCTTTTTTCAATGAATCTGTTATTTCATTCATCAATGCTCCTGTTCTCCCCTTTTAGGAGATCCTGGTACTGGAGGTCAGAAATATGAGTCCCTCCTCAACGACTTCAGTCAGAGTCATCCTGAGTTAACAGGTAACAACCCGTCCACCTGTAGGCCACCATACCGAGGGTAGAGGATCACTGAAGCCTCGTGTCCGTGATGGGTTTTTTTTCACCATGTGCTCGGGGGTTGCTGCACATCCTTTCTGTCTCTATGACGACAGCCGCTGTGTGTCCGACGCTGCTCCGATACTTTTTACTGCATGTTTTAAATTTGAGATCTTTTTTTTATCTGAACAGACACGGAACAAAGAGGACTTGTCCACAAGACAGCGGGAGCAACTTGTGGTTAAGTGTCTTGCTTAACGACACATAAACCGCTGCAGGAGCTGGGGAGTGTGTGGAGTGTGTGCAGTGTGTGCAGTGTGTGCATCTGTAGCAGTGGGCAGAAGTAGTCACTGTGCAATAATTGCATGTTTCTTCTGTGCATGTTCGATGTGGACGATCTTAGACAGAACATACTGAACGTCTGACAGACAGTTAACGTCTTAAATTCTGTTTGAAGGAACAGCTGACTGGCTCCTGTACACTTCTAAACGTTACCTTCACTTGTAAAAATAAACATTTGTTCAGCTTCAGTACATCAAATGACTCTTCTCCAATTATAGATCTACTCGTCCCCTTTTTGTTCCTTTTTGTCTATGATTTCACATTTTCTCTCGTCATGCTATATCAAACCATGACGAAAAGGACTGAAACTTTGAAAGTGTAGCAGGCATGGCGCTGCCCTCTGGCGCCCCCTGCTTGTCAAATACATTATTCACAGCTCAACTCTGTAACTCTCCCTCTGCAGAGCTGTTGAGGAAACTTTCAAACCCTGCGGAGGAGCCGGAAAGAAAGCGGAAGGGAGGTCAACCAAGGAGCAAAGTCATCCCCGCAAACAACAAGAGAGCCACACGTTTCACAGCTTGTGGTGACAGAGGTCTGGTTCCTGTGGACACTTCACATCTCAACACATGAACTAAATCTGCACAAACACGACCTGTTCAGTCTATGGACTTTTCTCCTAACTGAGTGGTGGACATCGAGCAGATGGTTGAGACATTCAACGATGGAATAAATGTGTTTTTATTATTAACAAGGCGATTTCATGGTTATTTTTATACATTTGCACAGAGCAGCTTACATCCTCTCTGTCATGTATTGATGTAGAGTGTTTATGATCTGGTTCATAAGTCATGATGGCAGAGAGCTATAGCTTTACTGAATTCAAGGTTCAAGGTTCAAGGTTCTTTATTTGTCAAATATGCTCCATGTTAAACATACAGCACAGATGAAATTGCAATCCCCCCCAACCCCCAGTGCAAACCTGCAGTGCATAAAAAGAGCACTAAGAAATGTAGCAATAAAAAACAATACTATAAAACAGATAACTTAACTAAAGACATTTGGGACAACAAATAACGAACGACAGACAATTGACAGACAAGGGCACTTGTGAGTATTTCACCATGAGGTAGTATGTGGATAAATTAAAGTATTAACAATATAAACAGAGTGCAGATTAAGTTAAAAAGTGAGGTAGTGCGTTGTAGTGTAGCAAATAGTGCAGATAGTGCAAATAGCACAAACAATAAACGGCTGTGCAGAGTTTTTTAGAGTGCATGAATTAGTGGAGCACGCGGGGGGTGGAGGTGGAGGGGGGTGATGCCAGATCCTGTAGGAGCAGACTGTGGTAGGATGCAGAGGGGGGAAGGAGGGCAGAGGGGGGAAGGAGGGCAGAGGGGGGAAGGAGGGCAGAGGGGGGGAAGGAGGGCAGAGGGGGGGAAGGAGGCAGGGGGGGGAAGGAGGGCAGAGGGGGGGAAGGAGGGCAGGGAGGGAGTTGAGTCTCCTGACTGCCTGGTGGAATAAACTGTTCTTGAGCCTGCTGGTTCGAGCACGGAGACTCTGCAGTCTCCTCCCGGATGGCAGCAGGCTGAAGAGACTGTGAGACGGGTGGGTGGGGTCACCTGCAATCCTGGTGGCTTTGCGGGTGAGACGTGTGTGGTAAATGTCCAGAAGGGGGGGAAAGAGAGACACCAATGACTTCCGGCAGGACACGGTGCAGGCGCCATACCACACGGTGATGCAGCTGGACAGGATGCTCTCAATGGTGCCTCTGTAGAACGAGTGCATGATGGAGGATGGGGCTCTTGCTCTCCTCAGTTTGCGGAGGAGGTAGAGGCGCTGGTGAGCTTTTTTGGCCAGTGATGCGGAGTTGAGGCTCCAGGACAGGTCTTCGGAGATGTGCACACCCAGGAACTTGGTGCTGCTCACCCTCTCCACTGCAGCACCGTCGATGGTCAGAGGAGCATGCTGGGTGTGCGTTCTCCTGAAGTCCACAACAATCTCCTTCGTCTTCTCCACGTTCAGATGGAGATTATTGTCCTTGCACCACGAGGCCAGTCTGCTCACCTCACTCCTGTAGATTGTCTCATCGTTGTTGTTGATGAGACCCACCACAGTCGTGTCGTCTGCAAACTTAACGAAGAGGTTGGAGCTGGAAGATGGGGCGCAGTCATGGGTCAGCAGAGTGAAGAGGAGGGGGCTCAGCACACATCCTTGGGGGGCCCCCGTGTTCATCATGATGTTTCTGCCGACCCGAACTGCCTGTGGTCTCCCTGTGAGGAAGTCCAGCAGCCAGTTGCACATGGGGGTGCTTAGGCCCAGGTTGTCCAGTTTGTGGATGAGCTGCTGCGGGATGATAGTGTTGAATGCTGAGCTGAAGTCGATGAACAGCATTCTGACGTGGGAGTCCTTGGTCTCCAGGTGGGTGAGGGCTGAGTGGAGGGCAGTGGAGATGGCGTCGTCGGTCGATCGGTTAGGCCGATATGCAAACTGGTAGGGGTCCAGGGTGGAGGGGAGGGCAGACTAGCCGCTCGAAGCACTTCATGAGGATGGGGGTTAGTGCGACCGGGCGGTAGTCATTGTAGCAGGATGGAGACGACTTTGTTGGGACCGGGATGATGGTGGTGGCTTTGAAGCATGTGGGGACAACAGCTTGGATCAGTGAAGTGTTGAAGATGTCGGTGAGGACATCTGTGAGCTCCTCAGCACAGTCTCTCAGGACACGACCTGGGATGTTGTCAGGACCTGGCGCTTTCCGTGCATTTGTTCTCTTGAGGGATCGCTTCACGCTATCCCGGGAAAGCGTCAGTACCTGGTCGCCAGGAGAAGGTGGCGTCTTCTGTGCTGGGGTGCTGTTGTCTGCCTCAAAACGAGCAAAGAAGTTGTTGAGGTTGTTTAGCAGAGAGGTGGAGCTGTCACAGGTCTGCGGAGAGGGCTTGTAGTCCGTGATGGTCTGGACCCCCCGCCACAGGTTCCTGGTGTCTCTGCTGTCGGTGAAACGGTCTGAGATCCTCCTGGAGTATTGCCTCTTGGCCAATCTGATGCCTCGTGACAGGTTGGCCCTGGCAGTCCTTAGGCCCACCGCGTCCCCAGCTCTGAAGGCAGTGTTCTTGGCCTTCAGGAGCCTGTGGACTTCACCTGTCAGCCATGGCTTCTGATTGGCGGTCTTGGTGACCGTGACATCGTCCATGCACTTTTCCATGTAGGACGTGACGGTCTCTGTGTACTCCTGGAGGTCGGTGATGTTGTTGTTGGTGGCCGCCTGTTTGAACATGTTCCAGTCAGTGGTGGAGAAGCAGTCCTGGAGTGCTTCTGTGGACCCCTCAGGCCACACCCGTACCTGCTTTCTAACTGGTTTGGTGACTTTAACCAGTGGCCTGTATGCTGGCATTAGCATAACAGTGGAGTGGTCTGAGGCCCCGAGGTGGGGGAGGGGCAGGGCTTTGTAGGCCCCTTTGTTTACAGTGTAAACATTGTCCAGAATATTGTTGCCTCTAGTGGGAAACTTGATATGGCCATGAAGTTGTGGAAGCACACTCTTGGGGTTTGCGTGGTTGAAATCCCCAACCAGGATGAGAAAGGCATCAGGGTGTGCTGTCTGCTGCTCACTGATGTGCTTGTGGAGTTCATTCAGAGCCTCACTCCTGTTGTTGGTGGAGCCAGGAGGGATGTATATTGCTACCAGCAATATGGCACTAAATTCCCTCGGCAGGTAGAATGGCCGGCATTTAATAACCATAAACTCCACAAGTGGTGAGCAGTGCTTACATACCACAACAGCGTCACAGCACCAGGCATCACTGATGTAAACACACAGTCCCCCGCCGCGGGTCTTCCCCCCCTCGACGAGCTCTCTGTCTGCCCGGTAGCACGTTAGCCCGGCTAGCTGAATGGCATGGTCCGTAACACTGTCATGAAGCCATGTCTCCACAAAAACAAAGACACAACACTCACCCACAGTCCTGGAAGTTGTGCGGAGTAAGCGAATATAATAATACTTCTCCACATGTCACTCTGTACTAAGCCAACTTAACAGCGCCCCCTAGTTGTTCCACCTAGTTTACCACACATTACACCTACACTGATAATAATGTGTTTTGTACCTTTTTATAATTGTAGCTTTAATCAAGGTAAACAAATGGGCTTTCAGCTGCAGTCTTTTAAACACAGAGGGTGATCTGACACCCTGCTGTGACTGACCAATCAGAGTCATTCAGCTCTGCAGGGGCTACATGACCTTTTGTCAAAAGTCCCCGGACCTTCAGAAAGTACATAACCACTAAAGCCTAGTGGTCTGTCCGAAACCTAAACCAATCGAGGTCGATTTTCTTCGCAGCATACAGCCTTTTAATATTTCAACTGTGACCAGAAAAGTAACTGCCGGAAATGACGTTCTGAGCGGACCAATCACAGTCCTTGTGATTCGCGTCGAGACAGCGCTTGTCACTTCGGTAAAGTTAGAAAGATATTCACAGATTCGGCTTTCCCGGATCATCTTTCTAACTTTACTGAAGTCGTGTAGTCAGGATTTTTTGGGGGTACGTGTAGAGCCACTGCGTAGAGTCCGCTTCGACTGCGTAGCTACGGCGTCGATACGACACAGAAGTATAGATTGGGTTTAACAGGGTCTTTTTTAGGGGTAAACTTCTAACCCAGAACTAGAACTTTCTAACCTGGTAGATCTGGTCGAAAGCGAGGCTTTAGCCTACCTGTCATGTAGTACTCAAAATCACCTGAGACCACCTTTTGTCTCTGAATAAAACGTATTTTTACTCGGTCTTGTCTCTCGCTATTAACTGGATATTTTCCCACGTCATCACTGTGACTAGAATGAAAACACTTCTTTCTAAAAGGACACATAACTTCAATTCATTCATAATAGTTTGATTTTCATCCCCCGGGTTGGCCACAACCTTACTGGTGTGACGGTCTTAGTGAGTGACGCCCCTTAAACACAGGATGAGCATTTTTCACTGCTATTCATTGAGCTATAATGAAGAAATAACAATGTAAGTTATTTTAGCTTTATTCAAAAAGAACACTAAAATATTAGACTGTAATTATAAGTTTACGCCCCAATAACACCTTTAAAATCTGCAACGGTTGTCAGCACCGGAAATGTTACATGAGATGCTAAACAGCTGGTGTGTCCCTTTGGTGTTTACCGTAACAGACATTACTCACATGGTCACACACACACACACACACACACACACGCACACACACACACACTGAGGTTTGGTGCACACAGGGTTAATAAATGACTGAGCAGCAGCCGGATACACGACGTTGTCTCGCTTTCTTCCCAAAGTCCTGAATTGTGAAAGACTTTATGAAAACACACACACACACAGGATTATATAAAGTGTGTGTGTGTCCTGATATAAATACCGTGAAGCCACAGAAGAAGTGTTCGTTCACGAAGAATCCGCAGACATGTCCGCGTCCGAGTTTGAGTCTGTGGAGAAGTGTCTGGAGAGTCATCTTCCAGAGGCCGAGCTCAGGGAGGTGAAACGCATTTTATTCGGGAAGGAGACACAGTAAGTTGTGGAGAGATACATTATTAGAGTGTTTTTAACTTTTCCCTTTAACCATGCATGCTCTTCTTTTACACATTAGTCCTGGTAAATGATTGTTCTGCAGGACGGACTTCGGCCAGTGTTTTCAGCACACAACCTTCAACCTGAGCCAACTGTGGATTTAACAGATTGAAATGTACACATTACTACTAGACCATTACTACTAGAGATGGGTCCAAGCTTGTATCCGTTTATCACATTTAAAAACACAAACTAGAACTCACACTTCTGCAGGATGTTTTCTTGCTTCTTGTTTTAGTTATTAAAATGTCAGTGACCAAAGTAACTAAAGCCAATATAGCTGACCTCCCCATGCACACTTCTCAAACAGACCAAGGCAAGCAGCAACCTCAATGGTCAAACATTACCTGCTGAAGGACACCATGCTGCAGTTCCTGGAGTGTCCACTAGAGGCTGGCTGCAGAAGCACTGGAAGTCACATACACACCCATTCAAAAAGCCTGTTCTCACAGCAGAGATTATCAATCTTTATTTCTATAGCACATTTAAAAAAAAAAAAGGTTGACCAAAGTACTGAACAAGCAAAACTATAAAAACAATAATAACATGTTTACAGCCTAGTTAAAAAAAAATACGGGTGTGATTAGCTCATGTCTAGATCGACACACACTGTACATGTTTTGATGACTCATCACTTTTGATTTGATGAAGGATAAGAGTTATTCACAATAAGGCGTGCAGCTGACATGATTGACAGGCGGTCACCGTGTTAAAGTTTGTCGGGAGGCTTAAGACCCGCCTCAGCTCCAGCTCTCAGTTTTTAGCGTATCCCGTCCGTTTGCGTTTAGCGGTGTAAAGAATCCTCTCTCTGTTACAGGAAGCTGGACCTCCCTGCATGTGCTGTGGACGCTGCCTCAGAGCGCAGCTTTGAGCTGAAAGGTTGCAGGTTTGAAGCGGCACAAGAACAACTGAGGCCATCCAGAAGGGTCCGTGTGGGACTGATCCAGCACCAGATAGTTCTGCCCACTGATGCCCCCATACTGGACCAGGTCAGCTCCAGACCATTATTTACCAACCAGTCTGTGAGCCTGTTGGCGTCGTGAAACAGATGGGGTGTTATAGTTTAATGATGAACACATTAAACATCTTTTCATATTAGGCCGTAGCGAATATGTCCGACTTCGCCCATCGTCGACTCACAGCGATAGTGATTGCGAGAAAACTGTGTCAAATTACGGAGGAACCTTGAGCGACTCTGCGAGTATTCGACTGTATGGGGTCGCCGCTAGTTCAAATAGAAATGTGATTTGAACAGATCCTTTGACCTCATTCCTCCACAGATCACTGCCATGCATAACCGGGTTGGTGAAATGGTCGAGGTGGCAGCCATGTGCGGTGTGAACATCGTCTGCTTTCAGGAGACCTGGAGTGAGTTTGGTTGTGATTCACCGTTGATTGAATGTGATCCACATTTCATTTTGTTTGTAAGAGAGACCGACGTACTTTGTGTTGTCCTCAGCCATGCCCTTCGCTTTCTGCACGCGGGAGAAAGAACCATGGACAGAGTTTGCAGAGTCTGCAGAAGAAGGAAGCACGACTCGCTTCTGCCAAGAGGTGATTCACACTCTCGAGGTCTGCGCACTGACATCCTCTGCTGAAGGCTCCTAACACTCTCATTCTCTCCTCAGCTGGCCAAGAAATACAACATGGTCGTGGTTTCTCCAATTCTGGAGCGTGAAGAGCTGCACGGCACTCTGTGGAACACAGCGGTGGTCATCTCCAACTCTGGGAATGTGCTGGGAAAGAGCAGGAAGAACCACATTCCCAGGATCGGAGACTTCAATGAGGTAGGATGATGGAACTTTATTGTTCAAACCTGTGTGACATTAAGCAACCTACCATGTCTCTCCTTATCTTATTCGACAGTCGACATATTACATGGAGGGCGACACCGGCCACTCGGTGTTCCAGACTCAGTTCGGGAAGATAGCTGTGAACATTTGTTACGGGCGCCATCATCCTCTCAACTGGTTTATGTACAGCATGAATGGAGCCGAGATCATCTTCAACCCTTCAGCGACTGTTGGCGCTCTGAGGTGAGTGGTGACTTTGTCAAAGTGTGAAGAGGATGGATGAAGTATCAATGAAAAGGGATGCTCCTCGGGGTGCCTGTGGTCTAGCGTTTTGTGGTTAGAGTCCTCCAAGTGGACCGACCGGTCGTTCCCCTCTCTCTCTTCCTGATTTCTGACTCTAAAAAGAAGCTACCTGCTCAGCCCAGACTGCTCCCCTCCTTTAACATGATATACTTTAACCAAGCTCATTATTTCCTGAATGTGTTCTCTGCAGTGAGCCCATGTGGCCAATAGAAGCCAGGAACGCAGCCATAGCTAACCACTGTTACACCTGTGCAATCAATCGTGTTGGAACGGTAAGCCCAACATTGCCATCGTCATATTTTCAACGTATATATTTAAAATGTAGTTTAAAGGTCACGTACAATCTGAAATGGCAGCGTGTGTGCATTCATGTTGTCATTTTGTTTTTCACACAGGAACATTTCAAAAGTGAATTCACTTCTGGTGACGGAAAAAAAGGTACGAGGTTTGTTGGATTTGTCTAAATCTGCATCTCTCAGTCATTGTTGGTTCCGCTCACGGTTAAAGCGGTCCAGTCCAGTCCAGTATGGTACAGATGAATTTATTGTTTCCACCATTAGAAGTTGGGAATGGTATCAAAATATCCGTACTAGTGCTGTCACAATCCCCAGCTGTTGCAGCTACACGTGTGCAAGGAAACTTGAATGGATGAGTTAATACTGATGGACTCTTTACTCTGCAGCAGCCTCTACCATCAGTGTGTGAATGTGTAGGTGTGAAATGCGGTTTAAAAAGTGCTTTGAGTTGTCAGAAGACTAGAAAACAATCATAAATGTCTACTGTCAACTTGATTGGGATCGAAGGCAGCTGTGTATTTAGTTACAGTACTACCAGCTGAGGAGGACAAACGTTCAGAGCATGGTGTTTCGCTGATTTGCAGCGACTCTGAGTCTTTCCATCGAAGCTGCTGTCTGCAGAGAGACGAGGCTCCTGGATCGCAGGCCTGTTGCTTTTTGTCACAGTCTTCATTTACTGAGGTCTGTGTCACTGAGAGCGCCCTCTGCTGGATTACACTAGACTACATTTCAAATGTGAACTTTCTCGCTCAGGTTCAAATGAAGGTTTGAACTTCGAATAAAAAATGACCACACTTAGCCTACATGCAGGTTCAAACTGTACTCAGTCGAACTGGACCGCTGGGTGGAAACGGGGCTGAAGTGGGCGACTCTGGAAGGGTACTTTTTTTTTAACGCCGGTTTGAGATGGATGTCCTTACTCTTGCAGCTCATCATGACTTCGGACACTTCTATGGGTCCAGTTATGTGGCGGCTCCTGACGGCAGCCGCACCCCTGGGCTCTCCAGAACCAGGGATGGACTACTTGTGGTAGAAATGGATCTCAACCTGAACAGACAGATCAGCGACAGATGGAGCTTCAAGGTGAGAACTGTAAGATGGTCATCTGTGGAGCTAACATGCTAAAGCTCCAAAGGTTGTTAAACTAGTGTGTGTCCTCCAGGACTATTGTGAAGCACCTGTTCTCTTTGTCTTTGTTTGCAGATGACTGGGCGATATGCTGAGTATGCAGAGGAGCTCACCAAGGCCGTCAGACCCGACTTCAACCCTAAGATAGTGAAGGAGTAGATATTCCACTGTAGTCAAACAGCATGTGATAATGTCATCTATTAGATTGGTTCACTTTCAGTTTATTGCAGAAAACTCAATAAAATCAAACCAGGCACTTTTGTTAAAATGAGGGTAACTCCCTTACCTTTGATTTCTCTTTTAGAGATGTGAGGTGAGTCTGGGTTTTGTATCTTCTGTGGTGTTAACTGACCTCTGCAGCCTCAGCCTCGAGTAACCGTGGGCGCTAACGCTAGCAGAACTTAAGGAGGAGAAGACGTAAGCCACGGCAAGCTGCAGCTCAAATGAGAAATGAGACGTGTTACATGTGAGCTGTCAAAACTACATCTGCACATATTAAAGGAGCAGTACGTAACTCTGACCCCTAGTGTTGAACATGTGTACTGCCGCCTTGAGTCGATGCCGTGTCACTGGGGGTGAGACGGCTCTCTCCAGTGTTTTTCAATGTTTACTGCAGTAACCTGTTTAAACACTACTGTCCTACAAAGCAAAAAGGCAGTAACTGCAATTTTGGTCAAAAATGAATTCAGTCAATGCATCCTTTATTATGTAACAAAATATCTCGCCTAAAATGTGTATCAGTAACTGCAAAAAGCCCGAGTGAAACAAAGCAAAAGCTTTTACTGTTTTCGTGCTTTGTTTCATACCAGTTACTCATGTTTTGTTACTAGCCGACATCACAACCATGTTACTGCACAGTGATGTCACATAAATGAGTCACACAATGCGGTGGTCTATTCCAAATGAACTGTCCCCATTTGGGCCTCTATGGAACTTGAAATGGGAAATACTTCATAACACTTTTTAAGCAGCCATGTCGGCACCAAAACAAATTCCGGGTGAAACACTTTGGGCTTATCCATGTTCAGGAAAACAAATGGTTCCAATTATTCTAAACGCAGCATGTCGAACACGAGCTGTGATGAAATGTAGTTACTGCCTGTCCCCCTTGGTGTTGTGGCACATTTATGGCAAGCAATACAAAGCAAGAACACAGTAACTGTAATACGGAGTAAAATATCAAATCAAATATGATTTTATACAAAGAAGCTGATAAAGTAATAAAACTGTCACATGTCCAATAATATACCTACAACTACTTAGGCTGGACGAGGCGATAACTTTAGAGTCAGTTCTGCACTCTGTGTAGTTACTGCCTTTTTACTTTGTAGGGCAGACTAGGTGTTAGTTACATATTGCTCCTTTAATTCCCTAAATCTGAAATTTGTCCAGAACTTCCACCAGACGTTATGTCCACTCCGTCCTGTGAGTGCGGTGCTCCCTCGTGTGTCCACAGGCTGCGTTCCTGCAGTAAACGTGGGTTCCACTCCTGACAGTGTGAGATTAAAACACATCAAACATGCATACAGTCACTGTTTTATTCTGAAAATAAACCAGACGTTTTAATGTGGTTTCGGTGTCTGACTTCCTGTCCTGCTCGATCTGCTCTGTGGCACATTGATGCGTCGTGCTCCGGCATCCTGCAGAAACAGAACACCTTGTGCGTCTGCTGCAGAGGACTGAAGGGGCGGAGCCAGGGAAGGCTCGCACGTGCTGGAAATGTAACGTTATCAACGGTATAACAGCATCAGCGAAGACTCGGGTATCAGGACACACGACAGGAGCAGAATGTCTTCATGTGTTAATCAGCCTTTTTTTATAAACTGAACTCTTAAATAAAAAACATGATGCATCAACAAACGTGCTTTTATATTCTCTCCAGCAAAAAGCTCAAGCAGTCAGAAATCACTCATTTATTTATTCAAAGTCATTTCAGTGTGAAGTTTTAAATAACATACGTCTGTCTGTTTTGTCCAATGTAGTGCAAACAGAAATAATAGTGAAATTAAAATAGACATAAAACTGAGGAGATGATGAGGACTCCTGCCGCTCTGCACGGCTCCAAACTGAGATCTTTGTTTTGCAGTATGATCAAATCAAGCACTGCATCCACCTAGGCAGCAGGTTGTCACGGCAACAAAGCACAAGCTGTTGAGCTGAGCTGCACCCTTTTCCCCCGGTCGAGTAAATAAGTTAATACGTTTGAGGATGTCAATCAGTCGTTCCTGCTCTTCTGCAGATATACGAGGCGATCCGTAGGCAGCCTGCGGAGCATCGCATCAAACGAGTTCATTTCATATGTTTGACACGCGTTCATTACCTGAGACTCTGGAAACACATCTACGTCTTCCCTCTCGCTAGAATCCGAGAGGTGAGTGACGAGGACGTTCTTTAAAAGGCAGCTGAGCCTCTCGACACAAAGTGAATCTTCCATGTTCTCATCCCCTCTCCTGGTTTAGGATTTCATTGTAATTATTACATCATGTCGTCATGATTCCCACATTTCCTCCACAGCTCTCAGTCACAGATCTCAACATGCACAACCACAGGCGTTAAAATGAGCCGGACACTAAAAATCCATCTTAAAAGGGAGAGGAGCGTGATTCAGTCGAGACGATTGGACCTCAGGAGCGTGATTCAGCCGAGACGATTGGACCTCAGACGTGGATCCTTCCTGGGTGAAGAAGAGTGTTTAAGAGGGAAGAAGAGCGGTGATGCTGCGGCAGGGTTCCTCTCGTGTGAGTGGTGGTGGGACGTATCAGCACCAGAGAGGACGACGGTCCGCGCATCGACTGACGGGAGGGGCCGCTGCTCCAACCAATGGACCGGCAGCAGCAGCAGCATCACATGACAGTTATGACATCAGAGTTCAACATCCCTTTAGATCAACTCTCCTTGAAGACAAACAGGATGTCCTCGTCTGTCCCATAGCTCCGACGAGCCTCCTCAAAGTTACTGACGCTGGTGCAGCACACGCCTGAACAACACACACACACACACACACACACACACACACACACACACACACACACACACACACACACACACACACACACACACACACACACACACACACACACACACACACACACACACACACACACACACACACACACAGTTTTACTTTCAGAGCTCTGGGTTAAATAAAATACATATTTAATCTGGACCATCAACTCTCGCCGTGCGCACCGTGGTCTGTTCACCGCCACTCTCGTCAAGGCTCCTGTTTCCACAGCGAGCACGGCGGTCCGTCTCCGGGGCGCGCCGCAGCCTCACTACACTCTGATAACATGTATGCTGCTAGACGACGCTTCGAGCACGCGTCACGCTAAGCAGAAAAGATCTAGCCTGACAGGAAGTTAGGGCCTCCCCGCTGGCCTGCACTCACTCTGCCCCACATGACGTCACAAGACATGCGTGTCGTCACGTGGTCACGAAGCGTGCTCAGTTTACAGAACGGGCAGACTCAAAAATGTAAATAAAACGGACGCGTGGTGGAGTCTGTGTCTGAACATCGGAGAACATGTCAGCTCTTTACCGAATCTTATTTTGAGTCGTGTTAGTCGGAGACATAATGAAGGCTGTCCACGCCGTGTAGCCGTGCGTCACCTCTCACTAATCAAATCAACTGGACTTCACAAGGTTCAAAGGTGCTTGGGCGCTGTACGGCTCGCCGAGTGAGAGCGTGACTTGAACCTTTAAAAGATTTTTTTTTTTTTAAATCCAAACTATGCTGCATCTCTTCCCCACGTCGTGTTTGTGTTCTGGCGAGTACTCACGGTCAGAATAGGCGGGGTTGTTGTAGAAAATGGAGCCAGAGGTCCTGTTGAAGCCACACACCACCACAAAGTGACCCTGGTACTCAGGCCTCCTGCAGAAGCACTTCTGGCCCACGGGCAGGAAGCAGCAGTATTTGACAGGCGAGGAGCAGAGTTCACATGTCAGGACCACGGCGTTGACCAGCACTATGGCAACATGGCCCTGATCCAGATGAGACTGGATTTCCTGAACTGTCACAGAGCTGAGAGGAGACACCCACAGATACATGGGAGGTGTTAGGACCGAGGCTTCCTCTTGGTCAGAGGCGTACTAATAATAAAAGGAACACCTACCATTTCTTGACGACCACACCTTTGCTCTCTGCTTTGATGAAGAGCTCGTTCACTCGGTCTTCTTCCGTATCAAAATGTTTCTTGTAGAAGGACTGCAAATCATCCCCGAACACAAAGGAGATACTGTCACACACACACAGCCTTATATAAGTCTGATTAGGACAGTACGGATTAGTAAACACGCTTACCTGATTCCTGAAGCCCTTATCAACGCCCAGAGTCTGAGTACAGAAACAGTGTTTGATCCCGAGGTGACACATGAGGTAGGCCAGGTCAATAGTCCACACACTCTCCGTCAGCTTCAGGTCCCAGCACGCTCTCTGAAACTCCTCGTCATCAACAGGATGAAGGTACCTGCGACAATGGGAACATTCATTAGAAGGTTAAATATTTTATAATAGTTTAATAGTTTCTCTAAAGGCCCGTTTACACCAAGTGCTCCGGTGTGGATCAGTGCAGTCTGGTAATGTTTGGTTCAGTAGAGCCTGTCAGATAGACAGGCACCCCAACAGAAGGGTACCAAGAAGTATGACAGTACGGGTCGGTAATCTGGGATCTTTCCAGGTCTATGTAAACGCCACAAAATGTGTGATATACTGAGACAAACTGCTTGGTCGAGGATGATAAGTGTCTCTGTCTACAACAATAAGAAAAGTCCATCCTCTCCGTCTTCTGCCTGCTCCACTTTTCAGAAAATGTGTGCTCAAACAGGCCGTTTGGAGATGTTCCCTTCATGACATCACAAAGGGCAGTAGCCCCTCCCCCAGGTGGGTGACACTCCCACAGCTAGGTGTTTGTTCTGCCCTCTGAGTCTGCCTTCTCACCGTAAACAATAGGATATGGAGCCAGAAAGCAGCGAGTACACCCAAGCCCTTCCAGAGAGGGGGCGTGGCCAGACACAGCTCATTTACATATTTAAAGCTACAGACACAGAAACAGCCTGTTCTGAGCAGGGCTGAAATAGAGGGGTTTATAGACATGATCAAATACAGGATCAGAGTGGATTTACAACGACACACTTCACACACATGTTGAAGAGGAGCTCTGTGACTTATTTAAACTAGTTGAAGAAGGAGGAGTAGATGTGACCTTTAACCCATAGATGGAGGGGAGTATAGGTACTTACTTCAGCACCATCCTGGAGCAGGCTAACCCACAGTCCCAGTGGTACAGTTGCCGGATGACAGGTACTTTCAGCAGGACAACATCCTCTGATGAGAGAAGAGTTAGACTTTTAATGAAAAACAGGAGACAGTTAAGTTAACTGAGAAGTGACGTGGGCCTCACCTGTCATCCTGCAGCCCTCTCTCTCACACTCAGACAGGTCAGTCCAGACGAGCTCGTCAGGCCTCCTCACAGCACTGAACCCGGGCTCTGCTGTCTGTCCTCATCGATGACACACAAACCAGCTGCCCACCTCAACTTTAGCAGCCCGGCTAACAGTATTAAGTTCAGGGAGGATCCCTGCTCATAGAAGCGAGGCAGCTCGACGCTCAGCCCCGCTACACATCAAGTTATCGATTAACCGAACATATAGAGGAAGCGATTCATCACACGACGGTCCAAGCGACTTTTAATGACCAAAGATGTTTCTTTACTTCGCTGTTGTTTGCTAGCATCTGACTGAGGGGCTGCTTCTTCTTCTTCTTCTTCTTCTTCTTCTTCTCTGAGTTTGTTAGCTGCGTGCACACCAACGGTTAGGTGTATATCGCCATCTAGCGGATCTGGAGTGAACTACACCAGACCGGAGCTTCAGCGCCTTCTTCTCTAAAAGCATTTCTCCGAGAGCTGCTGAGGTCCATGGTTTGATGTGAGGGAATGACTTGATCCCTTTTGTCAGAATAACAGTGTTTTTGCAGCAGGAAATGTAGCTGCACAACACGAGTGAGCTCATCAACATTTTCAGACGTTTCCGTAAAAACACTGAGCAGTCAAAGCAGGCCTGCAGGGCAAGAGAGGTCTCCAGACCTTTACCTCTCGTCTCTGCACCTTCTCTCGCCTCAACACAGTCTTATAAACCGGCAAGAGATGCACAGTATTATGGCCAGATGATCTGAGATGGAGGTGAGTACAGGGCATGCACCCTTGATGGAGCCATAACAAAGATCCAAAGTTTTCATGTGGCGTGTGGGGCAGTTCACATATTGATAACAATTTCTCACTTTGTTTCTTTAGGTCACAGAGATTGAAATCACCTAGTATGATGATGGGGGCCTCAGGAGAGACGGACTGAAGTGAGTGCACACTCTTAGAGGTGGTGTCCGATGCTGGCTCGAGGATGAATATAAACAATGGTGATCATCACCTGAGGAGGTTCACTCGGGAGGTAGAATGGCCTCACAGACACCAACAAGAATTCTATATCCAGCAAGCACAGCCGCTCCCATACAGTAATGTTTTTACTCCATCTCTGATTGATTTTGTTAGTTGATTCAGTTCTAATTCATAATTATCATGCTGAATTAGTAATTTCCTGGAAGATTCTGATGAACCTTTGATCAGCATTATATTTGAGGAGGTCCTTTTGAATTATTGTGTGTGGAAAACTCAAACTTGACAGATTTGTTGATGACATCAACTAATCAGTTAGTCGATCATTACAGTGATTTTCAACATCTCATGACATAGACCACACATTTGTTACACTTAAGGGGCTCCGACCCCCGTTTCATGTAGATTTGCCTCTAGGACCTAAATCTCTCTGATTTTGTCCAGAATTCCAGGACTAGAAAACCTATGAGAAAACCCTACAGTGCTCTCGCTGGATCCAAGGCCCAACATCATCAACCTGGTCTATGTTGGGCATTTTTCAGTTTGATGAATCAAAAAGTCCCAAAGTTCGTGTATTTTATTGCAGATAGAAAAAGTTATTTTGCAAAAGGAGGAATCAATTCACAGAAATAACATCAGTCACAGTTGCATCAGAGATTCCTGGGGCGTTCCAGTTGCATAGCATATGTAAACCTTTACAGTATTTTGCATATACAGGAGTGTGTAGGTAAGATCATTGGTCACAGCTTACCCTAGTTTCTGCTAGTGTGCCCACACTGACATATTTATGGATGTTTCTTCCCCTGAATTTCCCTCGGGATCAATAAAGTATCTATCTATCTATCTATCTATCTATCTATCTATCTATCTATCTATCTATCTATCTATCTATCTATCTATCTATCTATCTATCTATCTATCTATCTATATCTATCTTCTTACTCTAAGAGCCTGGTACGCTACAACACCACTGTCTTTGTTAGGAGCACACTAATACACCTGTCTGTTTGGGATCTGGAATACTCAGAAGCTTAGGAGGGAATGGTGGGGGGTGAATCCTAATCAAAGGTCATAGATGAAAAAAAATATGTTGCCTCTGTATTAAATTTTTACAAATTAAATGCACTTAAGGTTAAATTCACAATTCACATTATTGGGAAATGAAGGTATACTATTCTTCCTTTGAGACCTGTTTCTTTAAGAAACACAAAGAGAGCATGCTGAATTCCCTTGTTGTATCACTCAACCCATAGACTGTAAATATCATATATATATATATATATATATATATATCACCTGTCTGTTCCTGCAGGAGGCGCTGGAGTCCCATCGATGGCGGTCTCTGTGCTGGAATAACTTTCAGTCATCCTAACAACAGGTAGTAGTCAGCTACACGCATCATTCACAGTGTGTGTGTCGAGACATGAGCTAATCATACCTGTTTGGTTTTTTGTCAACATGTTCATGTCTGCTGTAAAAACAGGATTTTTGAATGGGTGTGTATGTGACTTCATGTGCTTCTGCAGCCAGCCTCTAGTGGACACTCGAGGAACTGCAGGATTTTACACTTCAGCATCGGCTTCATTTTTTAACACTGAAGTTGCTCCTTGAATACTGAATGCAAAACTTTTGTTACCTGTGATAAGATCCTTGGATGAAGCTGCTTATTTGGTTGTGGTGTGGATTAAAGCTCTGCTGCCCCCTAGTGGCGTTGAGGGATTGTTTTGAATCTCAAACTGAGAACCAAAAGTACTCAAAAAACACCTTGAAACAGTTTGTTTTAGATTTACACGTTTAACCTGTTTTATTAAATGATTCATATGATGTTAGTGATTATTTAAGTACAGGTTAAATTCCTTCCACGTCGACATGACCACGTTACTGGGTTCCATATGCGGTGCCCATCGTCATCTGCACAATAAAATATGAAGAACACATCAACAGGGGAGTAGAGGTTGTCAATAAAAAAAAGTATTAGTTTATAAAAGACTGATTTATTAATGCTGTGAGGGATGTAAAATGAAAGCTGCAGGATGAGTCACTTACTGGTTCAGTGTCTTCATCCTCGTTCAAATATGTGACTTTGTGTCTGTTGTACAGATGCCTTTTGCTTGCACATGTCAACATAAACACATCAGCGACAAGAGGAACCTACAGAAACATGTGAATAATTTTGAAAAAAAAAAAATATATAAAAACACCTGATGATAAGTGATATTTGTGAAGGAGGACAGAAGACTCACCAAAGTAAGAAACGACAGTCCCGCACCTAAGCTCACTATCGTCGGTACAATTCCAAATTTCCCTGCCTGCAAGATAAAACAACAAAGCTTCAGTCGAAGCAAAGGGAGCATTTAAATGTTGCTGATTAAATCTTTTCAAATTTATGCTAATCAGGTCTCACCGTTCCAAACACAAGGACATCGAACCGGATCCCATACGCTTTAATCAGGGTTCTGGTTTCCACTCCATTCGCCGTCTTGAAGTACTTTGCAAACCTACAAGTGTGTTTACTTTTGTTTAATTGATTCAAGAATAAAAAGTTGTTCTGTTTTGTTTGCAGCCTTCACCTGAAGTTGAATCCAGGAGCCACGTTATTTGTAGGATTTTTGTTGTCCAGCCTGCGGAAGCTGTACTTTGGGACACACTTTTCTGACCACCAGTCCAGGTCGCAGCTCCAGTCAATGATAATACCAAGGATCCCACCCTTTGTAAGCGACCAATAACAATGATTGACAATGAGTCCTCATGCCTTATATTTATTTATATTCATTTGCAGTTAAATCCATGCACATTTGCTGTTGCTGCTGTTGTTTTTTTTTAAATGAACATTATCTTGAGATTCTTGTATCCTTATTTTTTGTATCTTTTATATTATGTACTTTTAAAATCTCTTACAATTAGTGTGAACTGTGGTTTAGCAGAGAAACGTTTTTTCAATTCTTCTGTATGTCCAGCACATGTTGAAAAACTGGCAATAAAGTTTACTTTGACTTTTTGAAAAAAAAAAAAAAAAAAAACCCGGTGTGAAACAAAGATGAAACGTTTCTATGTTGTGAAAGACATGACAACTAAATTAAAGGAAATCTGCAGTCACAATTTAAAGTATGAAAGAGTTTAAAGGAAGACTGTAGGACATGTTACACATAAATATGTGTGTGTGTGAGTCCTGACTGTCTAAACTTAAGGCTGGTTCACACGGCAGGATTTTAAAATTGTCGGCCGATTTCCCAAACTTTAGAGAGCACACACACGGCGATAAACAATCGGAGGTTTTACAGTGTTGGTCGTACAGTGTGTGGTGTGCAGCCACACGGTGACATGAACACACGAACCGATTTCACTCGCGAACGTCCCGAGGCGTCGGTCACAGAGCGGAGACAACAGGAGCATGAGCTGTACTTGATACATGTTGATATCCATGTGAGTTGTTGTTTTGCTCCCGGTGTTTCCTCGCCACTACGTCACCTCGCTTTCTGATTGGCTATGCGTCACAGTCAACAGGCTCGTGCTCGTTTTCTCCTCGGGGGGGGGGGGGGGGGGGGGGGGGGGGGGGGGGACCACAGATGATGAGAGATTGGGCCAAAACAATCCAACATGTTGAATATCCCTGATTTGACCAGACGAGAGCGGTCTGAACACACCACACACGGCAGGATGATCTTATAAGATTATTTTATGATGATCGGGGCCAAAATCGGCCTATTTAATGTGAACCAGGCTTTCGGGAGAAGCTGTGTTGTTGTCAGAGCTGTGTTTACATGGACGGCCGGCTCCTCCCCTTGTGTATAAAAGCTGTTTGAGTCGAGAAGAAGAAGAACATACTCACTGATTATGTGGATGTCACGGTTATCCTGTGTCATTTTATGTGCAATGTGAAGCTGCAAGCTAACTAACTTAATTATTTTAATTTAACCAGTTAGTTAACCTCTTAAGATCAAGATCTCTTTTACAAGGGTGACTTTGCCAAGAGGGCAGCAGCACATGGCATAATAAATAGTATGTGATTAAAAATGTTAGTATGGTAAAACAACAATGCAACTAGAGCAAAAAACTATTTTGTCCACCACTTTGCGTATATTGGTGCTTAATTCTGCTGCGTTCTGATTCATAACTACATCGTGCGAACGTGAGTGGAGAGGGGCTGGTCGTGTGTCGCGGGAGGAGAGCGGAGGCGTGGCCAAACAGCAGTTTGTTTTATTTAAATGTCCAAGGGCAACATCTACAGGATCAAAAAGTCGCACAGTCTTCCTTTAAAGTGCCTACGTTTTGTACCTTCACGGCCATGTCTTGAAAGTCCTCTCCGGCCTCTGAGACGATGTGTTTAAGGCGGAATATGGGGCAGGCCGGATCTGTCATGCGGTTGAATTCGCATCTCTTGAGGTACGAGGAGTTAATCTGGGGCAGTATGTTTCTCCTGGGGATTATAGAAACACATTTGATATCACAGTGCACAATAAAGCTGTGTGTTTGCTTACTTTACTCCTCGAAGACATGACAACACGGACATGTGCCAGTTAAACTTGGGGTATGTTACGCTGTTTTTGATCAACACTGTGAAGTTCTCTGCAGCAGCCAGCAGGGGTTTTCTATGTGACAGACAAACAGCATGTCTTATTAAATCTAGTTTATGTGAATTACTTAAAAATCATCAACCACATTTTCTCTTACTGAGGGAGATTGGTGTCTATTTCAAGAGGGCACCATGAGAGCACTTCACAAGTCCGAGCAGTGGTGGAATAGTTCTCACACAGACCTGTCCGTATACCTGAGTGAAAAAAGAAAAGGTTTAAGGTGGTGTGTGTTCTGTACCACAGAGGCTCTCAACTGGTAGAGATTCAGGGCCAAAGAGAGAGAGAGAGCGGGAGAGAGAAAGAGAGAGAGACAGAGAGACAACATATGGGAAAAGAGGAAAACAGGTCAGACTTGATCCTCGGCGAGGATTTGCTAAGAAGGACTAAAAGGTAACATATTCTTTAAAATCCACTTCTCTGTGTTCCATTAACACTACTATGTTTCTCAAACAGGCCGTTTGGAGATGTTCCCTTCATGACATCACAAAGGGCAGTAGCCCCTCCCCCAGGTGGGTGACACTCCCACAGCTAGGTGTTTGTTCTGCCCTCTGAGTCTGCCTTCTCACCGTAAACAATAGGACATGGAGCCAGAAAGCAGCGAGTACACCCGAGCCCTTCCAGAGAGGGGGCGTGGTCAGACACAGCTCATTTACATATTTAAAGCTACAGACACAGAAACAGCCTGTTCTGAGCAGGGCTGAAATAGAGGGGTTTATAGACATGATCAAATACAGGATCAGAGTGGATTTACAACAACACACTTCACACACATGATGAAGAGGAGCTCTCAGTTTTATTTAAACCGAAGAGGAGAAGAATATGTGAGCTGCCTCTGGCACAGTAACTGCTAGGCTAACGGCGCCCCCACGATTTAGGTAATAAAAATGGAGATATAAAACATGTTAAAAAAAACAAACAAATCAAACCTGTTTAAAATAGGACTTCACAGACATATTCATATTCACATTCCAGACGCTCAATCCCCTCCGTGACCTACTTTTGGGTCCTGACCCTCCAGTTGAGATCCACTGCAGCATACAATTACCCATTAGCACATGTCAGTCTGATGTCACCCATGTGAGGAAGGCCTACCATTGCCTCGAGGATCGTTGTATCCCTCAATGCAGTCACAATCGTCCGCACAGGTAGATGATAGGCGTGGAAACTGAGGACGACATTCCAGTCACAATCAGCTCTTTGGGCACCAAGAAGGAAGTACACATCAACAGACAGGGTTGATTGTGTTTACAGTTACATTATGAAACCGGCTGTGACTGACCAATAACACCATGAAGTAGTTTGTGTTTGTTGACAGGAACTGTGGATTCAAATTCATGCCCTCTTGTTGATGTAAATGCTCATCGGCCATCTTCAGGTTTTTTTTAGTTCATCATCATTTTTAATGATTCAAGTCCCCTCTAACGGAGAACCGGGACATACCTGAGACCAGAGTGCTCCAAGGCGTTTGATTTGGACCGTAACACCGGGAAGGTTGCAGCCAAAACCAGAGGTAAATCAAATTATGAATGAAAGTTATTGGTTCTTTAATAAACAGGTTTTCATTTTAGTCACCATGATGACATGGTGGTCTTGGCTGGTCTTGATTTAAACTCCGGAGTCCACCCAGTCTGACACCCAGACAAGACCTAGACCTTCAAAAAGTGGCCTCGGTCCCGACCCAATTTCGAGATCTACCCTTGCATTGCATCCACATAATATGCAAAGCTCCATCTTGGCCCTGAAGTTACCTGAACCTTGACCAACAGAGGGCAGACTTCCTAATGTGGTCATGCTCTCACGTGACCTAACAATTTGTTGGGACAATAACTTGAAAATGATAATTCGCAGCATCCCTGAAAAAAGTTCTGAAAACATTCTCATCGTGTAAACAATAAACAACATGTCTGAGCAGGGTGATAATGTTGACGTGGTAACACAAAGCATCGGTGACTCACCTCGAGACATCGTGATTGCTTTTGATTGGGAGTAATCAGCATGTTTGTTAGCACAAAGAAAGAATCCCCACCCTGTAAGGAAGAACGAGAACAGGAGTGTTGAGACAGGGAGGGGATGTGTTACGCACGAACCTGAGTCAACTGTATCCATCAGTTTCAAACATCGTTAAAGCTCCTGTTTTTAACAAATAAGACAGACTGAAATTAAAGGTGTCTGTTTATGACACACAAAAACAAAGAAACCAGCAGGAAAAAGATATAAATATTAAATATGCCTGGCAGCCCTCCAGCGGGTTAGGATTATGACGAGGAAGTTTACCGCACTCTGCAGAAACTGCCTTTTTAAAGATATTCCACGTCACAAACTTTTAAAATAAAGTTTTAATTGTTAGTAAAAGTTGGTTGTTAAACAGAGCTTGAGCTTGGTCACACCTACACATTCACACACTGATGGTAGAGGCTGCTTTGTAAAGTGACCATTCACACGCCGCTGATGAGGCAGCGGGAGCAACTTGGGGTTAAATGTCTTGCTCAAGGACACATTGGACATGTGGCTTCAGGAGCTGGGGATCGAACCCGCCACCTTCCTGTTAGGAGACGACTGAATCTACTCCTTCTGAAAAGGATAGAACAGGCAGGCATCACGAGGCAGTTAAAGCTGTAAAACAATGTAACGAGGGAAAGACAAACAAAAGATAAAAAGTCAACGTGATGGTGAGAACAGTAAAGACTTCAGAGGAAGAAGACTTCACGTCACAGGCGCTAAAAACAGAATTAAGATAAAAAGGAAGAGTAAAACATAGATGCTTAAATGTAAAAGCAACAGAGGACAGAAGAGTTTAACATCAGAAGAAGGAGTGGACGTAAAGACTAAAATGAAGAAAGAAAGGGGTAATAAAAGCATTTGAAGGGGAATCACGTAAAAGTCACTGATTCTGCTCGTTTGATCTCTTCAGGCAGGTCGATCCAAAGTCGAGGGGCCCTGATCGAAAAGGCTCGGCCTCCTTAAGATCTGCAGGTTAGAACAGGACAGCTGCGGACAGACAGGAAGCGTTGGGAGGAGAGAGACTGGAGGTGACATGCAGCAAAGGGGCGAGGCCAGACCCCAACCCATGACCGCTGCAGCGAGGTCTCCAACATCCATTTATTGGGCAGAAATCATAACTGTTCGACTATCAAGCTGCTGGCATGCTTTGTCCACAGGGGGGCGCTGAAACTTACAGCACCTGAAAGCTCTTCACAGGAGCTTTAATAACTGAAGGTAGAGAGTGGTCTCAAAGTTTCAACGATACCTGAGGTGGGATCACATAATCAGCAACGTCCCAAAAGTGTGGATCCATGTCTGACGTGTTGGTGAAGGCGAACCCTTTCACTTTAGTGGTGACGGTACTCATGACCGTGTCCGTCTGCTGGTAGGCCTTTTGCACCATCACCACATACCTGCAGGTTCACAGCAGCGTGACACTTAAACCACAGAATACATGCACAACAGATCAGCAAGCAGCTCCTACCAGCTGGACTCCAGGGCTTTTATACTTCAGACACTTACCCCACCGCATACAGTATCACCGCAAGCTGGCCGAGCCTGAAGAAACATCCGACTCCTAAGCTTGAAACCACCAACGTTTTGTTGGTTTCATAATCAAACACAAAATGCAGAAGGCTCTTGCAGCAGCCTCCCGTCTTGCTCATTGCTGCACCAGAGACCGAAGATGGACTAAATGCAACAATGAGGAGCAGACAACGGCTGCCCTTATTCAAATCATTGTATTCAAATCATATGAAGTGCACTGACATATCTTGCTGCTGCTGTGTTTAACGCCAGGCTGTAAGATTAATCAAACCATGTACAGGCTGGGACGCTTATGTTTGCAGTCTTTATATTTTCATCCCATGCATGGTAGACATGATAAGTCCTAAACGTGTCAGTGCAAACACAGTGGTAAATTCTTTAAATGGGAGTGTTGGAGAAAGTGCTGCATGTATCAGTAGTCCTGCTCAGCTAAGAGTAGTAGTTTTTATTTTACATTAATAATCCCTGAGGGGCTTCTCACACTCATAGGCCTGAATGATACAAACAGGAGCTGTGGACATTAAGGAGAGCTGGCAGAGTGGAGCACCAGAGATGTTGGGAGTTGTGTGCCTTGTACTCGGTCTTGGGAAGTGGCCTGGCCTCTCTACTGCTACCAGACAAACTCCACCACACGAGCACTTGACCTAAGTTCCTACAGACTTAGCTCCTCATCGTCAGGTTACTCAGACAACACACTGCACCACTTTAGATCCTGCACACTTTAACGGGTTAAAACTTCAACCAGTTTAAATAGGTCTCAGTGTGTGAAGTGTGTTGTTGTAAATCCACTCTGATCCTGTATTTGATCATGTCTATAAACCCCTCTATTTCAGCCCTGCTCAGAACAGGCTGTTTCTGTGTCTGTAGCTTTAAATATGTAAATGAGCTGTGTCTGGCCACGCCCCCTCTCTGGAAGGGCTCGGGTGTACTCGCTGCTTTCTGGCTCCATGTCCTATTGTTTACGGTGAGAAGGCAGACTCAGAGGGCAGAACAAACACCTAGCTGTGGGAGTGTCACCCACCTGGGGGAGGGGCTACTGCCCTTTGTGATGTCATGAAGGGAACATCTCCAAACAGCCTGTTTGAGCACACATTTCCTGAAAAGTGGAGCAGGCAGAAGACGGAGAGGATGGACTCTTCTCATCATTGGGGGGTTTGTAGACAGACTACAGACACATGTTAGAGGAACATGGTGAAGAGGATTTAGCATCAGATGTGACCTTTAAAAGATGAACAGGAACAGAACTCCTTATTGGTCTGCACTGAAACTGAGGGTCACATGAGAGAAATAAAAGATGACTTAAAGACTCATTGTTGTCAATCTTCTTTCTGCATTTGCATTTTTTACACGTTTATTTTCCACAGAGCAGTACACATTAGGCATGTCTATAAACACTGAACTCTGATTTGAATGACTGATGAAGACTCGTGAGTTACAAGAAGAACATTTAATTTTCTATCACACACTGATGTCCATGAACACAGGACATGTCGCTTTGGTCCCATATAAAGTCTGTTCTACAGAAACACGGACACTTTGGCATCCCAGCGCTCCCCGATGCATCCGTCAAAGTCTTCCCCTCACCGTCCCTCTTTAAGTCTCTCATGGTCAGGAAGTCCATGATGTCATATTCACAAATGTAAGAAACAAAGGCTTCAGTAAACTGTATACACGATACACAGGAGAAGTGACACATGACCATGTTTCTATCTTAGATAAGAGACACAAAGACGTCGCTATAAAACTATTGATATACAGTCGTTATGTTTCAGTGCTGAATATTCAAGTACAATATGAAGGCATCTACAATGTGTTTCAGTCCACAGTAATGACGCTACAGTGAAATGTAGAGCAGGGAAACATCTGGAGTGTAGACCCGTCAGGATGAGGCCGAGACACCGGCCTCCCTCTCTTTGAGAAAGTATTCATTGGCTTCGTACACGCAGTAACAGTCTGTTAGGCCTTGTTCACACTGCACACCTCCAAATCTGATTTTTAGCTCATCCAGACTGTATGAGGCTTGTTTTTTTTTTTTTGACAGTCTGGACTCAAAAAGCCACATGAGATCTGATTTCAACCACATACAGAGGTGGTTTCAAATCTGATTCCTAAAAATCTGACTCAATCTGATGTCTGTGTCATTCGCAACGTGACACCATCGACGGCGTAGATCCGACAAGCCCGGAAGATAACTTTGGTCAGTGAAAGAAAAACAGCAAGAATCAAAACAAACCAGCCCGCGGACAGACTGTTGTTTTTCCTGGACGTAACCTGTTACCATAGAAACCAGTGTGGATCAGACCATGTCAATACGGACGGGCAGATCAGACCTGGTCACTTGCGATCTGTAATGTGGACAGTCAGTCAGTTAGATCAGATTCTGATTTGGGCGCGCGGTCTGAACAAAGCCTCAGCACCAGCGTGGTATAAATATAACGTTCAGGTGTCTGCATCATGCTCGTCTCCACAACTCAAGGCATCCAAAGAGAGCTACTAAAAACAAAATAAAAAAGGTCCACAGATTTCTATATTCGTCCATAATCAAAGTCAACCCCTCCGTCGTGCAGGTTGCCTTCGTTGGCGTTGTCAAAGCTGTTCTTCCCGTGGATCTGTTTGAGGTGCTTCCGGAGAACTGGCTTGTGAGCAAACACCATCTCGCAGTAGTTGCAGCGGTGCGGCTTGTCCCCGCTGTGCAGGTTCAGGTGATCCAGCAGGGAGCACTTCTGGGTGAAGGTTTTCCCACAGATCTTACACTGAAAGGGTTTGATGCCGGCGTGAACGCGCATGTGTCTGTGCAGGTTGCCCTTCTGCGTGAAGGTCTTTCCACAAAGGAGGCACATGAACAGCTTGTGCATCTTCAGGTGGTTGGCGTAGTTCTCCAGCTGGCGGAAGACGCGGGCACATTTGGGGCACTGGTGGTACCACTGGAGGGGTTTGTCATAGTTTCTCTGGTGCCCGCTGTGTTTTTCTGTCGGAGGGGAAGAAGGAGGCGGGCTGAGCGGGTATCCAGACACGCCAGGCAGCACAGCCATCTCACTGCCACGACTGTCCACTGTGGAGTTGATGAGGGAGTGCTGGGGCTCAGGGGAGTGGAGGGCAGCAGGGGGGCTGGTGGGGAAATGCCCGCTGACAGAGTTCTCTGCTACGTCAGACACAGACTCCACTTTTACGATAGTGATGTCACTTTCCCCGACATCCTGCCTCGGACGTCTGCTTAACACGGGAACAGGTGAATAAGGTTCTATAATTACATCATCGTCATCATCCTCCTCCTCCTCCTCCTCCTCCTCTTCGTCCACATTGTCACCGTCCTCCACCTGCTCCACCTCCTCGTCCTCCTGAGGGACAGTCCGCACAGTACAGCGCTCCTGCTCACCCTGGCTCTTAGACGACGAGCCCTCGCTCCTTATGTCCACGTCGAGCTGGCGTGCGGGCGGAGGCTTGATGAACTTGCTGAGGGCCTGAGTGCACTGCTCCACAATGTGGCCCATTTGGAGGAAGCTGGCGACGGTCAGATAATGCACCAGCTCCAGCTCAGGAAACTCCAGCTGACCCGTGTAGCAGGACAGCAGCAGCTGCCGGCCAACCTCGGCCTCCTGGATCATGGAGATCTGAACCTCCCTGGAGTCCTGCTGCAGGATGAACTGGTCCCTCAGGAAAGACGAGCCGGCAGCAAACACCACTTTGTGACCAGGGACCTCCAGCTGGTTGATGCGCACAGTGACATCACAGAAGCGTTTCTGGTGCCGCAGGAGGTTCATTTTCTGCAACATGGAGTCCCCGAATGTGGCAAAGCGAAACTGTAGAATCACCTGGTTCTGGGCCATGGTGAACCAAAGACATGCAGCAGCACCTGTTTAAGACAAATACAGTAACATCGTCCTGGTTATAAACACTATGTGGACTCAATATGTCGTCTTCAGGTGTTGAGGATGAAGAGGCGGAGCGCTCAGCAGTCTTAACTTCAGACATACGGAATAATAAATATTCTCTGATTCAGTCCAGGGACTGGACCTTTAACTGGGCCGGTGTCGACGCACGTTTCAGTAAGGTCAGTGAGACACAAAATATTTACCTCTTTCAATATCCTAATTCTGTACAAATTTCAACAGAACAGTATGTCACTCTGACCCCTAGTGTTTAAAACGGGTACTGCAGTCTTTTTAGAGTGGACGCTCACGCAGGTCAGCATGTGGTGGACACTGTAGCTTCAGTGTTTAGCCAGCTCTGCATGTGGTGGACACTGTAGCTTCAGTGTTTAGCCAGCTCTGCATGTGGTGGACACTGTAGCTTCAGTGTTTAGCCAGCTCTGCATGTGGTGGACACTGTAGCTTCAGTGTTTAGCCAGCTCTGCATGTGGTGGACACTGTAGCTTCAGTGTTTAGCCAGCTCTACATGTGGTGGACACTGTAGCTTCAGTGTTTAGCCAGCTCTACATGTGGTGGACACTGTAGCTTCAGTGTTTAGCCAGCTCTGCATGTGGTGGACACTGTAGCTTCAGTGTTTAGCCAGCTCTACATGTGGTGGACACTGTAGCTTCAGTGTTTAGCCAGCTCTGCATGTGGTGGACACTGTAGCTTCAATGTTTAGCCAGCTCTGCATGGGTCTGTAAAGCTTTCTGCGTTCTAACCTCTCTCCATGTTTCAAAAGCATCTCCAACATTGATCCTAGTTTGAGCAGCTTTCTGCTGCTGGAGCTTATTAGAAACATGCAGAGGCTTTTTAGCTCGGGTACAATCACTTCTATCTGAAGCAGTTCCACTGCCCGCTTCCATCGCTGCAACACCTGTTCACCTGATAACTGCTCTCATATCTGACAAACCCAGGGGCGTCCAAAACGGCCTTCAAAGCCCCGCCTACCTTCTCTGGTCCAATCAAATCCAGAGCATTCAGGAGCAGAATCTAAAGTTAGAAGGAGGACATACTGGCTGCTGCATTGTTGTCAGAGAAGCTTCAACACAGCAGGTTTCCTTCATGATCACACAGGAAGAGAGATTCAACATTTACTGACTGGTCCTTGAATTATTCTTCATGGTGGTCTTTCCGATCTTTACCTTGCAGAAGCCACGCGATTCAGAGAAGATCTCTAAATAAGTTCACAGTAAGTTTAATGACAGGGTTGGTTAATTTATTCATTATCTGACTAGTTATCCTGATCTGTGTGAGCAGGCCGTTTACATGAGTCTCATCAACCTCATCTCATGTTGTTTGTAAGAGGACCACAGAGAGAGTTCAGGTATGAAACACCTCAGACTCGTGTTTGGAGCCTCGTGAGGTCTGTCTTTCTGTGTCTCCGTTTTCAGGCTCTCCAATCGCACACAGAAACGTCGATCATTTTTGAACTACATTATAATCAATGAAAGTCGTGGGCACAACCGTGTACCTGATTAACCCCGGTGAACGGATCCGTTAAAGGTGGGCTGTCCTCCGGAGGACTGTGGCCTGTGATGTTTACCCGGGTATAAGCAGCACCGGATATAAAACATGTTTACTTCCGGTTCTTCTTGTTCGTCTTCTCTTTTTGCGGCGGGTGGCGTTCATCATGTTGGCCCATTAGCGCCGCCTTCTGTCGCGGAGTTTAGACTCTGACTCTGGATTCAAAAGACTGATAATAATAATGAACGTCCTCCGACACAGGTGGGCTTTGTATGTGACGGTGCTGATGTGGAGGCACCAGGTGAGGTTTTGGAAACCAGGGAGTTTGGTCCCCCTCACAGTCTCCACACAGGGCCCGTCATTGTTGAACTAATGAGTTTGTGGTCATTCTTTGAAAAAACAAACAAACAAACAAGCAACACAAATATTTGTGTAAATATTCCACTTACATAACATTTAAAAAAAACAAACACTTTATGTGTACACTCGTCCATGTCACACCATAAAAATCAAACAATTAAAACAGGAAGGAGCTGAAGCCCTTGGCTTATTTCTGTTTATTCCTTTAGTTTATGTGACTAAAAAAAACAGATGAGCTCTTAAGCAGTTTTTAATTTGATACCATTTTACACAGTAAACATTAATTCATTTACATTTTAAGGTTTTTTTTTGACACTTCACACTTTCAGCACATCACTTTATATGTTACAAAAACACATGATCCTCTTAAATTAGAATGACCTTCCCTTAATTACAACATATTTTATCTACAAATTTAAGGGCAGACGAGCTTCTGAATAATGGATCAGTAGAACCATAGTAACCAGCTTTGTTTATGACTCTTACTGCTCTTTTCTGGAGTTTAATAACTCCATCGGTTCAAGTCCCGGCACGGACCAAGTCCGGAAACTGGTCTGGTAACTGGAGAGGTGCCAGTCCATTTCCTGAGCACTGCCGAGGTGCCCCTGAGCAAGGCACCGAACCCCAAAACTGCTCTGGAGCGCTCGCTGTGGGCAGCCCCCTCACTCTGAGACCTCTCCATTAATGCATGTCACTAGAACCCTGTTTGTGCATGAGTGTGTATCTCGGCCTATGTGTGTGTTAGACAGAGTGTAAAAACTGAATTTCCCCTCGTGGGATTAATAAAGTGTAAATTATTATAATTATTATTATAAAGGGAACGATTTTTGCTTTATACATATTTCCTTAGACCTCAACACAGCAACTCATGATAAGTGAACAATACAGTATGTGTAGACATTTCTTATTCAATTATGTGCCCTTGAGCAAGGCACCGAATGCTCCCCAGCTCCGGAGCGCCTCCAGGTGTCCAGGTGTGTGTTGCATGAACTTGTTTTTCTTTAATACGTGATAACTTGTTCATCATGAACCAGGTTTTTTTAACTTCCTCGGTTCTGTTGCCACTTTGTCAATAATCATCTGTGTCCTCCCCAGAGTACATTAGTATCATCCACAAATGTAACACAGAAACTCTACAAATATCATTTAAAGTATAAATAACAAGTAACTTTCCTACAGTGAGATTCAGGATTATTAGTTTTTACATATTGTAACCTATATTCTAAATAACTTCCTAACCAATGTCTTGCAGCAGCTCTTATACCAGTTTTATAGTTTCTGAAAAGTTCAGTATGTTCAATTGTGTCAAAGGCTTTACTTAAATCAATAAATACACATATAGTTTATCACCTGCTGTAGCTATATTTAACACAATCCATCTCAAGATGTTGATCCATGTTTTCTAAACCCATATTGATGGTCACATGACAAGTCACATATTTAAACAAAATCATCAAGTCTATTTTCAAGTCTTTTTGAATAGTGGTCGCTCAGAGACAAGTCTAGAGGTCGATATAAAACCTTTGACAAAAGATGTTCAGAGGGGAGTGGTCGCCTCGATTCCTCCTGAAGTCAACAACGATCTCTTTGTTTTTGTCCACATTCAGCCATGTTGACTTTGCACCAGTCTGTAAGCTGTTTGACCTCCTCTCAGTATGTTCTTACCGATGAGACCCACAACGGTTGTGTCCCGGTGTACCCACATACTTTAACTCCTCCCAGGTTTTCATTCAGCTGTGGCTGTGGGTTAGTGGTCAGTTGTCTCTCAACCACGTTCACACCCATTCTCAGTTTGAGACTGTGTCGGTGTGACCTGTGGTTCTTTGAGTCCATTTACCTTTCACACCTTCAACTTTTGCTTCTAGTTCCAAGTGTTCAAGTCCAATAACCATTAAGTACACATTCAAAAGTAACTGGAAAAGGTTTTATTCAAATGATTTACAAATTGTACAGGTGTGAGTTCAACGTTTGGTTTGCCACGACATCAGCTGCGGCGGCGACGAGCGTCAAGTCTTCTTGAAACACCTGAAAAAAAGAAAACAATCAACCTGAGGATGAAGACTGTGATGGATAGATGTTCACTCATGAAAAGCACTTTGCACTTCAGTCCATACCAGATGAATCCTCCCAACATGATCATGGCAACGAAGATGACTGAAGCTGCAGCAGACACAGCAGAAACCATCATAACATGGGACGTACCTGGACCAAGTAAACACTGAGCGTAAGAACACAGAACTATAGAACCCCTGTTCTGCGTTCTTTGTAAAATACAGTCTGTTGTCTTTTGGTAATTCTCAGCATGTTGCTATAAAGTAAAAAGTCTTTGTGTGTTTACCTCTCACTTTAGCCCACAGGACGCAGGTGCTTCTTACAGCCTGAGAGAGAAAACAACGTCTCAGAATGAAACCTGAAAGTTTGAAGCGCTTTCTCCCACACACGCACACTTAATGCACCCACCTTGTTCCACTGACTGACAGCTCGTAAGAAGATATAGTAATTCCTGCCGTTCTCAAGTCGAGCATTAAAGCAGCCTCCGTAGAAGAGTCCATCTCCGACAGTGAAGTTTAACTCCATCCCGACATGTCGGACCTCGATCATGGCAGCGATGTACTCTGCAGGGGGCTTGTTCCTGCTGTCAGGAGAGGAGCAGTCGAAGCTCATGACCCCCTCCACAGGAAGCACAAACACCTGGTACGTACTGTAAAATAAACAGCCAGAGCAGTCAGAACCTTGGGCAAATGTTTGGGGGTGCAGGGTGTGTTTTGTAGGCTTGTTACCTTATCGGGTCCAGTGTGTTAAGTGACCTCCGTAGCTTCAACGTCGGTACAGGAGTCTCAAATTCTCTGAAGTAGATGACAGGTGCTGGAGGCGCTGTCCAATGTGATTATAATGAGTCAACTTAAGCTTGTATATTTCTTTTCTAGTCTTCTGGCAACTCATAGCTGGTCACACCTACACATTCACACAGTGTTGGTCGAGGCTGCTCATCAGAAGTCACTAATCCCATTCATACGCGGCAGATAAAGCAGCAGGAGCAACCTGGGGTTAAGTGTCCTGCCCAAGGACACATCGCATTTAGCCGGAGTAGAAAAAAGCATTGGGTGTTAATCAAGCGGCATGCAGAGGAGAAAAATCCTGCAGTTCCCTAAGTGTCCACTAGAGGCTGGCTGCAGAAGCACAGGAAGTCACATACACACCCATTCTGTTTTTACAGCAGACATGAACATGTTTACAGCCTGGTTCAAAAAAACAAACAGGTGTGATTAGCTCATGAGTTCATCGACACACACTGTACGGGGAGTGATTTTTTTGATGACTCATCAGTTTGGATTTAATGACGGATAAGAGTTATGCGAGCTTTGTTCATTAATATGTAGTCTGTCGTTTTAATGTACCTGTTAAACTGGTGTTTGTGGTGATGGTGGCTGTGAACCTGGCAGACACCGCAGTGATGGAGATGCTGTAGTTGGTGACAGGAAGCAGGTTCAGACACACTTCCAGCTGGTCAGCCTTGGATCTCAAATACTGCGTCCTTTTATCACGAAAGGACCTCTGATAGTCTCTGGATCCGACACGCGTCACCTGGAAGGATCACAAGGATCAAAAGTGGGCTCAGCGATTTACAATATATTTAAAGAACAACACGGTACAAGCTAGACGTCGTGCACGTTCACATAGAGGATAAGCACTTGCCTCGGATGCAAGAAAATGAGAAGCTAAACGCTACATGAGGAATCAAGGATAAGCACATCTCCTGTTACCTTGTACACTTCTGTGTCGTCCTCGCACTTCTCTGCTCTCCAGTGCACACACCTTTCATTGACGACAAACAGGTGAGTGACGGGTGGCTTCAGTTCTTCAAGAGATAAACGAGATAAACACGCACAGGATCCTCAGTATTTGTCGTTATAAAAAACGTTTCCGCTGGTCGACGTCGATCGTCACACCTATCACGATGAATGAATCGTTCATGTTAAATGTTAAGTCGCCTCTTTCTTACTCACCGACACATTTAATGGACGCGTTCTCCCACACACCAGAGCTGCTGCACACGGACATGTTGCTGCCTCTCCAGCTGTGATATCCGTCCACACAGCGGTGGATCACAACACTTCTGTTATGCCACAGCACCTCTGAGTTCTCGAGGATCGGCACGGGGCCACATTTAGCTAGGAAATAAAAAAGACATTACACGAGTGAGCTTTGTGACCTGAGTCTATCCCACACATGGAGTCTCAAGATGGTAAATCATAAACATCTGACTGTCGTTAGCATTCCTCTCGTAGTCGATTGACCCTCATTTATGGAGTCACCAGCTAACTGTTGAACTGTTGAATGCTGAAGAACTTCAGTAGATCTACTGTCTGGACTGTTTCCAGTTCAGTTCGGTACGGTACGCATTTAGTGGCGTCTCCATTGTCAAAACTTGTGAATGGTACCGATGTAACCGATCCTTGCGTACCATCGACTATTTGGCTCTCCTTCTGTTGGAAATTCCGAGTTACCGGTCCAACGCGTCATCAGGAATGCCCCGGTGGAGTTGGAATGCCAAATCGAAAACTCTCATCAAGTACGAGATCAAATCCCACATGACTGCTCCAACAACGTCTAAGCTTCAAGTGTTTACTTGTGACTTATCGAAAGCATTTTTACACGGCTTTGTTTCGGACTCCAAATTTCTATGTAAAAGGTTATTTATACAACACTATCTAGAAGAACAGATATCTTCAATTCATCTGTAGTTTTTTGTTTTGGATTTTTATCCCCCGGTTACAGCAACAACCTTCCTGCTGTTACGGTCCAAATTAGTGACACGCCCCCTAAACACAAGATGAGGATTACAGAGATGTTTATGGTCTCGGAGCCCTTTGATCTCGGGCATGTCGAGGTCTCGGTTAGTGTGATCTTGACTACAGGAGTTCACTTGTGTACAGAGTTTAAGAGGTGCATGCATGTAACTAAAACGTGCAATTTAAATGACAAGCTGTAAAAGAAAAAACTGTTCAGATGAGTGAAACATAAAAATCCCGTCCCACAGTTGCACGTCTATGTTTAGAAGTGGAGGTTGTACCTTTGCACTTTACAGATACTTCCCCCCACTCTCCTGACAGTAAACATGCCGACACATTATGTCCACTCTCCTGATAAAATCCATCCATACATTCATAGAGCACCACACTGCCCGGTGTACTGGTGCCGTCCCACACGAGGTTAGTATGGGGGAGCTTTAGTGGGGGGCCACAGCGTATATCTGCACACAGACATCAATAAAGCACAGCCTGATCACAAACAGTGAGAGCACAACACACCTGAGAGTTTGTTTCACACACTCACTTTCTAACAGCTCTGTACTAAGCTAAGACAGAATGGCTCGAACACAAATCGCTTTTCACGAGTGTCCGAGTGAAGTCGCCAGGCAACAAGTGTCGACGTGTCCGTCACAGACACGGAGGTTAAAGATGGAGTCAGCAGCTTTTTCCTAAAGAATGAAATACAGATATCATACACTGGTGACTGTGTCTGCAGAGACTCTGTCCTCTGACTGAATCTGACTGCTCTGGTTTGTTTTGGTTGACGCTGCAAGGTGAGTCTTTGAGTGGGTAAAGCAAATATGACAGACGTGGACAGAGCAGCCAAAAACAGAAAATACAATCACAGTGAGGTGAAACACCAAGTGGATGAACCCCGGGTTTGGGTTTTACCCGAGGATGCTGAGTTGGTCTGCTTCCTGTGGGACAGGCAGGTGATAAACACCGGCGGTTAGTTTGTGCTAGCGTGTGTTAGCTTGTAGTGTAGGCACAAGCAGTAAATGTTCACACCACATCCTGCAGAGATCGTGAGCTTCTGGTGGCAATGAGCCCCGGGGGGAGGGGCCACGTTTGTTTACAAGCTGAAACTAAAAATCTTCTGACTCCATCTTTAAATTGCTTTAAAGGAAGTAGAAGGTGGACTTTGTTACTGTTGAACACAGCAGTGCAGCAGACAGCTAAGCTTTGGTTTAGCTGAATATTGAACACATGTTTATTGGATTTCAGTATTTCCATTGAACCCTTGATTGAAATAAACTAAGTGTATACACCAAATTGCTCAAAATAGAAGATTTCACAGCAGTTTATCCAAAGAATCAGTCATTAAACTTTGCACCTTCACACCACATATCAGTGTCCTCCCACAGTCCACTCTCTCCACACACTGAGACGTTTCTCAGACTCCTGCTGTGATATCCTTCCTCACATTGGTAACGCACCACACTGCCAAGGTGCGATGTGCCGTCCCATAGCATCTTAGCATGAGGTTTAAAAACCGGCCTTTGACAATTGATTTCTACAACAGAAAGACAGTTAAGTCATCGTTAGCTGGTGCAAGCATTGAGACATCTTTATACGCACAGTTCAGCGAAACAAACAAAACGGTTGGTTGTACAAAGAGGATCACATGATTCATTTGATCTTATGGAGGTAATTAATTATTAAGTTATTAAGACTGACCATAATATCGGCCGATATTAACGATTGGTATCAACTAATTTTATCGCCGATATCACCGATGTTTGAACATCAGTGTGACACACAAGCAGTTCTCTTCACCAGCCGAGGGCGCTGTATGTATTACAACAAGTAATCATCACTCTCCAGAGCGTCAAGCCGTGATGCACATGTATGCACAGTTAGGACCGTGTCCACCTAGCGTCTATTTCTGAACGCCAGCGTCTTTTTAAGTTCTGTTCAATGAGCAGAGAGCGACTGCCTTGAGAAAAAAGCACAGCGCCCAGCGTCTTTTTTCTGAGCGTTCTCAAATGTCTGTTAGTCCCCGTAGTGTTGCCGCCTATGGATCGTGTCTTGTAGTCACATCCTCCTGGCTCCGTGTCTGATCGGGAAATAAGCCATCTTAAATAAAAAACATGCAGTAAAAAGTAACAGAGCAGTGGCGATCATACAGCGGCCATACAGACTGTTGTCATGGAGACAGGGAAGACGTGCAGTGCTTTTACGCTTCATGCAAAGGCTCCCAAGCGCACAGCCAACGCAAGGAAGACGGAGGTTTGACTTTCCACTTGAGTCTTTCCAAAAGTTTTTGATCTGCGTCTGATGTAAAAAAAATCACCTTGACAGAACAGAGAGGCTCCATCCCATCCTCCATCGGCACTGCAAACAGACACATTTCCTTCTCCAACAGTTCGGTATCCAGGGTTACACTGATACACGACCTGAGAGCCCACAGTGGAGATATTATCCCACAGCATCACTGAATGAGGAACGTGTGGGGGTACACCACAGTGAACTTCTACAGGGATGGAAACTACATTAATACATTGATATGAGACTTTTGTGAAATGTCACAACCAAGTGTTACTAATCGTTACCTTTGCATGAGATATCTGGCAGCGTCCAGTTACCACTAATTGTGCAGGATGATATATTATTTCCTCCACTGTGATAAAATCCTGGTTTACAGAAATAAGTCACCGTGCTGCCAGGTTCTGAGTTGCCTTCCCACATTTGCCCAGTGCAAGGCAGTATAGGACGATCCCCACATAATATTGCTGTCAGGTGTTCAAATATATTAACAATGTTAACTGCATAAAATACACATAAAATGCAGGGTTGGTAGTTTTCTTCATATAAACTTTTTAAGATTTTAGTTGAAATTGTCTTTAGGTCCTGACAGAAATTAATAACACACGTGCTCTGAAAAAGGAACAAAGAAAATCTGTCATCTGTAGCAGTTTGTAAGTCTGTAAAAACTTTGACCAATGTCTGCCACAAGGTACCAATCTGATGAACCAATCACACGCCTCCCTGTCGTGTAGTTTCTACACAATGCTAACGATGGGCTGAGATCCGCTTCTGGACCAACGACGCTCATGCATGTGAGGGGCGTGGCCTTTGAGGAAGCGCAGACGGAATTAAACTTTCAAAAGTATGCAACATTGGTTGATGTTTTTACACGTGTATACCTTCTACAGATGACAGATTGTGTTCCTTTTTCAGAGCACATGAGTTAATTAATTAATTGTGTCAGGACCTAAAGACAATTTCAACCAAAATCTGCCTTGAAAACTTTTTACTCAAATGATCTTTATTATCATGGTCAAGGGATACCACTTTCATGTTTTAATTACCTTGGCACAACAATGTTGGACGTGTCCACTGACCATTTCCACTACAGGTCGAAACATTACGTCCTCCTTTGTAACGAAACCCCTCTTTACAAAAATAAAGCGCGATGCTTCCAGGGGTTGATTTATTGTTCCACACCTGCTCAGTGGATTCAATCACAGGTGGAAATCCACACAAGGTCTCTAGAAAACAGGATGCAGCTCGATTAACCCTCAGCGTTGGGACTAACACGTTACTGCAGAACTAACGTTAGCATAACCTCGCCTGCTACGTAACACGATACTGCAGAACTAACGCTAGCATAACCTCGCCCACTACGTAACACGATACTGCAGAACTAACGTTAGCATAACCTCGCCTGTTACGTAACACGTTACTGCAGAACTAACGTTAGCATAACCTCGCCTACTACGTAACACGTTACTGCAGAACTAACGTTAGCATAACCTCGCCTGCAACGTAACACGTTACTGCAGAACTAACGTTAGCATAACCTCGCCTGCTACGTAACACGTTACTGCAGAACTAACGTTAGCATAACCTCGCCTGCTACGTAACACGTTACTGCAGAACTAACGTTAGCATAACCTCGCCTGCTACGTAACACGTTACTGCAGAACTAACGTTAGCATAACCTCGCCTACTACGTAACACGTTATTGTAACACCTCTACTGGTTGCAGTAACGGATAACATATCTAGTTACTTTCTAGATTTAATCCAATACAACTTTATTATGATTAAGCACTTTAAAACAACCACAGCTGACCAAAGTGCTGTACAGTAAAATAAAATAACAAAATCAATTAAAAGGCTAAAAAAAAAGACTCATGGTTTGCAGTAAAAGAAACAAAATTAATAAAATCGACATCTTACTCGGTATCAAAGGCCAAGGAGAAGAGATGGGTTTTAAGAAGGGATTTAAAAACAGACAGAGAAGAGGCCTGTTTAAGGTGCTGAAGCAGATCCATAGTTTTGGAGCTACAACGGCAAATCTGCTGTCTCCTCTAAGCTTCTGTGAAGTTTGTTAGAACTACTGAGATTACAAGCACTTGTTACTTTCTGTGAAATAACCAACAAAACGTGGGTGAGGTTATGCTATCTTCATTACAACAGCATCCTGGGAGAACGAACGTTCAGCGCTGTAAACAAACACGGGCAGGTGATCATTCAGACGAGAACTTCTTGTCTCAGAAATACAGAAATTATTATTACTTGTCTCAATTCAATTAAAAAAACGTTTAATCAATCAATAAAGAATACAGAAAAATGTCTGTTCGAGTTCAGTTACAAGAAAGTTACTTTCTCAAGTAACCTGAATGCTACTTTTACAAAGCCGTAACGTGACCGTGTGTCTCGGCTTGCTTCTCTACTTTCTGACAGGATTTGTTCAGACGGTGAGTGTACCTTGACAGAGCACCGTCGGTCTCTCCCACTGTCCAGCAGCCGTACACATGGACACATTGCCCTTTCCAACATTATGATATCCAGAGTGACACTGATAGTGCACCTCAGCGCCCATCCTTGAACTCTTATTCCACAGAATATGAGAATGAGGCATGGTGAGCGGAGAGCCGCAGTCGACACCTGAGAGCCAAAGTAGTGACAGGTGTGCTGCATGAAATAACACTGAGTGGAAAAATCTCCACAATCCCCTCAAAAACATACACACACACACACACACACACACATTTATAAAGACATGCAGTGTTGGATATCGTAACCATTCCTAAAATAATGGACTACGTCATTTTTTTTTAACTGAACCAATTATTGAATATATGATATTTATTAATAATTTCACTGAAAAAGGTTATGATGATTAACAACTGTTGACAGAAGTAACAAAGTCAAGAGGAATAAATGACACATTTTTGAACTTGTGACTTTTCTCCTTGATTACAGAGCACATAGAAACATTCTTATCTATGCTGTTGGCTCATTTTGGCACCTTTACCTTCTGTCTGCTGGAGCGTGATACACTGCACGCATGCTGATTGGTTCATATTAACCTGCTGAAAAGTCAAACATTGACTGAAACACATGTTTCTGAACTGTGATGGTTCATACAGTAGTTTCAGAGAAACTGTTGAACAAAGTCACAAAACACAGACTGACTAACGAGGAACATTTACATAAAGCTCATGGAGAACACTAGAGCTTTCTTTCTGTTGTTGGGTTACCTTCACAGACTGCAGTTGGTCCTATCCACCGTCCATCAGCTCCACACTCAGAACTGTTGTCTCCACTTCTCCACACAAAGCCTTCATCACAGGCAAACATGGCGACACTGTCGTATGTGGTCTGTGGGGCCGACAGCAGCACCATGTCCTCCACTGCAGCGGGCCTGCCGCAGTCAACCACTGAGCGAGACAAGAACAGACAAAGCTCTCGTTCAGATTCATCACCCACTGAACCCACATCTGCAAAGATTTCAGTCAGAACAAGCAGTCAACATTATACACACTCGGACCAAAATGAGGGGTCCACATGCTACAGAGGTTAAAGGTCGCACATTCTTCTCCTCTTCAACCAATTTAAATAAGTCACAGAGTTCCTCTTTAACATGTGTGTGAAGTGTGTTGTTGTAAATCCACTCTGATCCTGTATCTGATCATGTCTATAAACTCCTCTATTTCAGCCCTGCTCAGAACAGGCTGTTTCTGTGTCTGTAGCTTTAAATATGTAAATGAGCTGTGTCTGACCACGCCCCTTATATTTGGCTCAGTTGATAGATCCCAATCTGAGCAACATGACCGATGTGTCCTTGGGCAAGACACTTAACCCCACATTGCTCCCACTGCTTTGGTGTATGAATGGATTAGACACTGCTGATGGCTTCACCACATAGAAACCACTGCCATCAGTGTGTGATTGGGTATGAATGGGTAGGTGGGACTTGCAGTGTAAAAGCAATTTGAGTAGTCAGAAGAACGATACAAGCTCAAGTCCATCTACCATTTACGGTGAGAAGGCAGACTCAGAGGGCAGAACAAACACCTAGCTGTGGGAGTGTCAACCACCTGGGGGAGGGGCTACTGCCCTTTGTGATGTCATGAAGAGAAAATCTCCAAACGGCTTGTTTGAGCACACATTTTGTGAAAAGTGGAGCAGGCAGAAGACGGAGAGGATGGACTTTTCTCATCATTGGAGGGACATGGTGAAGAGGATTTTGCAGAATATGTGATCTTTAAGAAATCCTAAATTGTGAAATAGATTTGGCTGGATATATCATACACTCTACAAGTTTCATAAGCGTTGTGTAAAAACAAATCTGAAATTACCATAAAAATGTTTTGTGTCTACAGGATGCATCCAGCATGATGCTGCTTCCCCGTCTGTTTGGATTAGTCCAACATCCAGACTACACACTAATCTGTAGCAGGTCTTGAGTACGTTTGTAGACATGTTTTACTTATCCCAGCACGGTCAACAATATCCTGAATCCAAAGATGGATTCAAAGACTGTACAGATCCAATCATACCTTTGCAGAAAGCTTTGTTTGTGTGAGGATTGAAGGGCTCTGGTCCGTTGTGGACTTGGTGTCCTGGCTGGCAGCTACAGTCAAAACTGCCTTTGAGATTCCTGCAGAGACCTCCATCTCCACACAGGCCTGAGATACTCCTGCACTCATCGATATCTGCACAGACAGGGAAACAAACATGCTGCAAACTATGAAATAGGAGGGTTCAAATCATCGTTTTAAGTTTTTATTCAAAGGATTCCTTCTCTCAGGCAAATTCAAAGAACGTACTGGAGCACAAAAATCACTATCTGCTCATTTATTTTGGGGCAAAAGGTGAAGCACCATCCTCACACTGTGTCTTCCTCAGAGTCAAACAGCACAGGTACAGATATGAAAAAGACAAACACACTCCTACTCACAGCGAGACATCACTCACTGCTGAATGAAAGTGGGATGTAAGCAGGGAGTTAAGTGTTGAAATTGTTGAATGTACCTTTAAGACATTTAAGTATGATAAAATATTAGCCGCACACCTGGGTTTTGTGAGGTTGATGTGTAGTTTGTAATAAACAAACATTGTGGAAATCCCATACACGTGTGGCTGTGTACTTCTACCTCTATTGTTGGGTTACCTTCACAGACTGCAGTTGGTCCTATCCACCGTCCATCAGCTCCACACTTAGAACTGTTGTCTCCACTTCTCCACACAAAGCCTTCATCACAGGCAAACATGGCGACACTGTTGTATGTGGTCTGTGGGGCCGACAGCAGCACCATGTCCTCCACTGCAGCGGGCCTGCCGCAGTCAACCACTGAGCGAGACAAGAAAAGACAAAGCTCTCGTTCAGATTCATCACCCACTGAACCCACATCTGCAAAGATTTCAGTCAGAACAAGCAGTCAACATTATACACACTCGGACCAAAATGAGGGGTCCACATGCTACAGAGGTTAAAGGTCGCACATTATTCCCCTTTTTCACCAGTTTCAATTAGTTCCTGAAAATGAGTGTGTGATGTTTCTTGTTGTAAATCCACTCTGATCCTGTATTTGATCATGTCTATAAACCCCTCTATTTCAGCCCTGCTCAGAACAGGCTGTTTCTGTGTCTGTAGCTTTAAATATGTAAATGAGCTGTGTCTGGCCACGCCCTCTCTCTGGAAGGGCTCGGGTGTACTCGCTGCTTTCTGGCTCCATGTCCTATTGTTTACGGTGAGAAGGCAGACTCAGAGGGCAGAACAAACACCTAGCTGTGGGAGTGTCACCCACCTGGGGGAGGGGCTACTGCCCTTTGTGATGTCATGAAGGGAACATCTCCAAACGGCCTGTTTGAGCACACATTTTCTGAACAGTGGAGCAGGCAGAAGACGGAGAGGATGAACTTTTCTCATCATTGGGAGGTTTGTAGACCGAGACACATGTTAGAGTTGGAGGAACATGGTGAAGAGGATTTTACATAATATGTGACCTTTAAGAAATCTTACAAGTGTATGTAAAAATAGGTTGGACAGGATATATAGTGTAATGAACTCAACAATGTAAATGTTTCGTGTCTACAGGATGCATCCAGCATGATGCTGCTTACCCCGTCTGTTTGGATTAGTCCAACATCCAGACTACACACTAATCTGTAGCAGGTCTTAAATACGATTGTAGACATGTTTTATTTATCCCAGCACGGTCAACAATATCCTGAATCCAAAGATGGATTCAAAGACTGTACAGATCCAATCATACCTTTGCAGAAAGCTTTGTTTGTGTGAGGATTGAAGGGCTCTGGTCCGTTGTGGACTTGGTGTCCTGGCTGGCAGCTACAGTCAAAACTGCCTTTGAGATTCCTGCAGAGACCTCCATCTCCACACAGGCCTGAGATCCTCCTGCACTCATCGATGTCTGCACAGACAGGGAAACAAACATGCTGCAAACTATGAAATAGGAGGGTTCAAATCATCGTTTTAAGTTTTTATTCAAAGGATTCCTTCTCTCAGGCAAATTCAAAGAACGTACTGGAGCACAAAAATCACTATCTGCTCATTTATTTTGGGGCAAAAGGTGAAGCACCATCCTCACACTGTGTCTTCCTCAGAGTCAAACAGCACAGGTACAGATATGAAAAAGACAAACACACTCCTACTCACAGCGAGACATCACTCACTGCTGAATGAAAGTGGGATGTAAGCAGGGAGTTAAGTGTTGAAATTGTTGAATGTACCTTTAAGACATTTAAGTATGATAAAATATTAGCCGCACACCTGGGTTTTGTGAGGTTGATGTGTAGTTTGTAATAAACAAACATTGTGGAAATCCCATACACGTGTGGCTGTGTACTTCTACCTCTATTGTTGGGTTACCTTCACAGACTGCAGTTGGTCCTATCCACCGTCCATCAGCTCCACACTTAGAACTGTTGTCTCCACTTCTCCACACAAAGCCTTCATCACAGGCAAACATGGCGACACTGTTGTATGTGGTCTGTGGGGCCGACAGCAGCACCATGTCCTCCACTGCAGCGGGCCTGCCGCAGTCAACCACTGAGCGAGACAAGAACAGACAAAGCTCTCATTCAGATTCATCACCCACTGAACCCACATCTGCAAAGATTTCAGTCAGAACAAGCAGTCAACATTATACACACTCGGACCAAAATGAGGGGTCCACATGCTACAGAGGTTAAAGGTCGCACATTATTCCCCTTTTTCACCAGTTTCAATTAGTTCCTGAAAATGAGTGCGTGATGTTTCTTGTTGTAAATCCACTCTGATCCTGTATTTGATCATGTCTATAAACCCCTCTATTTCAGCCCTGCTCAGAACAGGCTGTTTCTGTGTCTGTAGCTTTAAATATGTAAATGAGCTGTGTCTGGCCACGCCCTCTCTCTGGAAGGGCTCGGGTGTACTCGCTGCTTTCTGGCTCCATGTCCTATTGTTTACGGTGAGAAGGCAGACTCAGAGGGCAGAACAAACACCTAGCTGTGGGAGGGTCACCCACCTGGGGGAGGGACTACTGCCCTTTGTGATGTCATGAGGGGAAAATCTCCAAACGGCCTGTTTAAGCACACATTTTCTGAAAAGTGGAGCAGGCAGAAGACGGAGAGGATGGACTTTTCTCATCATTGGGAGGTTTGTAGACCGAGACACGTTAGAGTTGGAGGAACATGGTGAAGAGGATTTTACATAATATGTGACCTTTAAGAAATCTTACAAGTGTATGTAAAAATAGGTTGGACAGGATATATAGTGTAATGAACTCAACAATGTAAATGTTTTGTGTCTACAGGATGCATCCAGCATGATGCTGCTTCCCCGTCTGTTTGGATTAGTCCAACATCCAGACTACACACTAATCTGTAGCAGGTCTTGAGTACGTTTGTAGACATGTTTTATTTATCCCAGCACGGTCAACAATATCCTGAATCCAAAGATGGATTCAAAGACTGTACAGATCCAATCATACCTTTGCAGAAAGCTTTGTTTGTGTGAGGATTGAAGGGCTCTGGTCCGTTGTGGACTTGGTGTCCTGGCTGGCAGCTACAGTCAAAACTGCCTTCAAGATTCCTGCAGAGACCTCCATCTCCACACAGGCCTGAGATCCTCCTGCACTCATCGATGTCTGCACAGACAGGGAAACAAACATGCTGCAAACTATGAAATAGGAGCCTTTAAAGTTTTTATTCAAAGGATTCCTTCTCTCAGGCAAATTCAAAGAACGTACTGGAGCACAAAAATCACTATCTGCTCATTTATTTTGGGGCAAAAGGTGAAGCACCATCCTCACACTGTGTCTTCCTCAGAGTCAAACAGCACAGGTACAGATATGAAAAAGACAAACACACTCCTACTCACAGCGAGACATCACTCACTGCTGGATGAAAGTGGGATGTAAGCAGGGAGTTAACTGTTGAAATTGCTAATTTTAACTTGAAGACATAGCGAACTGTGTTGTTAAGTGTTTTTTCCCCTTTTAGTTAGACTGAGCGACCCGTTTGCAAGAAGGAGTTTTAATTAGAACCCACCATAACTAAGCACCATTAAGTGAAATTTGCGGACAAAATTGTCCTTAGCTCAGGCTGCAATCACCCGTGTCCTTCAATGTTGTGTTAGCAAGCTAATGTTAGCTTGTAGCTTCATAAAGCACATAAAGTTACACAGAACAACCGTGATCCAAAACGTTTACGTGACATTCAAATAATCAGTGAGTATGTTCTTCTTCTCAAACAGCTTTTATACTGAAGGGGAGGAGCCGGCCGTCCCGTCCATGTAAACACAGCTCTGACAACAACACAGCCAGCAGGACTCCAGCTTCTCCCTCACTGTAGACAGTCAGGACTCACACACACATTCACACAGGACACACTGGATTTATGATTTAGTTATTTGTAACATGTCACACATTCGTCCTTTAAAGGGGCTATTTGTAACTTTCAAAAATACTGCGTTCATAGTGATACCACATGGTTGTCAGTCCAACTACCAAACGGCCAAATGATATAGCTACAAATTACATAAAGGCTACTGTATATGTAACTTTTTACATGTATAAATCGTTTTTTTACTCCTAACTAATAAGTGAATGTTTAACTGATGTTAAAAAGGTTGATGTATATAATACCGTACTGTCTAGACTGTACTGTCTATCTGTGTTGCATGTGTAAAAAAAAAAAATCTGGTCCGATTTTCCGCATGATCCAGCCCGTTTCATTTTAAGTGCCTTCTCAACACCCTACAGAAATCAACAGTACAAACCAGGTAGGTCCTGCAGAGACTGTTGTTTGCAGTATGGAGACACACAGACTCCTTCACAGACTCCCACATGACCCCTGACCTCCTCTGGAAACATGCCAGTAAATATCCAGTGTTTCAGGGGTCACGTTAACGCTTGTTTGTTTGTTTGTACGAGCACGTATGACGAGTACGCGAGGCAGAGAGGGTGACAGGTTACAGGTGCAGTTCCCCTGACGGCCATGAGGAATCCCTACGAACGCACTACTTTTTAAAGTTACATAGCACCTTTAAATGTTAATCATTACAGCGTCTCCAGTTCACCTCGGCAGTATGTTCCATCATTTGGGATGAAGACGTCCATGTTGTTGGTCGGGCTGTAGCCCGACAGGCAGGTACAGTAGTAGCTGCCGTATGTGTTGTGGCAGGTGGTGTGCAGCCCGCAGATCTTGCTGGCTCCAATCTGACACTCATCTTTATCTGAAAGAAAAAACGTAATCATGGAAAATTAACAAACATGACGCCACAAGTCAAAAGGTTTTCAACCTGGGGAAGATTGGATGGGCTGCCATAAAATCCCTGACAACAAATCCCACTTACTTTATGACTTCATTTATTCAGCAGCTTTTCAGGTCACATTTAAAATGCATCAGTTTTATTCATAATCAGGAAACAGACACGATGTAGTTGTCCCACACTGGTGAAGAAACCGTACCTTGACAGAAAGTTCTTCCATTTCCAACAAACCCGTACTTGCAGTGACAAACTTTCCCTGAGCCGTCGAACTTGTCGCTACATGTGGCGTTAACGTGGCAGCTCGCACATACGTCCAAAGTCTGGCCTCCTGCTAGCTTTGCTGACAGCACAGGGAGAACAATTCACTCAACTGGCAGTGACAGATACACATTTTAAAAATCATAAATCACAAGAAACATTCACACAAAAAAAGGATGCAGCATTAAATTCTCACCTGTCACGACGCAGAGGAGAAAAACAGCGATCATGGTTGTTTTGGTTGCGTCCATCATCTCCCACAGTCTCTCTGTGGCTTAACTTCACGAAATGTTCCTCACTCCTCCTCAGCCACCACCTCCTTCGGTTTTCATCTTTTCCTTCCTCCTTGTGGACTCTGAAGATGATGATGACACTGAGCGGTTTGATAACCAGGACTGAGGGGATGCTGTGAACGGGTGAGCCGAGGTCACGCCGAGAAATGCCCCCTTTTTTTTCTCAATGGTCTTCTTCCAGCTTCTGGTTCTGCGGCTTCATCTGTCATTCTCTGACACGTTCAGTTACCCTTCACAACTCACAACTGTTAAAGATACGCTCGCTGAACCGCACACTCATGCTGCGGTTTAGATAACAGCTATATTTAGCCCAACGACCCTGCGGGATGTCTTCTTAAAAAACACCGGCGCATTTTTGCAGAACGTCTTTGTAAATAAACCGGCCAGGTTCGGTATTTAATTTTCTGGCTTTGATGCGAAATTAAGTGGAATTAATAACTCAGTTAAGGTCAACTGGACCTGAGATCTGCGTGTACCAGAGTTAAGTGGGAGCTGAAGGGGGGCGGTTAGTGTTCAGTGGGAGATAAGTGTGGTGAGCTGCTATCTTTCTGCTCAGCAGCCCATGACGGGGTCCCTGTCATACAGGGGTCTGCTGTTGAGTACTGATTAACCACAGTATTTCCCTCAGGGCCCGAGTCCCCCCAAACAGACTGAAGAATAAGTCCCTATCAGACAAAAACAAAATATAAGGCGCTTAAAAAATTATTTTTAACTTTTTTTTTTATCAGAAGTCAGAGAAACTCTGTTATATTCTGGGCTTCACACGCTGTGGTATTCTCTGCAGAGGCTGCAGCAGGCAGGTAGTCATGATGAGTTTCTTTCTTTCTGATTATTTGTGTCATTTGTTTTCATTATTTATTACCCAATTAAGAAACATTTATTTCAAGGAACTGACACTTTATTCGTGTGTGTAAAATATTACATATTTAAACTTGTCATCAAAGGCTACAGATGAAATCCCACACATTCACACACTGATGGTAGAGGCTGCTGCAGAGTAAAGAGTCCATCAGTATTAACTCATCCATTCACACACATTCACACACTGATGGTAGAGGCTGCTGCAGAGTAAAGAGTCCATCAGTATTAACTCATCCATTCATACACCAATGACAAAGCAGTAGGAGCCACTTGAGTGAAGTTTCTTGACACATATGACCTGTTGCTGCCTGATCTGGGGATCAAACCCCTGACCCCCACGTTGAGTGATAACCGACTCTACCACTAAGCCACAGTTGCCCATATTACTACTGAAGGTCTATCTGATATCTAACAGTCTGCAGCTCCTCAACGTTAGCCAAACACAGATGCAGTAACCCGTTCATTCTTTAGACTCAAAGGTTTAGAGAGAAGTTGTTTTCAATAACACAAAACTACAAACAGACTGTAAATATTAATGGACTTGATAAGTGTCAGTGCAGCTTGTTTAGCTGCAGTACAGCATTCCTCCACTATACAGCAGCTAGCACTATCATGCTAGCCAGCTAAAAAGCAAAATGCATTTCAATAACTTGACTTGTTAATGCAACAACGTTAACTAATAATAGCACATGTAAACTAACTGACAGGAATAAACACATCTTTCTACATTTAGTTCATATGAAGCTAAATAACTTTATTTTTATTCACTCTTTAAAAAGCAGATTAAAAACATCTTTCATGAATCACCTCGTCTTTTTGTCCTTTACATTATTTTACATTTTGCAGTTTTTCCATGATGACTACTTTTTCTGCTTTGCCTTTTTTCTTTTTTTTTTCTCCATGTATCATTGATTATGTTACTACTCTATCTTCTTATTTATTTAAAATGTTTATTTGTTAGCCTTATAAATATAAATTGTCGGTCATTATTAAAAGGGGTGGAACTCTTGCCCATGATAACAGCAAGAGCATACAAGGCTTTGTTCCCTCTTTGCACTATTTTTTATATAATGTGTGCTTAATAAATAAATAAACTACCCGAGCCTCAAAGTAACGTTAGCATAACTTACAGCTAACTAACAGTGTGGGCTGAGCTGGGGATCGTACCCTCAACCGTCTGCAGGAGAAATGAGAAACTCTTCCAACTGAGCCACAGCGCCACAAACAAGATCACCTGATGGAACATTTAAATTTTGACAAGATTCACTGACAGGTTGGCAACTGAAATAAAAGGGCATCAGGTCAGACCAGGTTACTGAGCACATCTCCTCCTGGGAGCTCCTGAGCTCGCTTGTCTCGTAGGTTTCCTCTGGATGGTTGATGGGCGGCCTGCTGCTATGGAACAGGTATCAGTGTTTTGAGTCTGGACTATGTTCCTGTTTGCACACGTCCAACATGCACACTCAACAATAGGGGCCTTCTTACACCTGTGGAAATAAACTACAAATGTTTTTTTTTTTTTGCAGAATCCAGTACAACTAAAATCAAGATTGCTCCATTTCTTCACTCCATATAACATTAGTATGATGATGCAACCTTTGTGCATTACTTTCACTGCCAAACAAAGTAGCACGTAGAGGAAACATCTGAACAAATTATGGAGTCATTGAAGACATCTTTATTTATTGTTAGCACCAGATGGGACCTTCTGTGTCGTTCTCACAAAGTCTGTCGTGGAGGTCAGATACAACAGGAACACGTTTTTTTTAAGTATCAAAATGATATTAATGAATCGATCAATCGCTCAACCTTCACATCCTCGAGAGATTATTGATCATTTTACAATGATCTCCAGGTATAACAAAGACAATGAAAAAACAAAGTAGATGTTTATAATGAACTTCAGAGATATTTAAACTCAAAAAGGATCATAATCACATTACAGAAGTTTTAGACACCAAAACAAATATTAATTTCAGATCCATGTTAAATAGGAAAATTGCAGTCGTGAGCGAAGCTTGAAACGAAAGGCGGTTTTACATCTGCACTCCTGAAAATACCGAGATCATTTCAGGAGGACCGCCCCTTTAATCCTCCTGATCTGGTTGTTCACACATGCAGCAGCAGGACAGTGTCCCTGTCAGACGGGAGGGGGGGGGGGGGGGGGGGGGGGGGGTCTCCTGACGTGTCCTCTAATATGATGCTATTATGAGAATATTTGTCCTTTGAAGAAGACAAATCTTCTGAAGAACACACTGGAGAACAGGAAACAGAATGCAGAAGGTCAAATTACGTGCACAAATATTCTGTCCCACTCAAGGAGAATTCTCCTGATCATATCCTGCTGCGTTAAGCTCACTCAGGTGAAGTCTGAGTATAAAAATTCAGCTGTTTGCTTTCACACATGCAGCTCCAACTGGAAATATCAGGAGATTTTCAGGAGTATTCTGTAGACGTGAAAGCAATTCAAACTCCTGCAGAGTTCAAAACTATGAGTTTTGTCGGGTCATAAAATGGTGCAGACACAGCAACGTTTCCTTCCATAGTCAGCCTGAACTTCCTCAGGTGGAGGTGCTTCAGGAGCCGAGGGTTCCTCCTTATACTCCGACACAGAGCCACTGGAGGTGGACAGCAGCCTCCCACACACCAGTTCAGCTGCTTTCCCTCCCATGATGGACAAGTCTGTCACTGTTTTCTCTCTCAGTGACATGTCTCCGTCATCATCGTCGTCTATCAGCACAAACTCCTTGAGGTAAACCATCTCCACCCCGTGGAGGCTGTGGTTCTCTGTCGATTCCTCCGTGGTGTAGGCATCCACAAAGGTCAGAGTTGAAGTTTCTGTCAGGGTCTCATGTTGGTCGGTGGAGTTGTCTTCCGCCCCCGAATAACCCTGGGTGCATGAATCTGTCATCCATAAGGAGTTTCTATGAAACGCGTCATCTCTCATGCCGTACCTCGGCTCCTGGCTGTGAGAGATGATGTCTGGTACGCAGGACGTCTTGCCTGTATCATCTCGCCTGCTGACCCTGTGAGAACCGTTTTCGTTGGCATGACCATTCTCAGGGTGAAACTTGAAAGCCACCTTCTGGTATTCATGGTAGACCTGCACACTGCTGCTCCCTGGTGGTGAAGAGAGGGGGATGCCAGCAGTGTCTCTTTTTCCTTGCTTCTTCATGTATTTTGCTCTATTTTGCACTGAAATGAAAAAATAAAAAATGAGCTTTACACCTTCATAAAGTTAAAATATTATTTGGTGTTTGTATTTTAAAGGACCAATCAGCAAGATGTGTAGTGAGTGAAATGATAAAGAAAGATTACTCTGTGATCCGACAGTAAGGAAACATGCTGTGTTGAACAATGCAGCAGCCAGTCTGTCTCAGACTGTGTATCAAGGCTCCTGTGAGGAACTTGCTGTTTATACAGGTAAAGCAACCTCATGGACAAAGTGGTCCCTCTTATATCTTTGCTGATTTTGTCCCGTGTAAAACCGTGTTTTTTTTAAATGTCACATATCACGCTAAACATACTTCCCCATGTTTCTACAAACCCCCCAATGACGAGAAAAGTCCATCCTGTCCGTCTTCTGCCTGCTCCACTTTTCAGAAAATGTGTGCTCAAACAGGCCGTTTCCCTTCATGACATCACAAAGGGCAGTAGCCCCTCCCCAGGTGGTTGACACTCCCACAGCTAGGTGTTTTGGTGCATTCATCTTAAAAACGAAACTTGTTCAGACGTCTCAGTCGTCATCATATGGGGGTCAAAATATGTTTTGTTTATGTTAATATACAGTTACATGTCACTGATCTTCTTTTTGAGGTTAATGCTTTTTTCTTTTTGCTGTCGTTAAAACATTCAGACTTTCCGAACTGACATCACGTTAACAAACGGAAGTCAGAAGAACGACTTCCAAACTCGGAAAGTTGAACCGCCCGAGCAGCACATGAATGCAGCATTTGTTCTGCCCTCTGAGTCTGCCTTCTCACCGTAAACAATAGGACATGGAGCGAGAAAGCACAGAGTACACCCGAGCCCTTCCAGAGAGGGGGCGTGGTCAGACACAGCTCATTTACATATTTAAAGCTACAGACACAGAAACAGCCTGTTCTGAGCAGGGCTGAAATAGAGGGGTTAATCAGAAGGAACAGCCAACACTGACTTGGGGAGACAACTTGATTTGTATTTTTCAGAGTACCAAAATCATCAGTTTTATCCGCAGCAGCTTGGACAGCTGATAGTAAGTGCTGTGGAATTTTTGTATGAACACCAGTAGAAGAGAAAGATCTGTCATTCAGCGCTGGACCCTGTGAATACATCAACGAGGCTGGAACTTTTAAAAGAAGCAAAAAATAACTTCATCTCCCAGAGGAGCAGCTCTTTGAAGACGGAGACGGATGAACTCCTCTAAAGTGCTCTGTGTGTTTCATCTCTCTCAAACACACACACACACACACACAGACACAGACACAGACACAGACACACACACACACACACACACACACACAGACACAGACACACACACACACACACACACACACACACTCTCCCCTTCTCTACAAATACAACATTGGAGATTGTGAGTCACTGTGAGTGACTTCAGAGGATGTCAGGTGTTTTAAAGGTACAGCAGAAGAGCTCCGATCACAGAAGGAACTCGGAGGTTGAATGTTCAGATATGAGGGTTTCATTGCATTAAGGCGGATCACATATATAATGTGTATTATACATTAACTATGAGGTCAAAGAGAAGAGGAGCGTTTCCACTTTGCACCTCTTTAGTCTAGATTCTGCACAGGAGCGTAGCTGACTGACCTTCTTACACTCGACTGGCTGCATGACAGAATCGGGACTCCATAAATGAATAATAACAATAATGTACATGTTAACGCCAGTGAGCAGCAGCGTGCTGCACACCCAGCTCGGGATGGTGACCGAGAAACAAAGAATGAAAAATAGACTGGGGTTGCAGTATGGCTGTGGTTTTCAGCTGGTTGGTGGCTGCAGCAGGAACCGTGAGAGAGTTTAAATGTAGAAGCAGGAAGTTATGGAAAGGACCGCACGATAATCCCAACTCAAGGTGGCCTCTATACACTCAAAGGGATATAAGGACATGTGACAATGTCTTGAATTAACCCTCATAGACTACAGATTCATCTCCCCATGCAGAACTTCATTGCACACCACCAGTAAAAGGACTGAATGTGAATGTCCTCTGGTGAAGTGATAGAAAGTATCCCATGTTCAGTGTCACTGCAAACAGCAGCACAGTACAGTGACTTTAAGGCGACATGAGCATCACACAGTTAGACACCAGAACATTATTTAGAGGAGCATGAATACAGACAACGTAGCGTTTGTAACATAAATGCACTTAAAGTCAAACATTCAGAAAACAGATTTACCTCAAGCGTTCCTCGGTCGAACTCGTCCTGGAGCTGCTGTGATGAGAATCACATGGCAGGGGCGGGATGACCCAGCGTGCGTCCCTCTGTAGTACAGCTGCTGAAAATGATTTCTCCTCCTCCTCCGTCTTTAAGCAGAGACTCTCCCCACACACCCTCCCCCATCGGAGAAACTACAACCGCTCACCGTGTGCAGGGAGGCAGACGCAGGATGCTTCGCTGATTGCTGATTTTGTTATTTGGGGTTTTGCTGAATTTGTGTTTTTTTTTTCTTCTTTTTTTTGCCCCAGGTAGAATGACCTTCACGTTCATAAAGCTGCACGTATTCACACCTGGAAATAATCAGCATCTACTACAAACTGAATACACTGACCTTTCAGATACCTGCTCTCTTTGTAACTGTAACAAACTGTAAGGTAACATGCCATGAGTCTTTCACCAGTAAATCAGAACATATGACCATGTGCCCGATCATGTATCAGTACTAACTGATCCATTCAGGAACATTCAAACCCAACCAAGCAGGTTAAGTGTCTTGCCCATGGACACATTGGAAGCTGCAGGAGTTGGGGATTGAACCCCCGACCTTCGACTGACTCTACCTTTGTAGGTTCCTTCTCATTTAAATGCAGCACATTTCATTTAAAGTGACATGGAGCTTTGTTTCTTTTCTTTGCTCTGTCTGCTGGAAAATATCAGAAAGCTGAGGTTGTGATTTTTGACTGGATGGTCATGGTGCTGCAGTGGTTAGCCGTCGCCTCACAGTGAGGAGGCTCCTGGGTCGTCCCTGTGACAGCAGCCTCCCCGTGCATGTGATCCCTCCTGGTTCTGCCTCCCACAGATCCTGGGGGACTCGAACTCGTCTATAGCTGTGAGTATGAGTGTGGCTGGTTGGTCTGATGTTACTACTTCATTGTGGAGATAGAAAAGAGTAAATTCATCTATGTGCGTTCCTATCACATCTGACCTCCCTGAGGAGCTGATGTGATCACACAGACTTTCTGCCTTCTCGGCCTCCTGAAAACATGAACTCACTTTGTAATTTAATAGTTGAATTCTATATTCCATGTATGCTTATTCTTTTCGTCTACCTCGATACCCAGACGGGTCTTCTGGGTCTCAAACGACAGGCGCTTCTTTGCCCCCCCCCCCCCCCCCCCCCGTTCGTCTCATATTTGTGTTTGAACATGAAGACGATAATCTACTAGTAAATGAAATATAACACAGTGCACGAGCTGTTTCACTTTGTCTTTAATAAACCTAAACGTGTGTGAAGCTCAGAGGATGTGTCGGCTGATTGTCCTTCTACTTTTTGTTTTAATCGCCTCAGAAACTCAGATTATACACGAACGCTGTTCTTGTAAATGAGACGTCGTAACGCCAGTGACGTCTTTCTGAAAAGCTGCAGCGATGCATGAAACGCTGCTTCTCTCAGTCCCATGCACTAAACGTGTTTCACTGAATAATACACGAGGACAGACCTCCACACACATGAAAGCTGCAAACAGGAGCATCGGAGGGATCAAATATTGAAAAGAACGTGTTCCCTGTGGGGGGGTGAGGACTGCATTAGCTGCCCGCCATCGTCAACAAGAAGACGTGTCGTCTCACGGAGCCTCGCTGACAAAACCAAACGCACCACGCCAGCCAACATGTCCGCCCCGAACAGATTCAGATCAGAGACCAACATCAGAATCACAATCGGTTTTTATTGCCAAGGACATTTACATAGACGAGGAATACTTCAGTGTCTTTCCTTGTGTTATTTAAGTCTATTGTATTTTTCTTTAACCCCTTTATTTAATTAATGTAAACTGATGTAACACCCATATTTCCCCCACTGGGGGATCAATAAAGATGATCCTTATCACTCATGAGACGATAGGAGCGTCCTGTCTGTGGAAGAAGTACTTTAACACGGTTAATACTCAAAGTGTTGGAATCAGGGCGTCACAGTGACGATTACGTCCTCGGCTCATGAACACCTTGAGATCAGTCCCGTCACGTGACACGTGTTTCTTCCATGCTGCTGCATTTGGAAACGGACGCCTTGGGCTGAAGACGGACCCCCGGTACGTTTGGTGCTGTCCCAGAACCGGAGCGTCACTCTGCCTGGCGTCCTCAGAGGCTCCTCGAACTGGGCTGTGATGCTGACGGGAGCTGTGATGACTTTGACCCCTGATGACGACAAACAACGAGAAGGACTGCTCTGGGTTTCTGAAAACAATCAATCACACATTTTTCTCCACTGTTGACATTTAGTATATCGTCCTCAAAGCAGGAGGCCCGGGTTCAAATCCAACCTGTGGCTGCTTTCCTGCCTCCTCTCCAATAAAGGCACAAAAACCCCCAAAACAAATCTTTAAAATCATTCCGATCTCCGCCATGCACATCACATTTAATTATTCCACATCTTTCTTGGCGTGGTCTTCGTGGTGATTAGAATACCTGTCTTCATATCAATGCTGAACAGAATCACAGTCTGATCTAAAGAGCGGAGCAGAACGTGGTGGAGAACAGGAAACAGAATGCAGCAGCTTCGTTACAGCATGGCGGTCGTAGCGGCCGTGCACCAATCACAGCGCAGATGGTCTGAGTATACTTAAAGGTACAGCAAACACGTGACATCAGCCTTCCACGCCCTGTGGTGGTTTGTAGCGTTGTTGGGTGTGCACGTCCTCAGACATCAACGCTCTGTAGCGTAGAGTTGGACGGTGATGAGACATCAGAGAGTCTACAGCTACGACGTGTCATTGCTGTTGCCCAGCGACAAACACAGCTGGCCACAGATCACCTCTCCTTCAGGGTTTCATGCCGTCTGATTTATGTGGCGCTGCCTCTCGACCAGGGCTCCTCCATTAGTGGACTCCAGTCCGGATCCGGATGTGATACGGACCAAGACAAATATCAATTATCCAATTCTGTGTCCAATCACGTATCTATCCCGTGCCCAATTCAAACGTCCTATCAGCTGTTGTTTAGCGTCACTATGGCAACTCATTGTGGTCGTGAGTTATTTTCTCCTCTGCAGGAAGTTAGTCTGAGGTTGGATAATTGGCAGACGGTCGCTCCGGGCAAACCCAACATGGAACCTCCAACATAAAACTGACTTCACCGCGCTCACACAGCTCATCATTAAATACAACAACACAGTCAGATTCGTGAAGGCTACCTGTTCTTTAGTAAAGCAAAAATTATGGCGTGCTCCAAACATGACGAAAAGCGAGAGGTGGAATCTGAACACCGTGAAGTTAAGAAGGAGTGGACTGATAAATCTGCATTTAGCACGAAACCCATGTTTAATCTGTAATGAGACAGCTGTCCTCGTCTAACGTGGAAACGCAAAACGTCATTATGAAACAAAGAGCAGAATTACACACAAAACTAACACAAAGATAAAACTTACAGCACGTCTCTACGCCTGGCTCTTACACCGTTTGTGCCAACGTTTAAAGAACTAGTGGCACGTATATGGACAGAACATATCAGGCTTTGGGCATCGTTCAAATGTTTTGTGGATTTACTGCCTTTTTTTGTTTTTGTGGCCAGATTGGAGATTTGTTGAGTGGGCCTTTTGAGTTTCTAACTGAGGAGTAGCCGTGCTCTAGAGGAATCCTCCAGTGACACGCGCAGAGGGAAGGGTGTGACACAGTCGTTTGCTCAAAAGCACAAATATTCGAAGTGCCACCAGCCCCTCCCACTCGCTCGAGCTGAACTCTCCTGATTACATCCTGCTGCGTCCTCACGTCAGCTCACTGACTTCCTGCAGAGTAAACAGGAGGAGGCTGCAGGAGAAACTCCAGCTGAGGTCGAACAGAAACATTTCACACCTGCAGCTCCTCCTGGAAACATCTGGAGTTTTCTGCACTCAGTCATGAACAACAATGGGGTTACATATACATTACCTTTGTGCTTTTCTATTTCAGCCAAGCAGACAGACAGCATCCACAGACTCGGGGAGGTCTGCGCTCTGCCGAGGAGCCAGGCAGAGAGACAAAGGAGGCGATAAGGGGAGGAGTCAGAGAAGGACCAGACGCCCTGCAGAGCGGCACACCTGGGAACTCGTAACTCTACCTGCTTCACATTCTCCAGGACAGGCTCGTCTGCTTGGCCTGTCAGAAGGGAGAAAAAGACAGATGCTTTTGTTAGCGTCAGACGTTTTCTTTATGTGACCTAAAAATCATGGGAGCACTGCTCACTCTGCTTTTCATGATGGAGTAAACACCCGCTGGCTTTGTGGAGCCTTTTTGTGGACAGCAGAGTCAGGACGCTCTCCCACACCGGCCGCCCCGTACGAGAAGTGGCACACAGGCAGATGTCCACCTCCACTCCTGCGTCAAGCTGCCGGTACTCCAGGACTCGAACCCGCAGCATGAACGGACCCTTCTTGAGTTCATCGACCGGTTCGAGGGTTTTCAAACTCTGACGGACCCGAAGCAGACCTGCAGAAGAACCACAGTCATCCCACGATACCCCAACGCCTTGATTTTCATTTTAATCTCCGTTATTTAGCGTTATTGATCACAGTAACTGAAACTGACACTCGAACTAGTGATGTAGTCAAAACCAATCTACTCGAGAGCAGAGTGCACCGAGACAAGACCAAGACACTGTCCAGACCGAGGAACTCACTGAGACCGTCACACCGGGAAGGTTGCAGCCGTAAACAGGGGATAAAAAAAAAAGTGTTATCATTCTAATCACAGTAAAAATGTCAGTGACGGTGTTGATTTGAAATCTGGAGTCTGCCCAGTCTGAGACCGAGAAAAACTACAGCAGATCTGCTGTTTAATTAAAGACAGATGTATTTATAGGCTCTGGTTTTGTTATCAACCCAAGATACTGTTGAGTGAGACATCTGTGTAAAACCCCAGAATGATCTCGTCAGCATGAAGAGCTGCAGAACATGTGAGAGATGTTCACCTGCAGGACTGAGTCTGAAGCTGCCGTCAGTCAGCACCATGAAGAGCAGTCTGCGACACAGGAACTCAGGGAAGCACAGGGGGGTGTCTCTGTAGTCCGTGTCTGGATAGTCCCAACCATATCCTGCAGCACTGCAGAACCTCCTGAGCAGGGGAACCTGCAGCCTGAAACACACACACACTCCACTTGAAGCTGCTCACTTGCTTAGAGAGGTTTCCCGTGTCAGACTTCAGCTGACTCACCTGCAGTTCAGAGCGGTGTAATCCACCTCACACTCTCTGCTTTGTGTGTGCAAGACGCTTCTCTTCCGCGTCAGGATTCGGATCAAATATTTGATGTAAAGAAAGACGAAACTCGGCAGACTGCTGTGGTCAAGGACACTTCTCTTCAGCGCCATGTGTGCAGAGTAAATGTGAACATAGAGGAAACACAGGGAGCAGACTGTGAGCGACGGCACCATGACACTCTGTGCAGCCCCCATTGTAGCCTCACAATCATTTGAATCTGCAGGCTGAACACGATCAGAGGAACTTCTTATCAACACATCTTCAAACTACATGGAAGTCTACATTCCCTCCGAGCGCGTGAGGCTGGGAACGTACGGAGTGCGCGCTGGGACAAACAGACAAAAAGCGACTTTTTGGTGAAAGAATCAAATTCATGAAGACATTTTATCATTTCTCACAAACAATTATTATACAGAAGACATTTTATGAATTAAAAATCAAGAAAGCTTTAAATGCATCCAGTTTTTAAAAACATTGAGGACATTAATTGCCAGATAAATGTTTCCTAAAGGGCACATATCCACTTCTACTTTGTTTGTATTTGGGTAAGCTGAGCGAATCAACCCACAAAATCTGAAATAAATCCATCCAGTCCTCTGCAGAAGTCTTACAACACAGAGCGCTGTAAGAAATGCTCTCCTTGTGATGTCATAGTGGGATCCTGGTAAAACAAACAAACCCTGCCCTACCCTGGTATCTCCACCCATGAACCCCACCTCCAGCCGAGAGCAAAACTTCTGTGGAGGTCCACCAATTTCATTTTTGCTAGCAAAGGAGTAATGTCTACCAGGAAAACTCAGGGGGGCTCAATACATTTAAAGAGACACACACCAAAACAAAGCGTTCTGAGAGCTGGTTTCTGCAGGGTCACAAACCTCTGCTGCTTGATTCATGTTATATATTTTTTTTTTATATTTTAGGATATGAGTCCTATTAAAGGATTTATTTTCCAGCTACAGTGCAAAGCAGGAAAGCAGGGAGAGAAGGGTACAAAAAACTGGAAAGGAGCCACAGACTCAACTTCAACCCAGGTTGCCCGCTTGGAGGACAACTGGTGCGTTCCATTAGAGCTTGTCATTACGAGTTGCTGGTCTGATATGTACTCAGAAACGTCCTCCCTTTCCCCTTGGAAACTTAGAAAAACTTCCGGAGCACGTGTTAAATTCCAACATGGCTTCTATGTAAATCAACAGTAAGCTGTAACTCTTGTGGTAATTAGCACTAGCATTATAAATCAGCAGGAACCAGCATAGTTCGTTGTTCCTGCCAGGTGTCAGCTTACAAACCAAAGGTACTCCTAGAGACGTCCATGTTAATTGTACGACTTGTAACCAGCTCACAACTGGAGGGGGATTCACTCAGGTGTGACGTCATTCCCCACTCCGAGATAAATGTTTGTGACATTGCTCCGTAAGTTTATCGGCATATGCCGTGGCTGTCGTCAAGTGAGTTTCCATGTTTTCAGCGTACAAACACCATTACATTTTGTCAGTGAAAAAACTATGTACAAAATGTGTTCATAGCAAATATTTTATTAAAGGCAAATCAACTGTGAACAACCCGACCTTTACACACAATCAAGGAGGGAAGGTAACCGTTTTTAAGTATTGTGTCGTAAAAAAACCCAGCTCAACAAACATTTCATGAATTCACGTTAATGATCAAATGAAAAGACTTGATGGTGAACATCGTCTGTGCCAAAGTGAGAAGATGCTCCTGCAGGAAGGTTCCTGAGGGGATGGCGTGCTCTCCTGACGTCTGATCCGTTTGTCTCACCTCGTCAACCAAAGAGGAGCAGCAGCACAATGCAGACTGAATTCACTGCAATCAACGGCACTGCGAAGGAGAAAGGGGAGATTGTATGAACAAGGCCAAGGACACTAACGGTGTCTGTCTGCTCGTGCACTAAAGGGAAAGTCATGTGACCTCCTACCTCTCATGACCGTCCTCACAGAGCGAATGAGGTTCATCATCTGCACCTTGATGCCAGGTTCATCACCGAAGCCCCCAACACTTTGGTCCACTCCCCAGCCGACTGAAGAGGGAGAAATCATTCAGAGAGATGAACACATGTTGACTCTGGAGGAGGAGAAGACGTGATCTTAAGATGTCTGATATCCAGAACATCATCATCTCCTCCTCCAGTGTCATATTACTTCAACACAACATTTATGAAAGCAGAAAATAGAGCTATAAAATAAGATTAAACTACAGTTGATTTTCTAACTCCACCAGCTCCACCGTTTAACTTAAACTAGACTGTTGCTAAGCAACCCAAACATCATGGAAACAGGAGACAGAGGTACAACTTCAAACAGTCCTGAACATATGGAGCCATGTTGATTCCTGATGAAGCTGCTACAAAACTTTTAAAAGTCGTATTTAAATGAATAAATTAATTGTTTAAAGTTACCAGCCGTTTCAGACCAGTTAGCTAAGTGGTTAGCGTTAGCATTCAGCTTGTTCACGTTTCGACAGACAGACGCTTTAAAGTCTCTCTCTTTACTTACTTTTGCTCAGAAATCGCTCTTCGTGTAACACAGCGACGGCATTGACGCATAAAATTGCAGCTTGAATGAGGGAATACAACGTAAAAGACATGTTTACTTTAGCAAGAAGCTAGCTGACTATTTTGGTTTGTGTGACGTTGCCTACGGTGGCTGAGGAGGGACAAACGCTCACGGCTTCGAGAGAAAGTGTGCCTTTACTCCTTACGGTATGAGTAGAGACATACTTCAACATAACACGAGCTGATCCTTGGTAAACAAACACAAACACACTGAAACTTTCCTCTTCCATCTGTAAAATGATGTCATATTAGGGACAGACGTCAACACCAAACAGGATTTAAAGACAAGAAAGATTTTACACATTTGATTTTTACACCAGACAAAATATTTAATATTTCAACACAATTTAATGCATATGGACCTCCAACTCAGGTCTGTCCTTATTTGTCAAAATGTGCAAAAACCCTTCAATGATGGTGATGATGAATAAGCAACTACAGTTCAGTGATCCAGACCAGTCTGGTCTCAGAATCGAGCTTTGTTACTCTGTCTTGTCTTGGTCTCAGACTGGACAGACTCTGGACTTCAGGTTATTTCTCCATGTCAACACCTCTTTCACCTCTCCAAGTTTGGTTCACCAGCACCGGTGATGACTGCAAGCTTCCCCGTGTTGTGGTCGAAATGAGTGACACGTGCCCTAAACACAAGATAATGACTTTTCATGGTCTTGGTCTTGATCCCGAAATGTCTTGGTCTGGGTTTGTGTGGTCTTGACTACAACAGAACCTGGTTCAGTCTCTGTGTGCATGCACGTTTGTAGTTCCACATATTCCTAACAAACAAAACACAGGACACTGAATCATGAGAATAAAAATCTTTATTAGTGTTTTATGAAGTCTGCATAATATGCCACACGCCTGAGAAGCTTATGGTCAGAAAAAAAAAGAAAAAAAAAAAAAAAGAAAAAAAAGAGAACTGCTCTATCAATACCGCCCTCTACTGGTAAAACAACTGCGACAACTACTGTACTGACTGCTTTGCAAAAAGATTACTGTTAAATACACACATACTGTACTACTGTTATGTATATGTACGTCTGGTCCACATCAGCTTGTGTCATGTATTTTTTCACATTCATATGTTGTAGGCCAAAGAGAAAAACAATGTAACACTGGACCCTAACACGTGGTTCAGTTCCCAAAGATCCAAACGTCACTAGGTGCACTTAAAGTACAATCACTAGTGCCAGAAGGTAAACACATTTACATCGAGAAGAAAAGGAGTGAGAGAGGGGAAACATGTTAAACTCACAACAGCCACGTCATGACCAAAAATGGCAGAGTTTAAGCTATCACGTCTGGTTGTACATACTGTATTTCATAGACAGAACAAATACAATACACACATTAACACAGAATGTCCCCGTGTGCACGCACATTCGCTCTTCTTTCACGTGGAAGAAAATGATCCCGTCTCCCACGTGTCTGTAACATTTGAATATCCAATTGTATCTGCTTGACCTTAACTCGCTTGACGAAGCACCAAAAGGCTACAAGAGGTCACGTGTGTGTGTGTGTGTGTGTGTGTGTGTGTGTGTGTGTGTGTGTGTTTCAGAAACAAGTGAAGAGATGAACGAATGGCCATCACAAAGTTTTACATGCCTCTGGAATCCTTTAAACCACCGCAGGAGAGAGGGGACGTTGAGTTTGGGAGCAAACCTGTTGTCACGTGTACTTTAAATGCACCACATTTCTTTGGAGGAAAAAAAAAAAAAAAATACAACCAACAGAATCTGTAGGGGCAAACAAAAGGAATGAGCCTCCTTGTCACTTAAGAAACAGCTGTGGTCTTGAAAATATTACTTTAATAAAAAGTGAACGACAGAAAATCTTAAGTATATTTATATATAAAAATACATGAGAATACAAAAAAGTAGCAAAAAAACGGGGATATAGGCTAAAAACAGAATGGATTCATTGATACCTTCAGTTTCTCGTGGTGAGACGGTCACCTGGGAGAGCCGCGGGGCTCCCGGTGTCGTGTCACAAAGAGAGACGAGCTTCCATAACAGCCGACGTTTCTGGTCCCAGCGCGCCTCGTCAACACGTCATTAGCTTCCACAGCAGACTATTCAGCGGGGATGTAAACCAACGAAACCGAGGACACGTACGAGTGCCGTAAAATGACAAAGAAATAAACTACGCTCCTACTCAGGCTCGACGTTGTTTGGGGCTTTTTTTTTTTTTTTTTTTTAAATCATTATTTTTAGCTAACATTCCTATTTGTCCGTTAAGAGGCGTGTCTTATAAAGACACGCGTCAAGGGTAACAAAAAGTCAATTCAGTCAAATTTCATAAACACTCTGTGGCGTTTTAATTCAGTTTAGGGAAAAAAAAAAAAAACGCCACCAAGGCCATCGTTTTTTTTCTCTCACCGAGCCGCCCTGACAGCAGACGACGGGTCCGCGTCTCCCCGCCCGCACAGACGTTTGGTCGGGGAAGGCGGGAGCCAAGAGTCACTGTCGCTCGTGTTACTCAAACCAGCAATCTTCAATACTGAGAAACTATTCACAGATATTTTTGGTATTTCCCCGACTTCCTGGACTAAAAACCAATATACATTTTATTTGTACCAGAAATAGATCTAATATTAAGGATTCGGGGGAAAGCAATTTAAGAAGGTGCAAGACATAGATGGGTATCAAAAGTGCCAAATTCTTTACTTAAGTGTGTGTGTGTGTGTGTGTGTGTTTGTTCTTTTGTTTGTGTGTGTGTGTGTGTGTGTGTGTGTGTGTGTGTGTGTGTGTGTGTGTGTGTGTGTGTGTGTGTGAAATGTTAAAACAGGGATGTGGAACTGGGCCACAAATACTATGAGGGACATTACAGAAATTCATTCTGTGGGGTTTTCATGGTTTTGTTTTTCTTTTCATGAAAAAATCACAACTTTAGAATTTAACGACAGGTCATAGGGCTGCGATTTTTTCAGGGGTGGTTGGAGGGGGGTGGGGGGGGGGGGGGAGGTTCCTCAGCCATTTAGGACATACTGGAGCAGCGAGCAGACGGGGAACCCATCTGGGTCAGAACCTTGTCCAGCCACTGCAGGGGTCCATTCAAATGAAGCTCGATCCAGCAAGGAGTGCTAGTGACGGTCTGCCGCCTGGAAGAGAGATAGAGAGAGAGCGAGAGAGAGAGACATGTTAATGAGGGATCTGCTGTCTTTACATCATGTGACTGGTGACACCGCACACGCTCGCTGTCCACCCTGCATCCGTTAACTCTCTGCTCTTTGAATTTCAGCTTCCCCTTATAAACATTTTGAGATCATGTGGTGCTTTTATTTTGAAGGTTGAAGGTGTTGATGCATTATTCCGCCTCGTGAAATGATCAGCCGGTTCAAACATGAATAGAGAGTAAGGTGCTGAAATACATCTCACCTGTACTCAGCCCCCCAGCCTTTGACAAAGCTCATGCGGATGGTGCACATCCTGGTGAGCTGGTAGACGGCTTCAAAGCCCTGGTTGACCGACTGAGCCAGCAGGGCGGCAAATTCCTGGTTGTTGAAGATTTTTAGATTACATCCTGAAAGACAAAGAGAGGAAGTTATGGTGCCAGTTAAAATGAGTTTCGCTGTTGATTTCTTTAACCCTTTTAAACAGAGTGTGTCAACGTGTGTCCAACGGTTTCTGAGAACTGAGACTCTCCACTTTACCAGCTACCTTAGTTTGGGATGTTTGGGATTGCACAAACACTCACATAATTACGGCGATCCGAAGGTCTGCTCACGCTAACGCGTTGTTGACGACACACTTGGTGTGAAAGGGTTAAAACATTTCCATCTGCAAACTAATCAGCACTGAATGCATGGGGCCTCTATTCCAGAGCTGCAGAATCGCGGTCCTATGCTTGCTGATCTTATGAGCTTCACCGTGTCGGTGACTCGTGGTTAAAGCAGCGGCTGTAGACAGCAGTTGTCGAGAATCACTGCGAAACGATACGTTCCAAGTTCTTCACAATAAAAGTCCCCAGCCAATCTGTAGTTGTAGAGCTTTTAATGTGAAACATCCCAAAGGAAACAGGACGTTTTCAGGGTTCAACGTCACGCAGGAGAGGAACAAAGCTTCAGCTCAGAGTCGTGAGAGCAGCTCGACAGTTTGCTGTGCTCTGAAGTTTCCTGACCCTCCATTTTATTCCCCTGATTGCAACACAAGCTGCATCTCACCTGGAGGAATTTTACACACTGTCGCTGGGTGCCAACCATACCGCTGGTTGCAGTTCGGACTCTGGACAAAGATGGCGCTATCACTCAGGCACTCAGCAAATACTTCCCCGCCGATGTAGTAGAGTCGAACTCCTCTTCCTGAAAACACAGAGAGAAGAACAGGTAGCACCAGATTCCTCGTAAAGAAGACGGGTCAAGGTGAACGACGGCAGAGGTCACATCAGGTCAGTTCCATACCTATGTGCCTTCGGGTCATCTCCACAGTGGCATTCCTGTTGACGTTTGACAGCAGACCCAGGCAGAACCGCTCGGAGTTTGATGGATCCGTGAAACCGTCCACTGTCAGCGAGGGCTGAGAGGCGTGAAACGTCTCCCCAACCCGCTGATTCAGCTCGTAGTAGGCTATAGAGCACCAGAAGGCCGGCTCCGAATAAGTCACCGGCTGCAGGTCTAAAGTAGAAGTCAAGTCAGTGAAAGTTCTGACCTGCGGTCTGAGTTCTTAACAATATGCTTGTTTGTTCTGCTTTGTTTTGGAGAGGGAGGATTGACATCTTACCCATGCTGTGATTGACAGGAGACAGCGTGCTGGGGGAAAGCTCTGCTGGAGAACCTGCCCGAAAACAAAAACACAGGTTATCTTCAAGTACGGACTCACAGGAGACCACATGGAGGACCAGGGGCATCAGGTCAAAGACGTGGGGTAAAGCTGATGGCTGCTCTCCAGACATATTTCACAATGAAGCATTTAAAGTGATCTGAGTGATAACAGAGTCGGGACTGACCCGACGTGTTCAGAGTGTGAACGTGGAAGACGTTAAAATGCTAAAAGCTTTGGACACGAACACCTGAACTAAAACCTCAGAAGAAGTACTCTTAGTAACCTTTGATCATTCCAATAGTAGAAGTCCGTCTAGGATCAAAGTGGGAAATCAACAATTCTCAATAAAACATTGAATCGCTTGGTGCAGCGTGCACAGTTCAATACGCATTTGGACATTTAATTTTTTGACGGTTTTGCATACAACAAGATGAACTTATCCAGTCACCATGCGCTGAAGTCTGGAAGCTACACACGACTTCAACATGGTGAGCGGAGAAGAGAGGCCGCAGTACGAGGAAACACCGCCGTCTTTCAAATCAGTGTGGTGGGGATGTTTGGGTTTCAACGTTGAGTAAGTCACCACTAACAGAGCTCAGCTAAACCTGTACAGAAACACACTACAACGTTAGCAGGCTGTCACGTTAGCGGGCTGTCACGTTAGCGGGCTGTCACGTTAGCGGGCTGTAACGGTTAGCGGGCTGTACACAATTAAATAACTAAATCTGTTTCTGTCTTAAAGTCCACGGTGATGACACCAAACATATTTTAAAATGTGTTCCTTACACATAAAAGAATGTTTTTTTATATTTTCACTGTTGCTGTCAAATTTTCCTATAACTGCTCACAATGAATGAACCCTCCAAACAAACACTCCCAAACTAAGTGGGAGAAAACCGAACTAAACACTAAATTTTAAAAAGAGTTACGCATTGAGGCTGGCTGACTGTACTGTTGCCTCCTTAGATCATAGAGACAAATATAACTTATGTGACCACTAGATGGTGAGGGATAAAGCTTCACGTTGATTTGACTTGATCAGACGACAGCTCATGGAGGATTTGTCGTGAAAACACACATCTGACGTTGACCTCTGGCAGCGGAGGGGAGGAAGAATCACAAGGAAAGGAAGAAGGATGCTAGTCTAGGGTACCTGTGTCCATACTTTGATTCATCTGTTGGTCGCTGGCCTCCCCATCCTCACTGATGTAGCCCGGCGGAGGCGTTTCTGTGAGAGTGAAGTAAAGAATCAGTATGAAGACTAAACAGACATCACGTCATTCTTCACCGTGCCAAACCTGGAATACTGGAGTGTGAATAATGTCTGACCCTGGGGAAGGGGAGAATTCACCTGGTATATAGTTATTTGGAGGTTCGATTCCTGCAGGAAAGTTTGTGTTCTCGGGTATGGAATGAGTGTAGTCATCCAGAGGGGGCAGCTCTGGCAGGATATCCGAGTGTCTTGGCACGAGAACAGGAGGCAGCACTGCAGGGTCGGGAGAATGGAGTTAGACGTGCATCGTTAATAAAGCCGTCAGTCATTTTTTTTGATTGTTTAAAGGCAAAAAAAGAACAACAGAAAGACGTTTTATCACTGATACGGCGCCGTGTCACAGCGCTGTTTCTAAAGACTGGAGGGCCAGTTTCTGACCCCTGCTTCACAAATAAATCTGCTGAATAAATTAAATTAAAAATAAAAAAAAAGGGGGGTTGATAAGGCTATCGAGTCACCCTGGAGACATCCCTAATTACTCCAATCTTTGCAACGACAATAAAAACTTAAGACTTCAAATGAAACTGAAGCGTGAAGCTGATCATTAGGAGAGGGAAGTCACATAAACGTTTAACTCGTGCACGCGAGAAACTCTGTGAAGACCTGCTTCTTGCTGAGAGTGAGACAGGACGATCTGCTTGTGAAATGTCTTTAAGCTTCAGCATGCACTCGTTAGCACAAAGACCGCCTGACGCCGTCCAAAGGTTAAAAACATCGGTCAACACGCACCTCTAAAGCTAAAAACGCTAACGTGTTTGATCTGGTTTATTGACGACGACGACGGCCCTGCACAACCCCTGAAGTTTCCCTCCTTTGTTGAAGTCTCAGATCTTCTTCTCCCACATTAAAACTTGCTCATGGGCACGCCAAGTCAACAACAACATCTGTGACGTGCAAACATTTTCTCCCCGTTCCTCTTCAATGATCATTTCAGTTTTAAAGACGTCGCACCAACCTGAAGGTCTCGTCTGAAGCCGCTAACACAGACGACAGCGTTTGTTTGTTTTTGAGTGTTTGAAGCAGCGGTGATCGCTATCGTCCAATCAGGCGTCTCTGCTCGCCCACATAGCGGGAGAGTTACTGTCTGTATGTGTGAGCGTGTAAAAACTCCAGTTAGCGACGTTAGCAACACGTTTACACATGAACACTTCCAACAGAGTTTCTGATCTTCAGTTGTACTAAAGGAGCGTTTTCAGGGAACTAAAACACAGTTTGCGTCTGGACGGTCGATACGCACAAACAAAAACTACCTTTCCAAAAACACGCGTGGATGAGGCTGCCATGACTGACACTTACCTGGGAGCCAACACATTTAAACCCTCTCGTAGCGAACGCCGCCCCCTCCCTCTAGCTCCACCCCCCCCGCTCTTACTCTTACACAGACTTACACACATGCAGACGTGCTCTCACCTGGGGTCTCCACCCTCTGGTAGTGGTAGGGGTTGATGCAGACCTCATCCTTCTTTAGGTGGAAGGCATACTCACAGGCCTCGATGGCACGCAGCTCGTGGTGGCTGTGAAGGTCCGGCCATCGCCACAAGCGGCAGTAGATAACGTGGGGGAGCCCCTTCCTGTGGGAGACCTGCAGGCGGCCATCCAATGATCTGATTGAACAGCAGACAGGACATGGTGGTGAGATGGGGGGGAGGTGGGTTGACACGTAATGTGGCCAGTGTTATGGGGAGGGGGGGGAAGGGGGGGATGAGAAGGATTGAGCAGTGACGAGAACGAGAAACAAAGATGTTCTCAGTCTGTCACCTCAAACATTCGCCCACATCAAAGCTGTATGCAACACCATACAATAGTTGAGGATAGTCACCTGGTTTGGTCAGGGTAGCTGTATAGGCCTGATGTATCCCACTGTTCTATCGTATTTGGTGTACTCAGTCCCCATATTTCAGAGCAATTGCTGTGCACAGAGAAAACAACAAAACAAAAACAAAAAACAAATGATAAACATGGGACATGGCTCATTCAGAATATCAGTATGGGTAATGTAAACATTAAAAGGCCTCTTTTATTGGAATGGTAAGGCAAAGGAAGACCCCGGGTCCATTTTCAGCGCTGCAGATGAAAGATGGGAATTTCAAATAAGAGAAGCCTTTTTGACAGTAAAACAAAAAACGAACACACGGAATGAGTGAGACAAAGAGCATTCCTCGACGATGTGGCTTTGTATCAAACAACCCAAAATAACTCTGAACGTATCTGGAGACGGTCAGACAAACAGTGAGGACACACAATGGGCACAAACAGAGGGGGGAAATGGAACGAGGAGGCGACCGAGAAAAAAAAAAAAAAAACAATTCTCAAACATTCACAAGAAAAGAGACGGAGACGTTCAAAACCTGGAATGAGGACACATGGGAGAGGTTGCTTCTGAATAACAGGACAATACATTTCTTCATTTTGAATGTGCTCGAAACACACAACACGTCCTGGCCCTAACAACATCTGAGGGCTGGCTAATACGATGACTTCCTAACTTGTTTGCTCCATGACAGGGGGAGGAGACCACACGCCGTCAGCTCGCATTTCTTATATTCATCGGCTATTTGTACGGCTGGAAAGTTGGCGGCAAGGGAAGAAACGGACCACATATGTGGAACGCAGGAAAGAAAAGGTCTGTAAATACAATCAAAACACAAGTACACTCCCCCCCCTCCATCCTCGACTACTTCAGCCACTTTTCATTCACATCGAGGCGGCCACTAGAAACAAAACAGCGTGTCTCAGAGCAATTCTCATGCGATAACAACAACCCTGCTATCGATAGACGTACAAACATGTGGCGTGGTACTGCGCGGCACATGATGTTCCCACTGAACGCGAGTCTGGGCCATCAAGGCTGGCTGGCTGATAAAGACACAGAGAGTGTTTTCTCACCCTTCTGTAAAGGAGAGATGTAAACAAACAGGGATTCCACTACATGGGCTCATCTTTAAAAGACATGTTGGGATTCGGCTATCACATGGCGACCAAACCGCTCGGACTTTTCAAAATGAGTCACTCAAACTAAGATCAGCGTGTGAATCTATACGACCCTGCTGTGACCGCTGAGCACACTTTGCAGAACCTTTTCTGACACAGCTGCAGCTTTCTGCTTGCCCTAGCTTTGCACAGGCGTGCGGCGTCGGGCCGGCGTACCTGGGGATGGTGACACACTTGGTGTTGCAGTTCTGTGTGGTGATGGCTTTCTCCAGCTCGTCCAGCTGGCCCGTCTTCTTCAGCTTCTTCACTAAGCTCTTCACAGCCTTCTCGCACCACTTTTCCTCTTGCCCATTCTGCTCCCCGCCGCCCGCTCCGCCGGGGCCGCTGGTCGACTTCTTCCAGCCCAGCAGCCTCTTCACCACAGGGGGGGTGAACGGCAAGATGGAGGACATCTTGGGTGGACAAGCCGAGGGGTCTCCAGAGGACTCAACACAAAATCTCTCTCTCTCTCTCTCTCTCAAACACACACACACACAAACACACACAGAAAAGAAGGGACCTCGAGCTGCAGGTTGGGCCCTTGCTGTGACGGGGCCCCTCGAGTGACCAAACCTCCACAGGTGGAAGCCAGTGTTGGCAGCGTTTAATCGAAGGAGTGGGCACCTTGGGAAAGAGCGACACACAAGAGGAATTATTACAAACAGTTCATGTAATATTTACATTCACAGGATGTTCGATATTCAATCACTGAAACATCAAACAGTGGAACCAATAGTCACACTTCTCAGCGCCGGTTTTTGTTTGAGAGGAAGAAGCGGATTGGTCCACGAGGATAAATGGCCCGTGTTAACCTGTTTCCACCAAGCGGTCCGATTCAGCTGCAGTAAACACTGATCTTGTTTGCATTTTTACAGCTGTCCCGTTCCTCGATTAATCACGCTGGCCCGCACTCACACTGCTCCATGACAAACCGCGCCTGAGCACGGTTCCCTCTTGAACAGAACATCGTAGTACAGTATGCATGTCTTCACAGAAATACAAAGCGTGCTCAGTTTACTGGCAGGCTAGTCAGACAGAACACGCCAGCATCTCTCCATATTGGAGGCTTTCCACGCTGCGCACACGTGTTTGTAGCTCGTGTATGAACTGTACGCCAGCAGACCAAGCGTGCTGATCAGACGAACTCCACTTTAAGCATGCTTAGAGCACAGATTGCCTCGTGTGAGTACGCCCTTTATAAACAGACTGAACATTTGATTATAGTGTTTGTATATATTTTTTTTTATATTATTTTTTTAAACTTTGACATCAGATTGCTCTAACTGTATTTCGTTGTACCTGTACAATGACAATAAAGATATCCAATCTTATGTAAGACGGATGGTGATAGCCACATCAGCTACATAATAGCATGAAATCATTGCAGCGCTACACAGTGTAGACTGTCAATAAAGGCAATGAAGAAGAATGCGACGCAGTAAACAAAGGCAACAACGGAGGACGTCCAGCAGAGGTCTGTATCGCAACTGATAACGATGTATTAGACGATATCTTTCTTTGTTTTATCTTGGATCTGTGTTGCTCCCTCAGATGCAGTTATCAAACACTGCATCTGCTTGCATATTAAATAAAGACAAGATGGCCACTTGACTGGAAAGTATATGAGCATGTACGAGAGGAAATAACTCTTCATGGGGCGTTCCCAAACCTGTGCCGAGAGCTGGTGATAAATGAAACCTCCAAACAGCCAACCAGAGATTCCTCTCACGGACGCCAAAAAAGGCTGATAGGGGCCGACGCACACAACTAGAGCAACGACCATCCACAGACGATTCAACGAGGACCAACTGGCAGATTGAGGCGCTTTACACCAAAACAGAAGGGTAGTAAAAAAGTAGGATTGACAGTGACCGTGGAAACGCCAACAAATGTGTACCAGAGCAAACTGGACTGGTTGGTGGAAACTGGGAGTTTGTACTAGCCAATCAGAGACAGAGCAGGAAGGAAAATCCTTATTTTTTAAATATAAATATAAATATATATATATATAAAAAATACAGTAACTCTACAGTGTAAACCTCACTACTCCACCTGATACACCTCACTACTCCACCTGATACACCTCACTACTCCACCTGATACACCTCACTACTCCACCTGATACACCTCACTACTCCACCTCACTACTCCACATGATACACCTCACTACTCCACCTCACTACTCCACCAGATACACCTCACTACTCCACCTGATACACCTCACTACTCCACCTGATACACCTCACTACTCCACCTCACTACTCCACCAGATACACCTCACTACTCCACCTCACTACTCCACATGATACACCTCACTACTCCACCTCACTACTCCACCAGATACACCTCACTACTCCACCTCACTACTCCACATGATACACCTCACTACTCCACCTCACTACTCCACATGATACACCTCACTACTCCACCTGATACACCTCACTACTCCACCTCACTACTCCACCTGATACACCTCACTACTCCACATGATACACCTCACTACTCCACCTGATACACCTCACTACTCCACCTGATACACCTCACTACTCCACCTCACTACTCCACCTGATACACCTCACTACTCCACCTCACTACTCCACCAGATACACCTCACTACTCCACCTCACTACTCCACCTGATACACCTCACTACTCCACCTCACTACTCCACCTGATACACCTCACTACTCCACCTCACTACTCCACCTGATACACCTCACTACTCCACCAGATACACCTCACTACTCCACCTGATACACCTCACTACTCCACCTGATACACCTCACTACTCCACCTCACTACTCCACCTGATACACCTCACTACTCCACCTCACTACTCCACCTGATACACCTCACTACTCCACCTGATACACCTCACTACTCCACCTCACTACTCCACCTGATACACCTCACTACTCCACCTGATACACCTCACTACTCCACCAGATACACCTCACTACTCCACCTCACTACTCCACCTGATACACCTCACTACTCCACCTGATACACCTCACTACTCCACCTCACTACTCCACCTGATACACCTCACTACTCCACCTCACTACTCCACCTGATACACCTCACTACTCCACCTCACTACTCCACATGATACACCTCACTACTCCACCTCACTACTCCACCTGATACACCTCACTACTCCACCTCACTACTCCACCTGATACACCTCACTACTCCACATGATACAGCTCACTACTCCACCTCACTACTCCACCTGATACACCTCACTACTCCACCTCACTACTCCACATGATACACCTCACTACTCCACCTCACTACTCCACCTGATACACCTCACTACTCCACCTCACTACTCCACATGATACACCTCACTACTCCACCTCACTACTCCACCTGATACACCTCACTACTCCACCTCACTACTCCACCTGATACACCTCACTACTCCACCTCACTACTCCACATGATACACCTCACTACTCCACCTCACTACTCCACACGATACACCTCACTACTCCACCTCACTACTCCACATGATACACCTCACTACTCCACCTCACTACTCCACCTGATACACCTCACTACTCCACATGATACACCTCACTACTCCACCTCACTACTCCACCTGATACACCTCACTACTCCACCTCACGACTCCACACGATACACCTCACTACTCCACCTCACTACTCCACATGATACACCTCACTACTCCACCTCACGACTCCACACGATACACCTCACTACTCCACCTCACTACTCCACATGATACACCTCACTACTCCACCTCACTACTCCACATGATACACCTCACTACTCCACACGATACACCTCACTACTCCACCTCACTACTCCACATGATACACCTCACTACTCCACATGATACACCTCACTACTCCACATGATACACCTCACTACTCCACCTCACTACTCCACATGATACACCTCACTACTCCACACGATACACCTCACTACTCCACCTCACTACTCCACATGATACACCTCACTACTCCACATGATACACCTCACTACTCCACCTCACTACTCCACACGATACACCTCACTACTCCACCTCACTACTCCACATGATACACCTCACTACTCCACCTCACTACTCCACACGATACACCTCACTACTCCACATGATACACCTCACTACTCCACCTCACTACTCCACACGATACACCTCACTACTCCACATGATACACCTCACTACTCCACATGATACACCTCACTACTCCACACGATACACCTCAATACTCCACCTCACTACTCCACACGATACACCTCACTACTCCACCTCACTACTCCACCTGATACACCTCACTACTCCACCTCACTACTCCACCTGATACACCTCACTACTCCACCTCACTACTCCACATGATACACCTCAATACTCCACCTCACTACTCCACACGATACACCTCACTACTCCACCTCACTACTCCACCTGATACACCTCACTACTCCACCTCACTACTCCACACGATACACCTCACTACTCCACCTCACTACTCCACATTAGAGCAGCACGGTCCCGAACTTTCATCATTATAGACAAGTTCAAGGATTTACTTCCCGACAGGCCCCTTGAGTGCTAACACTGAACGAAAACACACACATACAAAAATGACACAAAGGTGATGCACAAACACACAAACAATGACACACACACACAAATGATACACGAACAAACACATAACAAACACATACGAAAATGACACACACACACACACGATGCACGAACACACACACACAAATGCTACACACACTGAAATAAACACAAATGATACACGAACACAAACACATACTGGCCTGCTAGCGGCCTGCTCGACTTACATCAAAACAATAAGTTTACAAGTCTAATCTTTACCAACAATGTGTTGAAATCAGGGACACACATTATTCAACACAGACAGGGGGCAGAAACATAAACACGGGAGGGGGGGTCAGGGAGCTAACGTTAGCATCTCTGAGCTAGCTGCTTGTTATCAGAAATCCTTTTGTTGTGAAAAAGCTCGGACGCTTCAGTAACGTAGCTGCTTCACTGCCTCTCTGTCACCTTGTTTGTTTTTACTCTCATCCACGGACACTCCCTAAACATTCACGTCTTCCTGCTCCGGGTTATCGGCATAATGTTTGAGACTTTTACTGAAATGAAGACACGGCACCAAAATGAATTAGCATGTGAGCTAACGGACCCACACAAAACAACAAGTCGCAAAGTCCGTAAAACAGATAAAAACACATTTTAATAGTTACCCCAGCTGCGAGGACCAGGGCTCGGCTCTCTTAGGGAAGGACAGTCCTCTTAGCTCCTTGTTTTATGCACAGTTTGTGGACCGCAGCTATTTTTTTTTGACAAGGCTGAACTCAAGTTGCTAGCAGAGCTACCAGGGCTAGTTGGTCAGGTTCGGTAGACCGGAACAACAACACGAACGTGCTGGTTACGTAAAGGCGCGTAAGTCCCGCCTCCTTCGAAACATCATTGGAGGAGAGCGATTGAGGCGCTCGGGGAGTTATCTGAGGAATCAGGATTTATCTTATTGGCCAACATGTTGGGATATGAACATTTTTGTTTGGCCTTTTAAGATCAAATCCATTATACACAATCAACCTGTTACATCTCATCCACCAAGATCAATGTTCAAAAACAGAAAATCATGATTTACTTATTTCCTGAACACGCGATATGAAGTCTGTATGAGTCACACATTTTAGTTGTGAGTACTTCACGTGTATCCCTGTGGAGCACGAGTCACCCCCGGTGTCTTTTTGAGTATTTTTAGGGATGTAAAGAAAAATCTTAAAATCGTGATTAATAGATCTAAAGGTGTCACGGTTCACTTCTGTATTTTGAAAATGAATCTCAGTAACATGTGAGCATCAGCAGCTGTAGAGGGAGATTTAGTTGGAGGACGCTCCAGCGTCTTTGAAACCAGAGGTGTGGAAACATTTTGACTTTAAGACAGAAAATGAAAGAGGTGAGAAGAAAACACGAGACAAAAACTGTTTGCAAATATCACAAGAAGACAAGAACTACACAAACAACACAACCAACATGATGCAGCATTTAATATAGAGCACAATGAAACGCTCCAATCACCTCCTCTTGTTAAGAGAAATAAACATTAAAAGACCAAACCAGACTAACCAGCAGGTGAACAGCTCCTAAAGGAATCTGTTTCACTCATCATCTGTCTTCACTTTCATTTTGTCAATCATATCGTCAACCCGGCATCATGCATGTTATCGTGAGTTGAGTTAATCGTTATGCCCTTATGTATTTTTTATTTTATTTGCGTTATCTGAAGTAGTAGTTGTAGTTCATCAAATCTACAGTGCAAGAATAGAGGCTGGCAGTGGAAACACCAAAAGTGACATACACACCACATGAAAGACGTTTTCACACACACAATTACAGTCTGGTATGTAAAACAAAGTAGGTCTGATTATTTATTGCCCTTTATAATTGTACTGACACTGTAGGGGGGGGGGGGGGGGGGGGCTTCCTTTTGATTATATAAACTTTATAAGTCATCCAAAGTTACTGGCGCGACGTAACAGTCAGGTGTAAAACCCGCCTCAGCTCCAGATCTCAGCCTGTTAGGTTGACCGAAAGTTAAGCTGAGACATTTCCAGCATCGATGGGACTACAGCGCCCCCTGCAGGAACAGACGGGTGACTTCACTCCGGCTTTGTCTATTAATATTTACAGTCGGATGATATAGCCTACCTCATTGATATTTGATCCCTTCCAAAATCAGAAAATATCTTTTAATCTCATCCATAAATGTGAACAGCCACAGAGTTCAGACAGAGACATGAAACTGTTGTGCTTTAATTTTGGAGAAGCCCAACTGTATACTTCAGGTGAAGCGTCTTCTTTAATCTTTGACATTAGACACACAGATGCAGGGAATCGAACCCGTGACCTTCCAGATGAGAGACACCTTTTCCACTGAGCCGTCTGTGTTGATTTTTCATGGTTAAACAGTTTGACTGTCTGTTTTGTATAAAAATAACTAAAGCTCAAAACACAAACATGGCTGCAGGATTGTAAAAAAACATTCATCCTTAACTGTTTCCATGACAACATGAATGTCCTACCACATACATAGACAAGTGATGAATTATCAGAGTTTACGCAGCACACTAAGTCTTTATAATTAATTAAATTTAAAGAAGTCTGGGCCTCTGAGTGTAAGAGCAGAAAACACACAAGAAAAAGTAGCCTGCTCTGAATAATTATTTTAGAAGCTGTGGGCTGGAAGCAGTGGCTCCTCCCTCTCCTCAGGTGTTCAATTAGGTTGCATTGTCATCACCTGGTACCTTTATAAATGCTACACTGCCACTGTGCACTGTTTGGTCCGTTTGATTTTCATCTGTGGCGATGGATGGACTTCTGCTTCTTTGTGCAGTTTTACTTCAGGCAGCGGTGTCATTGCAAGGTCAGTATGTTGAATAATGATCCCGAATGCGTGCATTCCAACGAGAAGTAACATGTCTGAGTTATGTTTTAGCTGGAAGTAGTCCCCTGAAGTGTGGGCTGGGCTCCAAACTTTGCAAGGATGGCTCCGCTTGTATCCTCTTCCAACATGTGTGTGATGGGGAGACTGATTGCACGGATGGCTCCGATGAAGAGGACTGCGCCTCGAGATGCAATGACGGTACTGAAAAGTATTCTCAGATAATGTGTGACGTTACTTTTCGTGCTTGAACCGATCCAGACACATGGGGAATGTTTGCATCATAGGCTATTTTAATATGCATTACTGGAAAGAGATCATTTTCTTTTCTTCACATTTTGATCATTAAAAAGCACGTAGTTTGTGTATAAACAACACGTTGTCATGAGTATCCGAACTCTGAACAGATACTGCAAGAAACTGAGAATCCACACAGACTTACAGTATGTCATCTCTTTTTGTGGCTTTGAAAGCTTATTTTTTTTCAATCATTTGATGGCTGCTCTTCTGATGCTACTTTTCCGAAGTATATCTTAATTCCATTTAAAGAGACGCACACATCGAGCGTTCTGAGAGAGCTGGTTTCTACAGAGTCACAAACCTCCTCTGCTGCTTGAGTCATGTTATATTTGGACCAAAGCTCAGAAACACAGAGGATTCATTTAGACCACAGGGGGTGCTGTTTGAAATGAAGGGCCAGGTGTGCCTGATGATTAAAACCTGAGTGCATATCATCTCATTGAATCAGTTTTGATATTTCACTTAAGCTCTTTGATATTCTCCAAACAGACTAGAAGTGAAATGTCTGCCTCTGTATTTACAGACCAGTTCCAGTGTGCCCATGGGAAGAAGTGTATAGATGAGCAGCAGGTGTGTGACGGCACGCCTCAGTGTCAGGACCGCTCTGATGAACTGCACTGTAAGAAGGAAACTGAGGGCTGTGTGTTCCACTGTGACGACAACAGTCGCTGCTTGCCTGAGAACTTCCTCTGTGATGGAGAGAGGGATTGTTCAGATGGCACCGATGAGGAGAACTGTGGTGGGTTGATGATGATGTGAGCAGCTCTGACTGGAGCATTTCAGTCTCGAATCTTAATGTGCTGTTTGCTCTCGCCATCAGAGGACCAGAAGAAAGAAGTGAAGGGCTACACAGCAACTTCAGTGCCTGCTACAGTTGTTGGCGTGTCGGCCCCAATCAAGTGTTCTTTAGGCTCGAAACCCTGCAAGAACAATTTACAGTGTGTTATTTACAACCACGTGTGCGACGGAGAACCCGACTGTGAGGATGGCTCCGATGAGGCAGACTGCTCATCTGCATGTCAAACAGGTAATCTAAAGGTTAGCACGTTGTGGGGAACGATGACATTTCTGCCCTCTGGAAGGTCAAGATTCACACAATTTGAACTTTCCTTCAGGTGCAATTCAAAAGTATAGTTCTCTCGGGATGTTAAAGAAGGCTGCAGTACGGAGCTGTTAAGTGTATCGGGGGGGTGGGGAGGGTCTTTTCTTACTTTCACTTCCACTTCTCAAAAAAGTTTCTCTGGCCTTTCTTTCATATTCTGCCCCTCAGGTTTTTTCCACCCTATTTAATTGGAATCTCTCCACTTTATTCCTTCACCTGATTCTCCCCCCTTCCACAGATTCACCCCTTTACCTGATCTCCTTTCATCACTCCTGATCTTTTATTCTCGAGTTTCCTCCTTTTTGTTTTTGTGTGTGCTGTAAAGGTCTTTAGATCAGCTGTGTTTTATAATTAAGTTGGATGATTTTGATGTCCAATGATTATTCGTGCAGAGCCGTGGAAACCCCCCCACAGCTGGGAACAAGCTTAATAATAACCCCAGTTTTACTGTGTGTGCGCAGACCAGTTCCCGTGTGCCCATGGGAAGAAATGCATTGAGAAGAGCCAGGTGTGTGACGGCGTGCCTCAGTGTCAGGACCGCTCTGATGAGCTGGGCTGTGCGAAGCTGATGGACGGCTGCGCTTTCCAGTGTGACAACAAGACTCGCTGCATTCCTGACAGCTTCCTCTGCGACGGAGAGAGGGACTGTTGGGACGCCAGTGACGAGGCCAACTGTCGTACGTGTTGCTGAACTCGGAAATGCATGTCTTACTTGCTGTTTTTAAGAACACCTTGATGATCTTTGTCCTCCCTCCCGTCTCTACCACCTCAGCTGATGAGGGCTGCAGTGCCACAGAGTACAAGTGTACCAGCGGTCAGTGTGTGTCAGCCAAAATGCGCTGCGATGGTCATCCAGACTGCTGGGACCGTTCGGATGAGGAGAGCTGCAAGAACCCACCGAGCTGCAGCACCAATCTCTACTGTCCCCAGAGCACAGAGTGTCTGGTGCAGGATTGGATTTGTGACGGCGATCTGGACTGCAAAGACGGCTCAGATGAGAAGGTGGATCTTAAGGCAGACGCATGTTTGTGTAGACGCACTGAACGCTTTAGTTTGAGTATGAAGAATGAATCTTTAATGAGCAGAAAACACACCTGCTTTTATTGTATGTGGATCTTCAGCTGTGAATCTGGGACTAGGCTCATTTTAGAAGTTTCTTGTAATTACCTTTTGAAGGCTCGAGGAGCACTCAGTTTTTAAAGGGTCTTCAGTTCAGGATCCATTTTATTTGAATGAATTTGTTAAATAATAATGCTTTACATTTATATAGTGCTTTTCGATACTAAATACTTTAGATGTCATACATGCCTCACCTGGCCTTTATTGCTTACATTTCAAACTTACAATTTAATGTAGTGAAGTATCAGTGAAGATGATGGTAAAATGATCCTTGTCCTTCTCTTGAGGATTGTCCTGTGGTCCCACTGAGCTGCAGAGAGTTCCAGTGGTCATGCAAGACAAAGTGTGTCCCCACAGCCTGGAGGTGTGACGGCATGAAGGACTGTGACGATGGCAGTGATGAGGCTGACTGTGAGTAGTTCAACAAATTAATGACGCAGAATGAAAGTCAGGGTTGGTGATTTTCTCCAGATGAACTTTTTAATATTTTGGTCTAAATTGTCTGTAGGTCCTGACGGACATTAATAACTCGGGTGCTCTGATCTGTCGCAGGTGTAAGTGCTTGATGTAAACAGTTTAATCATCATGGTTGGTTTACTGCTACAATCAAACACATTATGCATCTGATCCCGACTCTATTCCTGTGTTAAAATGCAAAGCAGCAGCTACTTTAGATCAATAAACATGTTTGAGCTATCGGGCATTGCTTTGCCTTGTGACTCAACTCCTGTAGAAGTCTGTATCAGTTTATTGAAGCTTGATCCAAAGGCAGCTGGACTCGGATGAAGACGTTCCACATTTCCTCCTCGGAAAGTTCCAAACTAACTGGTGCACCTCATGAGACATTTAAGCCTGAGGGATCAAGCTTCAATTCACTTCCCTTATTTGCAATCTCCTCGGCCAATCTGGAAGTAGTTCCAGACCAGCCATGTTGAGTATCGTCCCAAAGCTCTTATAGTGAACAGAGGAGCGAGGAGGCGGAGCCGACTTCCCGGAAGTCTTTTCACTGACAGACACGCCCCCTTCTCGTTTATCACTCACTGATTGGACGCTGCAGCAGATCAGACTTCAGTGAAACAGAGTTTAATAGGGGAGAAAAGACGGACATTAAAAAGAGGCTAAACGGAGCGTGGGACATTTAAACAGATGATGAACATCAGTGAGTTTGTAAAGAGTCGCTCTGTGATGAGCTGGGATTAAAAAGAGTCTGACATGAAGATTACACTTCTATAACTTCTATCAAATCAATACATCCTTCATGTTCTGTTCATCATCCCTCAGACTGTTTGAATGTCTGATGATGATGAGGATGACAGTTTGATGAAGAGGGAGTCCGTTTTATATTCTCACTTATTTATCTTCACAAAGTTTCATCATTTAGATTCTAATCAATCATTTTCAGTATCCTGACACATAAATATCTGTGTTTAGAAAATACAGAGTTCGTTGTCTAAATACAGGCGAGGTTCAGTCCAAACAGTTTAATAATAAATGGACAATTCAATATAAAATCAAATTAAAACAATGTTTGTTTGAAACAGATTGCAGGTTGTTCTTCAGGTGAAGAGACAAAACACTGTTTTTGATGAGAAATAATACAGTGTGTGTTTGATGAGAAATAATACAGTGTGTGTTTGATGAGAAATAATAGTGTTTGTGTATGTGGACATAAACAGCTGTTCGGCTGATTGACAGCTGAACGTGATCAGCTGATGTTGCGTCATGTGACGCTGTCGAGGAAACGACGTCTCATGTGTCTTAAAGCTGATTTCCTCGGTCCTCTCTCCTCGGCTTCGTTTCCTCCGTGCATCTCTGGTGGGCGGGACTAAGACGCAAGTGGAGGAGACAACTCGGAGGACACTCGGTGCAAATAAGGGAAGTGAGACGCACCTGTGGATGACTCGGACTAATATTAAAGTTGTGTTCTGTTTGGATACCCAGGTGGGGTTGGGACTTGCCTCCCGCACCAGTTCCAGTGTGGCAGCCAGGAGTGCCTGGATCCAGCTCTGGTGTGCAATAGCATCACCAACTGTGCAGACGGTTCGGACGAAGGAGGAAGCTGCCATGTAACCTGTGCAGAAACGGACATGAACCGGTGCGCCCGGAGCTGCTACAGCACGCCACAAGGACCGGTAAAGACCCTCTGATGGGTTGAATAATATAAATGTCCCTAAAGCTCAATCTATCAACAGACTGGATAATATTAACGCAGCATATCACGGCCGTGGTTCTGATCTAACAGACAACACAGAGACTCTGTGCAGGCTGAAAGATAGACAATTTAATGATCAGTGTGGAGCCATTATATACAGTACAACAGATGTCACAAATTCCTTCCCACTTTAGATATTTTTATACATGGTATGAAGAATCACATCACCTTTACTCTTTAAATGTCACACCTATATTTGAGGAACACTTCATCATTGTACTGTCAACTGAGGCCATACATTATACTTTTATGATACCTCATATATGTGTTTCTCTTCAAATGTGGTCATATCTTCTCAGAATAAATCGTAGTCTGCTAACGGCAAAATCTTCTCTACAAGATGTAACCAAACTGAACGTATTCACAGAAATTCGTACTATCACCCTCCAAATATGACAACTGAAAATCTAGAATGACTCGAACTTAAAGGAAAAAGCTGGATGTGGCATTATAATCTGGCTATTTTCAAATATGATTCTGGTCGTACATTTGTTTTTGTAAATGTTGCATCACCGTTGTCTTGACGCTCTGTTCTCGCCGTGAAGAGTTGTCGCTGTGCTGAAGGATTCGGCCTCATGGAGGACGGGCAGACCTGTGCTGATATCGATGAGTGTGAAGGCCGGAGCCCCGGTGTGTGCAGTCAACTGTGCATCAACACTCCCGGCTCGTATCAATGCAAATGTCAGCAGGGATACATTATGGAGGCAGGTGGACGGAACTGCAAGATCACGGGTAACGTACTTCTGTGTAGACGGCATCTTACTTGATGTAGAACTTCACTGGACCATTCTTAACATCAACACTGAAGGGGACAACAACCAGTCAATCATGACAGACATCTTTTTTCCCCTCCTCAGGTGAACCGTTCCTCCTAGCGTCGGTCCACACGGACCTTTACTTACTCAGCCTGCGCAGTGGCAGCCTTGACTTGTTGATGTCCTCCGCCAAGCGAGCCATTCTCTCCCTGGACTACGACTGGAGGGAACAGAGGGTCTACTGGGCTGGACTGGACTCTGAGACCATCAGATGGTCCTCACTGGACCAGAAGACTACAGGGACTCTGATTAAAGGTTTGTGCAACAAACGTTGTTGTATTGTAGGCACATGCCATTCATCTTCTATGTAACGGTATAAATTCATTATCATGCATGAGGATCGAGACACCAGATTCAGTTTCTTTGAAAAGGTGTACGGGCTGACTCTGTAGCTGTAGACTGGCTCGGGAGAAACCTGTACTGGATCGATGGTGTGAACAGTCAGATTGTTGCTGTCAGACTGTCCAAATCCACCGTGAGGACCCTGGAGCACAGCATCATCCTGGACGAAGACATGGATCAGCCTCGATCCCTCGCTCTACTGCCACAAAAAGGGTCAGAATAAATCCCCAAACAATCGGCACAAAGTTTCTCAAAACCTTAAGACTAGTACTCGGATCTGTATTTTCCTTCCAGGCTGATGTTCTGGACGGAGATTGGTAACGTGGTGAAGATAGAGCGTGCAGGGATGGACGGGTCCGAGAGGAGGGCATTGGTAAACTCTAGTCTGGGCTGGCCGGGTGGAGTTGCTGTGGACACAATCTCTGACAGAGTCTACTGGACAGATGAGCGGCTGAGGTCTATTGGATCAGCAACCCTGGATGGAGACGATATTCGGGTAGGATTAATTTAAAGTTTAAACTATGGGGATAAATTTAAAATGGGTACTGCAGTCCAGATTCTAATCATCACAGATAGCTTTTTGGCCCCGCCCCCTCCTCTCTAGAGCGGCTGCTCACACAGGTCACCATGTGGTGGACACTGTAGCTTCAGTGTTTAGCCAGCTCTGCATGTGGTGGACACTGTAGCTTCAGTGTTTAGCCAGCTCTGCATGTGGTGGACACTGTAGCTTCAGTGTTTAGCCAGCTCTACATGTGGTGGACACTGTAGCTTCAGTGTTTAGCCAGCTCTGCATGTGGTGGACACTGTAGCTTCAGTGTTTAGCCAGCTCTGCATGGGTCTGTAAAGTTTTCTGCGTTCTAACCTCTCTCCATGTTTCATCTCCAACATTGATCCTAGTTTGAGCAGCTTTCTGCTGCTGGAGCTTATTAGAAACATGCAGAGGCTTTTTAGCTCGGGTACAATCACTTCTATCTGAAGCAGTTCCACTGCCCGCTTCCATCGCTGCAACACCTGTTGACCTGATAACTGCTCTCATATCTGGTAAACCCAGGGGCGTCCAAAACGGCCTTCAAAGCCCCGCCTACCTTCTCTGGTCCAATCAAATCCAGAGCATTCAGGAGCAGAATCTAAAGTTAGGAGGAGGACATACTGGCTGCTGCGTGTTTCCTTCATGTCTGATCACAGAGGATGAGAGCTTCAACATCTCACTGATTCGTGCTGTAAATGTCTCAGATTCTGCAGATGACAGAGACCAGCAACCCATTCTCCTTGGCGGTTTTTAACAACTTGCTCTACTGGACTGATGCCAAGAAGCGGGTCGTGCGGACTGCTCACAAAATCTCTGGAAAGAACCATCAAGTTCTCCTGAAACGTCAGAGACAACCGTTTGGTGTGAAGGTGAGTAGAGAGTTCAGAATTAATGATGTTTGGAAATGGAAAGAAATCCTGCAGGACTGAAACATCCCGATTGGTGCATTTAAAAAAAGCCTCGGCCTAAACAGTGTCTCGTCTCTACTTGGATTGTAGATTGTCCATCCCTTGCTGCAGATGGGCATCGACAGTCCCTGTGAGAAGATGCGGTGTTCCCACATGTGTGTGCTGGCACCGGGACCTAAGGCTGTGTGCAAGTGTCCGTCTGGTCTCTCACTGGCTAAGGATGGTCTGAAGTGTGCCAAGCTAGCCGACTCCTCATTCCTGCTGATCCTGTCGCCCTCCACTGTCACCCAGGTTTTGTTACTGTCCATAGTAAAAGTTCTTTCCAGCTTTGAATGAATGACTGCAAACTAGGGGAAACTGCTATCTTGATAAATCTGCTTTATAGAACAAAAACCTTTAAAACCTACTGTGGCGTTGTTCACATGTAGGCAGGTCTTTTTAAAAGCAACGTTTTCTTCCTTTGTTCAGAAAACAGTCCTTTCATCACATGCCAACATCTTCATCCACATGAAAACGTTGAATGCACTGTTATGACCCAATCGACTGTTTGAGTGATGCAGTATGATTAAAAAAAAAAGGCTGAGACAGAACTTGCATCACCTGTTCGTGCCATCTTAGTAAATTGAGCCTGAGTTGGGAGACTCCATCACATGTTCTTTCAGAAAATGCTTTCATGCAGAGAAATTGCTGATCCAGCATTTGCAAACACTCGCATGTGCTACAAGCCAACCTCTATGAAGGCAGACGACTTATTGAACAAGAAAAATGCATCAGCAACACATCGGGTCAGGAGATGACGACAAATTGGCCTCGCTCAGTGTTATTTTCCTGTTATCACGGGTTTGTGTCGGGGTTATTTGGATAGCGAAGGTTGACTATGAAAGCGGTGTAAGTCATTGTCAGTTACAGACTATGGAGCGTCTCTTTATGCTGTTTTAGCTCATCTGTTGGGACATCTTGTAGACTGCAGACTCCATCATCAACCTGAAATCTCAAAGCAAAAAAGACCTTAAATATTCCACTAATGCCACCAAATAACAGCTCATTTCAGAATGCTTCTTTGGTACGTCTTTGTGTATTCATACTGATTCAATTCATATTGATTTATTTCAGAGTTTTAACACTGAAGTGCGACACAGCGGGAGCTCCACATACAGTCAGACATGCATGCGCACAGTGCCGCCCCAAAAAACAGTCTCGCTTCTGTAACGCCATGTTACATGTTGGAACGTCATGTTATCTGAACTGGCTCTGTGTGATGATAAAATGACTTACGACGATTTAAAATTCATCTTCGACCTCTGTATGTTTTAGTTTTTGAGTTAACACATTTTTTTTTTGATCTCTGTAGATCTACTTGCAGTCTCGACACACAGCAGCCGAGCTGAAAGGCTGGCCTGAACACGTTGCCCTGCAGGTTCCCAGTGTTAATGAGGCAGCCATCTTGGATTACAGCCTTCGGGACCACACCTTGTTCTTGACAGACGACAGCACAAGTTCACTGAGCTCCTTCAAGCTGAAAGAATCCGACTTGTCCCCGAAGGGTCAGCTTCTGAAACTCATGGCTGACACAATCACTGCAATGGCTCTTGACTGGGTTACACTGAACGTCTACTGGAGCAGCAACAAACAGGCGCGCCTGCAGGTCACCTCGACCTCGGCCGGACACACTGCTGTTCTGATAGCAGAAGGAATTATTAGAGTCCAAGCAATCACCCTGCATCCTCCCAGTGGGAGACTTTGTTTCGTCAACGTGGGTCTGCAGGGTAAAGGTTCTGTGGAGTGTGCCAACATGGACGGTGCTGAGCGTGTTGTGAGGAAGGAGGCCGTCCAGGCCTCATCTCTGGCATTCTCCAGTAACGGGGATCGCATTTATTGGGCTGACACAGGCAAGTATTGTCTTAATACAAAGAAAATGTCAGTTGTTGTGTGGGGTGTGTGTCACGCTTTGAAAGTCCAACTCTCCGTGGAATAAAGCTGTACTTTGTTGTGTAGATAAAAAGGTAACTGCACAGTTCTCTCTCTCAGGTTCAGCAACGATCTGCTCTGTTCAACTTGATGGATCTGGTTACAAAGAGTTCAAGACTGAAGGCCTGGCTGCGGTGGCCCTGAGTGGGGAGATGTTGCTCTGGATGACTGAGAGTGGTAATGGCTCGTTGGCGTATGCACTTGATAAACTGGAACACGATGCTGTATCAGTCCACTACTTGACAATGAATGAACACTGTAGTTCTTGTGCTGGATGCATTATGGTTTTCAGAAACTATCTTTTGCTTGCCCCCCCCCCCCCGGTTCTTGCAGAAAAGATGAGGCTCTGGTACCAGGATGAGAAGCAGCAAAACAAACTGTGGTTTGAGGTCGGCACAGAAGTGGTCGGGTTTAAGGCGTTCAGTGAGTCGAGTCAGACTGGTATGTAAAAGAACCACAAACCCAAAGAGGTTATGAAGGACCCTCGGAAATACCAAACTTCTAAAATGGCTGACAGTCCGTCTTTCCTCACAGGCACAAACCAGTGCACAGAAAACAACGGCCACTGTCATCACTTATGTCTGGCCACCCCGAGGAGTCGAACATGCAGGTGTGCTCATGACCACGTCCTTGTGAATGACACCCATTGCATCCCAGATCAGCGCTGCCCAGCTGGCACCAGATCCTGTCTGGATCAACTCTCATGCAAGCCTGCTGAGAAGTTCTGCAACGGACATGTTGACTGCAGTGACCACTCGGATGAGAACTGTAACCCTCCTTCTTTATTTCTTTTAATGCAACAAGAAAAAGAAATCAGTTGATCTAAAGATCCCTGAAATGATGTTTTGTCAGGTGTCACCTTGAAGCCGAGACCAGGAGCTAAAGTCCTGGTTACCACTCGGCTGCACGGCTCCTCCTCTCCTCCCTTGCTTCCGCCTCGCCTCTCTGAAGATCTGGGCTTGAACGCCACCCTGAATGTGAGCGGCCAGCTCAGGAAGCTGGGCGCCCAGCAGTGCAGCCAGAGACGTTGTGGGGGCAACGGAGACTGTGTGGAGGACGGAGGAAAGGCTGCGTGTGTGTGTTCGTTTGGCTACAGCGGTGACTCCTGTCAAGACCACCTCCTGAAGACCATGCAGGGTCCCATGGTGTACGGCGCCGCAGGGCTCCTTGCAGCCGTGGTGGTCATTGTTGTGATCGCAGTGGTTGTTAGGAAGAGGAGCGCAAACGCAAGGTTTGTTGATTTCTAATTTAAAAGACTGAAGGCAGATGAAGTTTGTTGATTTAAAACTTTATGATAAACGATATCTTGAGAGAACACCGATGACTCTTTACATGCGTTCATGCACACACTGTGATAAAACCATTAATGTCTCAAGAGGGTCACCGAAAATCCAGCAGATGATGCAGCATTTTTAAAAGACACTTTTAGGCCATGCAGCGATGACGATTAGCAAAGTTTGAATCTTTCATCTGAGGACAGACTTTCTGTACGAACTGTGACTGATGGTTGAGAACAGGAAGTGTTGAAGCGACTGGCTCGGCATCTTGAGAGCTTTGCTGCTCATAAACGGTCAGAGATTTTTACATGGCACCAAACTCTAAAATAAGAAACTATCAAAACATATTATCTTATATCTGCAACATTGACAATGTGCAGACGCGGTTAAATATATTTCCACATTGTGCAACAGTGACCTGAATTTAAAGACGTTGCTTAAGATGTCATTTCTGTGAGTGCAGGAGAGCTAACCCGGCTGCGGCGAAGGAAACGAGGATGACTGATCTGGAGAGCAAGTCGGAGTCCACCCCGACCACACAAACGGCTTCATCAGACGCGGAGAAAACGGAGGTGGCTCTCCAAGAACACTTGACAAACAGGTTCCCAGATTATCCCACTGTTGTTGTGGTACAGACTGTCTGACATTTCTTACTTTCTCTGCAGGAAGCGGTCTCTTGTGTGGACTGAGGCCGAGTCATGGACACGCAGAGTTTTAAAATAAACACTTCCTGTGATAAACATCTTCCTGTGAAGTTATTTTAGCAGTTTGCTGTCAGTCAGACCACCAATGATGAACAGTCAGTTCAAACTGTAACCGTTATGGATTCAAAAAAAGCATTGTCATGCTTTAACATGCTGCGACATTGCCTGGGTGGCTACTTGAGTCTACATCCTGAAGTGACTGCCTACACATAATCACTGTTTAATGTGTAATACTGGCTCCCAGTCTAAGGTCCTGGGCCAAAGATGTCAGGGGGAGCACGAGGTCCGCTCTTGTCAACATCAGATTTGCACATATTAAAGGCAGACAGTGTAACATGTGACACATTAGAGGCCAAACACCCTCCATCGCAAGCTTAAAAAAATAAGTCTTTCTTTTTTTCCTCATCGATTCAACAAATCAGAAAATGCCACTTCCAAATATTTTTTACTAATATCTGATTGGTCTGACCCATAGACTGTCAAATTAAGCATATGGAGATGCAGCTAGAGGTTTTCTGATCAATTCAAAGCTCTGTTAACATTTACAGTCTGGTTGAGACGGTCACTTCACCGTACACGGCCTACTTGTTGAGCGGGAGACTCACTCGGTCTGGAATTTTAAATGTTATTTTATGTCAAAGTTTAGTAGCTACTATAACAAAGTGGTTTAGCTGGATGTCTGCATCCATGCAAGAGCTTTGTCCAGTGTCCTAACTCCCTTCCAGCACAGCTTGTTAAATGAGAGAGAGAAACTCGCTGATCGCTCATGAGAAGGTCGTAACAGCTGGACTGGATATGAATGAATTTGTTAGGGTGTTTCAATGAAGAAATGGATCCTGTGGGAAACATATTTTAAGAACTGCAGTATGTCCTGAGAGGGGTGTAATGGAAAAAAAATTAGAAATGTCATGCTACATTGAGGAAAATAAATTGTAAGATTCCATGTTAGACGAATGACAAATTAGTTTAATTTCACATGAAAATAAAAAACATTCAAATTAAATCAACTCCAGATGTAGGTATGAAAGTAATGCATCATATCATTTTACTTTAGCTCCATATAAAAACAAAATGATCCATCTTGTAGTTTAGTCATAACACTTAACTTTAGTCAGTCTCTGTTTGTGTTAAACTCCTTTGTACGAGGAATGTCGCTGGAGGAGAGCAGCTGCTTCAGTATGGTGGTGTGCTGGATCGAAAGCTTACACATTTCATTTAAAGGTCAGATTTTCTCTTCATCCAGTTTAAAGAAGTCTCAGAGCTCCTCTTCAACATGCGTGTGAAGTGTGTTGTTGTAAATCCACTCTGATCCTGTATTTGATCATGTCTATAAACCCCTCTATTTCAGCCCTGCTCAGAACAGGCTGTTTCTGTGTCTGTAGCTTTAAATATGTAAATGAGCTGTGTCTGACCACGCCCCCTCTCTGGAAGGGCTCGGGTGTACTCTCTGCTTTCTGGTGAGAAGGCAGACTCCCAGCTGTGGGAGTGTCACCCACCTGGGGGAGGGGCTACTGCCCTTTGTGATGTCATGAAGGGAACATCTCCAAACGGCCTGTTTGAGCACACATTTTCTGAAAAGTGGAGCAGGCAGAGAAGTTAGAGAAACATGAAGACGAGTGTTTGACAGAACATGTGACATTTAAAGGTCCTTTGAATCTCACATACATTATGAGACATTACATGTACAGACTCACACATGTATCATCTTCTCTTTAGATTATGAACGTAAGTAGAGGTACTGTATAGTGCTTCTGGTTTCTGTTAAACCACCACTGCTCATGGCAGGGAATACTTCAATGGTCTAAATAATCCAGAACCAGACACTCAGGATGGTTTGAAAAGTATAAAGGTTCAATTCATTGGGCTAGAAACATTTTAAACATACCAACACGTATCGGGCTGTGCCTTCACTACACCCAGAAGAATGGTGAATGGACTTGAGCTTGTCTATTTCGTTTCTATTCTTGTGACTACTCAAAGCTCTTTCACACTTAGGTCACACCTACACATTCACACACTGATGGTAGAGGCTGCTGCAGAGTAAAGAGTCCATCAGTATTAACTCATCCATTCATACACATTCACACACTGATGGTAGAGGCTGCTGCAGAGTGAAGAGTCCATCAGTATTAACTCATCCATTCATACACATTCACACACTGATGGTAGAGGCTGCTGCAGAGTAAAGAGTCCATCAGTATTAACTCATCCATTCATACACATTCACACACTGATGGTAGAGGCTGCTGCAGAGTAAAGAGTCCATCAGTATTAACTCATCCATTCATACACATTCACACACTGATGGTAGAGGCTGCTGCAGAGTAAAGAGTCCATCAGTATTAACTCGTCCATTCATACACATTTACACACTGATGGTAGAGGCTGCTGCAGAGTAAAGAGTCCATCAGTATTAACTCGTCCATTCATACACATTTACACACTGATGGTAGAGGCTGCTGCAGAGTAAAGAGTCCATCAGTATGAACTCATCCATTCATACACTGCAGATGAAGCAGCGGGAGCAACTTGAGTTAAGTGACACATCAGACATGTGGGAGAGCTGGGGATCAAACCCCTGACCTTCTAATCCAGTGGTTCCCAAAGTTAAGGTCACAAGACACTGAAGGGTGGGGCGCAAGGTTCCTTCGAAAAGCATACGAAAAGGAAAAATGACTTACAATTGCAAATTTTGAATATGAAAAAAAGTAGTTCAGGAGATGCACCGCTGGGGTCCCCAGTCTCTAACAACTTATTCTGTCGGTCAGGGGTCAGAAAGTTTGGGTTCCCCTGTTCAAACCAATACAAAGAAGGCACAAGCCCTTGGGGTATTTTAAATATGTCGAGCCTGATGAATGAAAGGCTTCTTTGATTTATTGCTAGCTTAAAGTGGAATCTGCAGCAGACAGTGGAAACTGGTGAACATGACTTCAAATAATGCGTCTTGTGTTAAATACGATGCATGATGAGTTTATAACAAAGAGATTTAGACAACATGAAGTTTAAGTTTAAACCAGATGGTTCACACCCAAACCACAAAACACATGTTTACTGTGTGCTCAAGAATAAATGCCTCGGGCTCAAACCTTCTCTCATTATCTCTTCACTTTTCTTATTTTAGCTCTTCCTCATTTCATTGTGTCAGGAGAGTAAAAATGATTTAGTTAAATTGTTTGCTTGTCAGTGTAGAAGCATGAAGTGCTCTACGAACATGAACCAATGATAATGGTTTATTGCGCCCACACCTTTCAGCAAGCCGTATAAAAAAAGTTCAAGACTCGGCGAGAAGCAGTGAGCATTCAGTCGAGCCTTTCAAGAGAGTCGGTCTGCTGGATCCACGTTCACCGCAGGGACATCATCGAGCTCAGACCAGGTAAGTCCTACAGCATGAGGACTACTGTGTGTATGCGTTCATGATGGCTGATGTTTCATTGTTTTTCATGTACGCTTCTGCTCGTACAGTTTCAACCTCATAAGGTACAGCGGGAAGTCTGAAAGGAACACATTTAGTCTCTCCTATTGCAGCCATAACTCTATAAAGAAAAGGATGTTCATTGTAGTGTTGGAGCCAAGACCACTGTAACCGAGACCGAGACAAGACCAAGACATTTAGGGATCCAGACTGAGATAAGACCAAGACATTTAGGGATCGAGACTGAGATAAGACCAAGACATTTAGAGATCGAGACTGAGATAAGACCAAGACATTTAGGGATAGAGACCGAGATAAGACCAAGACATTTAGGGATCGAGACTGAGATAAGACCAAGACATTTAGGGATCCAGACTGAGATAAGACCAAGACATTTAGGGATCCAGACTGAGACAAGACCAAGACATTTAGAGATCGAGACTGAGATAAGACCAAGACATTTAGGGATAGAGACAAGACCAAGACATTTAGAGATCGAGACAAGACCAAGACATTTAGGGATCGAGACAAGACCAAGACATTTAGGGATAGAGACCGAGACAAGACCAAGACATTTAGAGATCGAGACAAGACCAAGACATTTAGAGATCGAGACAAGACCAAGACATTTAGGGATCCAGACTGAGACAAGACCAAGACATTTAGGGATCGAGACCGAGACAAGACCAAGACATTTAGGGATCGAGACCGAGACAAGACCAAGACATTTAGAGATCGAGACAAGACCAAAACATTTAGGGATCCAGACTGAGACAAGACCAAGACATTTAGAGATCGAGACAAGACCAAGACATTTAGAGATCGAGACAAGACCAAGACATTTAGGGATCGAGACCGAGACAAGACCAAGACATTTAGGGATCCAGACCGAGACAAGACCAAGACATTTAGCGATCGAGACAAGACCAAAACATTTAGGGATCGAGACAAGACCAAAACATTTAGGGATCCAGACTGAGACAAGACCAAGACATTTAGGGATCGAGACCGAGACAAGACCAAGACATTTAGGGATCGAGACCGAGACAAGACCAAGACATTTAGAGATCGAGACAAGACCAAAACATTTAGGGATCCAGACTGAGACAAGACCAAGACATTTAGAGATCGAGACAAGACCAAAACATTTAGGGATCCAGACCGAGACAAGACCAAGACATTTAGGGATCAAGACCGAGATAAGACCAAGACATTTAGGGATCGAGACCGAGACAAGACCAAGACATTCAGGGATCGAGACCGAGACAAGACCAAGACATTTAGGGATCGAGACCGAGACAAGACCAAGACATTTAGAGATCGAGACAAGACCAAAACATTTAGGGATCCAGACTGAGACAAGACCAAGACATTTAGGGATCGAGACCGAGACAAGACCAAGACATTTAGGGATCGAGACCGAGACAAGACCAAGACATTTAGAGATCGAGACAAGACCAAAACATTTAGGGATCCAGACTGAGACAAGACCAAGACATTTAGAGATCGAGACAAGACCAAAACATTTAGGGATCCAGACCGAGACAAGACCAAGACATTTAGGGATCAAGACCGAGATAAGACCAAGACATTTAGGGATAGAGACCGAGACAAGACCAAAATCATAAATGTCACTGAACGTGACTCATCTCGTGTGCAGCAGGCATGTCAGTCACTTAGAGCGTGGCACCGGGTAGGTTGAGGGTGACACCATGGTATAAAATCTGTGGCTCAGTGTTCGTTGATCTTCGATGTGTCCTTTGGCAACACTCTTAACCACGAATTGCTCCAGCTGCTTTGTCGACAGCAAATGAATGTGCATGAAAAGACTCGAGACCGATTTCAACAACTACAACACGAGTTCAGTGGAAAGTCATCAACAAGCTACTCTCCATTTAACAGGGACAACAGAGGAAGCAGTGATGGCGGTTCTGAGGGTTCTACTTTTCTCCGTCCTCATGGTGACTGCAGCGCTAGCTAAACCAGTGAGTAGCTGAACGGTTCGGCTTTCATCATAAAATGCAATCGAAGAGGACGTGTGAGTAGTCTGACAATATTCCTCATTCTTGATACAGGTCAATCTGAGCGAGGCGGAGGATCAATCCAGCGAGTCTACTGAGGAGAACTCATCAGAGGAGGACAGCCATCCTGTTGAGCCTTCACGTCATGAGACTCTGCAGCCTGCTAACACCCCCGATGTCATCGTGTTGACTGAACCGTCAGAGGAGGAAAACACCCCTGTTGAGCCTTCACATCACGGGACCCAGCAGCCCACAAACACCCCCGATATCATCGTGTTGACGGAACCACAGATCACTGCAGACATGCTCCCGTCTCTAGATGCAACCATTTCTCCAAATGATATTTCAGTCCTGCCAGACCACATGGCTCTGCAAACCTCCTCTGTCTCAAACACCATGCAGCCCCTACCAGCCGACCCCTCACAGACCGCCTCGGGGACAGACATTTTTCAGGACAGCCCTGCGACCGATCCTGCACAGGGTTCGATAATTGGGGATGTTCTCCCAGTCTCCGAGGTAACTCTGGACGCCGGGCTTACAGAAACTCATAATGGCACAAACCAACCACAAGCCACCGCCACATACCGAGAACACCCCCTTGTTACCACAGCTCCAGCCCTGTCTGTCCCCATGGCAACTGCAGAGACCACTGTTCCTGTCTGTATCACTTTCCAGTTCGCTACCTCCGGTTCGCCTGATCCTCCGAGAGGAGATAGCATGCGACGCAAGTAACACAAACATTGGTTTAAAGTTTCAGACTATTGTTGTACATTGTACTCTGATTACTTTGTGTATCTTAACTCCACATTTAGAGAGTGGTGATCTGCTTTTAGTCAGACGGTGCATGTGTGATGACTGCTATATCAGTTCAAGTGAACCCTCTCTGTACTCTCGGAGCTTTATAAACCTACAGCTCTTCATCTGTCAACGTGATAAATGTAATGATGTGCTCATGTGAGCAGCTGGAAATAAAAATGTGACGTGATTAATGTTCTTATGTCTCCGTTACGACCTCCTGAAACAAAATAAAACCCAGGCTCAAAGCATGGAGACCGAAAACACACAAAGACGAGACACAGATTCAAAGTTCAACCCCGAGCTTTATTCAAGTTAATCCCCCCAAAGCAATCCAAGAGAAATAAGAGAGAAAAAGAAGGAAAGATGCCGAGCCAAACGTGTCACGGGTCATCGCTCTCCACACCTCCCCCTAAAAACTACCTACATGTTCTGGAGCTTGTTTATCTTTTGTCTAATGCCTCAAAGCTCATGTGTGAAGAAATGAAGTTAAAACTGATTTTTAAAAAAAGAAAAGAAAAAAAGGGTTACAAAAGCTCCGCCCCACATGGATGCATCAAGTGTGTGTGTCCCCCTGATCTCGCCTCCTTTCTCCCTGAGCACAAACTGCACTCAAGTGTGCAGCAGCGGGGCCGGTAGAGTCAAGCAGAGTGAGAGAGAGAGCGAGACAGAGAGAGAGAGAGAAGAGAGTGTTTATTGGGAGTTGTAGTTCTTACATTGTAAACATCCTCAAACTTCACACGTCAACGAACAAAGACGTCAAAAGCAGACGAGGAGGATGGAAAGAGACGCCTCGTCACAGACGTATCAGGAGAACTTTCATTTGGATCCAACATATTTAGACGTGGATGGGTTGTGGAGTGGGGGTTGTGCCGGTCCAGTACTGGGTAAATGTACGACGTACGGCACAATCCCTGAGCTGAATGAAAACACTGATTTTATACCATCAAAAAAACAGACAGCTGTTTTTATCATTCACAGAGCCTCGGCCCTCGAGTGAGACAGTCAATGTGGTCAGGTAGAAAATGACTTCCCGTCCTCTTAGTGGGAAAATGTGGCAGCATGTTAGTCCGATGGGCGGGGCTAGAAATCTTTCAGAGGTGCATCCTTCATCTCATAGGATGCACGCTCGGATAGGTTCCCGCCCTGCAGACGATGAGCAGCTACAGAAGACGTGACTCTAGATGGGTTCTTTCTCTCAGCGGTGCGGTCTACTCTCACACTTCAACCAACCCGTCACACACGTAGCTCCGCCAGCCAGGCAGGCAGACAAATGTCTCCAGTTAAAATTTAAAACTAATCAGGCACTGCGATTGGCTGCAGAGCTAATTCGACGAGGTCGACTGCGTTTGATCCTGCCGCTCGGGCTCCGTGTCAGTTTCTGCGTCGGGCTCGCCGTCTGGTTGCCCGGGCGGATCTTGTGGAGGCTGCTGGATGAGTCCTCCGTCCTGAGCCGTGTTATAGGAGCCGCAGCCGCTGCACTTCATCCCCAGCACGTGGAAGGACACCGTGCAGTGGACTTGGCAATCATTACATATAATCTACATGGAGGAGAAACACACAACATGAAGATAACACACACACACACACCTGCTCCAGCTCCAGTCTTCATAATGTTATTCAGGTCTTACTTTGACGGTGGCTCCTTGGTACTCGGTGGGCATTGGAGACAGGGAAATCTCTTTGTCTATCTGATCCCAGTGAGCCTCCATGTTCCACGCAGAGTGCATGCACAGAGGGCAGCGATATGCTCTGAAACCACAAATAACACACTGACGCCTTGTCCACACGTAGCCGGGTTTTTGTAAAAACGAACATCCTGCCCCCTCCGTCTAGAAAAAAACTTCATCAACACGTAACAGCAGAAGTGCGTTTTTAAGCACGCCGGTTTCTGAATGTAAACAGGTCGCATATGTGACGTTTAGAAAGGTAAAACCCCGGTTAGTGACGTCCACATGCAAACCCATAAACAGAGAATTCACAAATCTTCATTCTGGTCGGAGGTTTTTAAAAGCTTCGTTGTTGATGCTGTAAATCTGTGTTTTCGTGAGGACGAGAGGCCGAAACGTAGAACGCTGTTTTGTGAGATACCCGGCTGCGTGTAGTCAGAGGCATCACTCAGCACTACTCTGACTTCCAGCAGAATAGAGAGAAGGTTTGTGCTCCTCCTGGAAATATCAGGAGATTTTCTGCAGGTGTCAAAGAGAAGCGTCTCCCGAGGTGGGGAATGGGAAACCTTTGTTACGATACATCAGGATCAATATGGACGTAGAAAGGCGTGCTGCCAGCTGAGCTCACGATAAAAGCAGCCTGAACAGGTCGACTAAACAATCCCCAGGTTAAAGGTCATACGTACCCAGTTCTGACCATGTCATCAAAGCAGGTCCTGCAAACAGACATGGAGAGACGTGTTCAGCTGTTAGCAGAACGATGATGGAGAACAGAAAGTTTAACGACTGGATAAATGATTGGGAACGTTTCAAATGTTTCCAACTCTTCGTATTCGCTGTCTCAGTGTTTTTAAGACTAAACAGCTGTGAACAGGCGTCATTGAGGGCGCTCTCACGCTTGACCTTGAAGTCGTGCTTTATGTGAAAACGCCCGCAGCCTATATTTACATAGTACGACTGAAGAGCACAAAGTGGGCGAACGACGAAGCGGGAAACCTTACTTGTGTAAAAGATGGCCGCATGGAAGAACGTGAGCCATGATTCTGGATGTATGGATATCCTGTCCAGGTAGAAGAAAGGGTTAAAATGGACAAAATGTCGGGTAACCTCACTCTGGATAACTTCCTCCTAATGTGGGAATATTTCCTTACCTCCATACACACTGGACAGTTCTGCCTCGAGACGTTCTCAACGCACTGCAACGTGAAAAATCAAAGCTGTGACGTGGCTGACATCGTCAAACACATCAAACACTGCGAGTCCTCGTACATACTCACTTTGTGGTTTCCTCGCAGATCCTGGGCTAAACACAGATTACACTTCTCACAATGGAAATACTTTTCCCGGGGCCCGATCCTGTGTGGAGTCAGGACAGCACGGTGTCATCATGCTCAACACTCGAATACATGAACCTCAGTGCATGTAAGCACAGTCTAAACTGTTTTCACTGTGGAGAGCTAATCTCCCTTTCTTTATTCTTTATTGAGACAGAAAAATAAAACATGTGTCACAAAACGTCCCACTGTGCTCACCTGCATATCCCACAAGGCTGACAGTGGTACTGTTTCTTATCCTTGTCAAACAAGTGGCAAATGTTGCAGTAATACTCCCCGAACTGCACGTTACACTGCTCGCAAGTTTGTTGTGCCTAAAAAGAAGAAGAAATGCTTTGTTAATCCCACGAGAGGAAATCACTTTTATGCTCCGTTATATTGATGCCCCACACACCACACACACACACACACACACACACACACACACACACACACACACACACACACACACACACACACACACACACACACACACACACTTGAAAGAGCCTGCGAGCAGTTTGGGGTTCGGTGCCTTGCTCAAGGAAAACTCTGCAGTGCTCAGCACATTACCGCTGCACATCTGTCCTCACTGGGAATTGAACTGGCAACCACCCAAGTTCCTACTGTACGGACTGCTGCTGCACAAAGACGGAGCTACTTCCTCCTCTAGCACAACTCAGAATCAGAATCTATTTACTGCCATTGCACAAGTACATCCAAACTGAAGAAGAAGTTGCTCCCACAATCACCGTCCATAAGAGCAGTGGAAAGGTGTCTCTTTGGCTCCACGTGAGGCCTGTGAGCGTCTTACCTGCTGCATGGTGTGACACTCGCAGCACTGCACCTCTCTCACTTTGAATCGATCCATCTGGTGGCTCTCCTCCGCATCGTGGCACAGCCGACACACGTACAGTTTTCCACAGCAGGGAGCCTGCAGTGAACACGTGATGACCAGGTGTTACCTGTGCAGGGTCTCGTGCACCTCACAGCCCAAAACATAACATGGCAGACACACACTTTCTACTCTGCGGGGTTTCAAATGATAATAAACACGCTTAACTTTATTAATAAGAACGTTCACATTCACAGATCTGACCCCGGAAGAAACATATATACAGTTTTCAAACACGTCCACATGATACATCCCCCCCCTCCATTTTTTTTTACAGGGATGCATTTCTCGACCTAACAGCTGAACCTCGGTGCAGACAGCTCGTCTGAATGATTCCCGCCCCTGTGAAGGTTTTGAAGCTGCTTTAAATGTCAAAGTGAAACATGTACTTCATGATGTTATATAACGGCTCAGTTTGAAGAGCTAACTGCGGCTAACGCGCTTTAACCTGCGTAAAGTTCTTAAAACAGAACACTTCTCTCTTTAGATCGATCACACAGCACACGTTTTAAAACCTTCACTCACTTTCAACAAGCAGCTGCGTACATAGTGCTCACAGCCAGCGGGGGAAGCCATGATTCCTCCAGAGATGGGACTCTTCTTCTTCGAACGCGAGGACGGAACCCTCCTGCTCTTCTTCGTCGGTGTCAGCGAGCACACAGCGACACTGCCACCTATCGGTCCAGAGTCGCACGTGCGTTACCCGCGTGCAGGGTTGTTGTTCATCCACTAAAAATAACATAAATGTAGATTAATTTAAGTTACGGTGAATTTTACCCGCTTACTGACCCTCTTAAACTGCTGAATAATATAATATATACTTTTTTCTGTTACTGGTCTGAATCATTATTATGTTATTAATATTATTTGTATTGTCATTTCAAACACTTATGATGTTTTTTTTCACTCATCACCATGCAGAACTTTAACTACTTCTCGCTGCATGATGTTACAAAATTGGGTTAGCAGACACTAACAAACAGACAGGCGCCGCTGGTGTAGTGGTATCATGCAAGATTCCCATTCTTGCGACCCGGGTTCGATTCCCGGGCGGCGCACTCGTTTTATTCCGTTAGTGTCCGACCATAGTGTTTGAATCAATGACTCCCAAAGGGGATAATTAATCGATATTGCATTGATTAATTATCCCATATATATATATATATATATATATATATATATATATATATATTATTCATTTATTACTTGTTACTTACTAATTGTTCCTGTTTTTATTTACGTTTTAATTTAAGTACTATACGTTATTATTTAACAAAATTGTTTTATTAATTCATGCATTTATTCCAGCATTATTTCATCATTTCTTTTTCTTGCATTCATTGACACTTTTTAAAACAAATTCATTTTGTGTTAATTTATTTCTGCATTTATTAAGTACTATTAGCACTACTACCATGTTTCTAATGATACACAGCTTCATGCAAATGGGTGAAGTATCCCTTTAAGTAGCTTGAAGACAAAACGTAGAAGCAGCAAAGACAGAGAAAAAAAATAAAAAACAACATTTCAAAATACAAAATCGATAAAGAAGAGCTGAGACAGTGTTTTCAGACGGATGTAAACAGTGGACAAATACTCAGGGAATACAGTGATCATAGTGCAATAAGGGACAGAGATACCGCAGGAAATAAAAAGTAACCAGAGATGTATAAAAAAAAGATATACAAGAAGAATAAAGTAATAATCGGGCTCAGCACTTCCCTGTGCAACTGGCTGCTGGACTTCCTCAGCGAGAGGCCTCAGACTGTGCAGGTTGGTGGCAACGCATCAAAAACCACCATCCTGAGCACTGGGGGCCCCCAAGGCTGTGTGCTCAGCCCCCTGCTCTTCACGCTGCTGACCCACGATTGCACTCCATCCTTCAGCAGCAACCACATTGTGAAGTTTGCAGACGACACAACAGTGGTCGGTCTCATCTCCAACAACGATGAGACGCACTACAGGATGGAGGTGGGCCAACTGGCCATGTGGTGCAAAAACAACAACCTCTTCCTGAATATCCACAAGACCAAGGAGGTTGTTGTCGACTTCCGGAGGGCCCCCACTCCCAAACTCCCCCTGACCATCGGCGGTGCTGCTGTGGAGAGAGTGAGCAGCACCAAGTTCCTGGGGGTCCACATCAGTGAGGATCTCTCCTGGACAGCCAACACCACATCACTGGCCAAGAAGTCCCAGCAGCGCCTCTACTTCCTCCGTAAGCTGAAGAGAGCACGAGCATCCCGACCCATCATGTGCTCCTTCTACAGAGGCACCATCGAGAGCATCCTGACCAGCTGCATCACTGTGTGGCTGGGGAGCTGCACTGCTGCCAACCACAAGACCCTGCAGCGCACAGTGAAGGCGGCTGAACGGATCATCGGTGTCCCGCTCCCCTCTCTTCTGGACCTCTACGGCACCCGCCTCACCCGCAAAGCAACCCGCATTGTGAGTGACCCCACCCACCCCTCACACAGCCTCTTCAGCCTCCTGCCATCGGGGAGACGGTACCGCAGCCTGCGGGCCGGCTCTACCAGACTGAGAAACAGCTTCTTCCACCAAGCTGTCAGGAAGCTGAACTCTCTCCCCTCTCTTCCCTCCCCTCTGCCCCCATGAACACTGAACATTGGACCCTCCTCCTGTTTGAACATTGAAACAGAACCCTGGTCACTTATTGCACATTGCACGCATGCACAAGTTTCACTTTTCTTATAATCTGGTTCTATACTCCATTTTATTTAACTTAATACTTTTGCACATTTAGGTTTATTAATGTAAATATTATTTATCTTTTTTACCTTGTTTTATTTTATTTATCTTTTTCTTATCTACATTGCACCGTGGGGAAACGTAATTTCGATTTCACTGTATGTCTGACATATTTTGGAATTGACAAATAAAGAACCTTGAACCTTGAATTGTGCATGAAGACCAAATAAAGCAGAATAATTGTTTACTTCTACAGTTCTACTTTATTTATTTCTGTCCGCTGAATGAGTGAACGAATATGATATGTAGAGTTTCATTTAAACATGGACGAAACCCATGTAATATATGTTTTTGCTAAGTACTTACATTACCTTAAAGCAGTGGTGTCCAAACTTTTTTTCTTGCGGGCCAAAATTGTCGTGTTAGAATCGCTCACGGGCCACAGGGTTTTTTTGTTTTAAATATTGGAAGGAACTTTTTGTATTTTGACCTCTTCAAAAAATAATGTAAGTACACAATAACTAATTGCAGTGAGAAACTGTTGTTCACATTTTTTGGAAAGAATAGTCAGGCTTTTATAGGTCTCCCTCGCTAACATGAAAAAGAAAAAAAGAATGAAATATGCCATCTGATGAGGCCTGGGGCCAAAATCTTCTGATTCTTCGATTTGAAGTCAAGGGCCACAAAAAATCCACCCGCCCGCTCTGCATTCATTTCTATTGAGGAAGGTCTATCCTCGATTACAATAATCATCACAACTCGCCGAATTTCACACGGTTTGTTTTGTTACAAACAGCAGAAATGTAGTTATAATACAGGACGCTTGACACGTTGAAAAATGTGTTTTCATGCCAAAATACTTTGTATTCTGCTCTAACAAAGACATATGGTAGGCTATGGCTTAAACATATAAATGAATTCATTTGAATTTATTTTAGTGAAGACACAAGTATGATTGTTCATTTGAATTCATTTCTTCCAGAAGACTCTCCCTCTCTGTAAGAAATTGTTTGGTGTATTATAGCACTTCATATGTGCAGACAAAATGCGCGTGTAGCGGCGTTCCACTCTCTGATTGGCTCCGTGCTCCGACACCGCCCACCGGCAGCTCTAAACAGCCAATCAAAAGAGCAGCCCGCGCCTCCTTAAAAAAACAAAAAACTTGAGAAAGAAACAAACGCCACAGTTTCACGCAGGGCGTGGTGACGTAACGCGACGACGACAAGGTTCAAGGTTCAAGGTTCTTTATTTGTCAAATATGCTCCATGTTAAACATACAGCACAGATGAAATTGCAATCCCCCCCAACCCCCAGTGCAAACCTGCAGTGCATAAAAAGAGCACTAAGAAATGTAGCAATAAAAAACAATACTATAAAACAGATAACTTAACTAAAGACATTTGGGACAACAAATAACGAACGACAGACAATTGACAGACAAGGGCACTTGTGAGTATTTCACCATGAGGTAGTATGTGGATAAATTAAAGTATTAACAATATAAACAGAGTGCAGATTAAGTTAAAAAGTGAGGTAGTGCGTTGTAGTGTAGCAAATAGTGCAGATAGTGCAAATAGCATAAACAATAAACGGCTGTGCAGAGTTTTTAGAGTGCATGAATTAGTGGAGCACTCGGGGGGGTGGAGGTGGAGGGGGGTGATGCCAGGTCCTGTAGGGGCAGACTGTGGCAGGAGGCAGAGGGGGGAAGGAGGGCAGAGGGGGGAAGGAGGGCAGAGGGGGGAAGGAGGCAGAGGGGGGAAGGAGGGCAGAGCGGGGGGGAAGGAGGCAGAGGGGGGGGAAGGAGGCAGAGGGGGGAAGGAGGCAGAGGGGGGAAGGAGGGCAGAGGGGGGAAGGAGGCAGAGGGGGGAAGGAGGCAGGGGGGGGGGGGGGGGGGGGGCAGAGGGGACGAGTGGGGGGGAGAGCAGGGAGGGAGTTGAGTCTCCTGACTGCCTGGTGGAATAAACTGTTCTTGAGCCTGCTGGTTCGAGCACGGAGACTCTGCAGTCTCCTCCCGGATGGCAGCAGGCTGAAGAGACTGTGAGAGAGAGAGAGCCAAGACACCAATGATCTTCTCAGCTGCTCTCACGATGCGCTGCAGAGTCTTACGGCAGGACACGGTGCAGGCGCCGTACCACGCGGTGATGCAGCTGGACAGGATGCTCTCAATGGTGCCTCTGTAGAATGTGTGCATGATGGAGGATGGGGCTCTTGCTCTCCTCAGTTTGCGGAGGAGGTAGAGGCGCTGGTGAGCTTTTTTGGCCAGTGATGCGGAGTTGAGGCTCCAGGACAGGTCTTCGGAGATGTGCACACCCAGGAACTTGGTGCTGCTCACCCTCTCCACTGCAGCACCGTCGATGGTCAGAGGAGCATGCTGGGTGTGCGTTCTCCTGAAGTCCACAACAATCTCCTTCGTCTTCTCCACGTTCAGATGGAGATTATTGTCCTTGCACCACAAGGCCAGCCTGCTCACCTCACTCCTGTAGATTGTCTCATCGTTGTTGTTGATGAGACCCACCACAGTCGTGTCGTCTGCAAACTTAACGAAGAGGTTGGAGCTGGAAGATGGGGCGCAGTCATGGGTCAGCAGAGTGAAGAGGAGGGGGCTCAGCACACATCCTTGGGGGGCCCCCGTGTTCATCATGATGTTTCTGCCGACCCGAACTGCCTGTGGTCTCCCTGTCAGGAAGTCCAGCAGCCAGTTGCACATGGGGGTGCTTAGGCCCAGGTTGTCAAGTTTGTGGATGAGCTGCTGCGGGATGATAGTGTTGAATGCTGAGCTGAAGTCGATGAACAGCATTCTGACGTGGGAGTCCTTGGTCTCCAGGTGGGTGAGGGCTGAGTGGAGGGCAGTGGAGATGGCGTCGTCGGTTGATCGGTTAGGCCGATATGCAAACTGGTAGGGGTCCAGGGTGGAGGGGAGGGCAGACTAGCTGCTCGAAGCACTTCATGAGGATGGGGGTTAGTGTGACCGGGCGGTAGTCATTGTAGCAGGATGGAGATTAATCAGAGCAGGGAGACGTATGAACTTCAAATCATACATTTAAAACCTACAAAGACAGATGTCACCAGATGTTAATCAATACTGATTAAATCAATCAAGACTTGTTAATAATTTACTCAAACGGTATGAAGTAACATCCGCCTGAACAGTGTACACTTACCCCATCACTACATTTAAAGTCAGCCGTTTGATTTTTTTCCACCTTTTGAAATATTGCTTTATACATCCTCACTGACGCTTTATGTTAACCTTTGTTTTTAAGAGATTAGCCGCTTTACTCAAGCTTGGCCTCTCAGCCTTCTTCCAGTCACAGGAATCTGCTGACATCCAGCTCAGACACACAAATGAATCCATGTTATCTGAGATTTTATTGACAAAGAGAGGATGGACTTTTCTCACGATTTGTAGACAGACGAGCGACACATGTGAAACATGCGTGACCTTTAAAACTAACAATCTCTATATTTCTAAAATCAGAGCTTTGACTCTGCTGGGTGTAAAAACTAAACGGCAGGGAAGGATTTGATCCGGTCAGAGTGTTGGGCTTTGCGTTTACAGAAATGTGAGCAGTGTGGATGAACTGGACATACACTCATGTTTGTGTCTGATGTTTTAACTTGAAGGTCCAATAAAACAGTCATTTCTTTTCAAGTTAAATAACATTTAATACACTTTAAACAAATGAGTTTAGCACAGCACCTATAAATGACTTTTTTTAAACCGCCTGTTTCAACAACTCGCTTATTGTCAAACAGGCCTATGAAGAGAAGGAGTGGAGACAGAAATATTTACAGCATACATACACATAAAAACAGATTTGGGTGACAGTGAGCGCACTGCAAAATATGATCTAAATCAAAAAAAAAAAAAAAGTGCATAAGTAGCGTTCATAATACATTTGGCCTGTAACCTCAGATTGCACAACTTCAGAAAGAGAAGCTTTTGAACTTTCTTTCGTTTAAATGTGCGCTCGTAGATGGAGACGTTTTCTCCCTCTTTAGACGTTTAGAGAGCCAAAGTAGTGTTTGTCACAAACATGTTATGGATAAAGCAGTGACGCACCTAACACTTCATATATTATCACCTTCATGTACATTTAAAAAGCAGGCAGCAGAGATCCCGCCCTCATTGGAAGGGCGAGGATGTGAGCGGCGAGGTCAGAGGTTGGTGCTGGTGGAGTTCAGGACGTCGTGCTGGATCTTGGCGTTGGCGGCTTTGGACAGGTCTCGCTGTGGAAGCGAAAAAGAGCAGCGATTAAAGTGGATTCTTCCTCGTGTACTGCACGTTTGAAAACAGGAGCGGGCGACTCGTTCTCTGCTTTACGTTCCTCCAGCTGCAGGAGGCACCGAGACACATCAATGTCACAACTCATTTAACTGTGAGCATGCAACGGTTAGTTAGACATAACAGAGGTGCCGGTGAGGGATCCCTCGGATCACATATTCAAAAAGGTTAATAATAAATTAAATATGATAAATTCAGCACTGTAAATAAAAAACTCTGACCTGGCAGAGAAGAAGCTTGAGTGACGTGATGTTGTCTCTGGAGAGGCAAAAAGAGTCCTTGTCCTCACAGACCATGTCCTTCAGGGATGTGGTCCAGCTGCTCCATGCACAAGATGATCTGCTTTTTTACGTCCGTGAACTCGGCGTACCGCCTCGCCTGGAACACGCGAGCGCAGACAAGACATTTGACAGGTACGGATTAGACGTGATGCTGACTGTGGTAAATCACTATTTTACCTGAAGACCCGTTAATGGGACTTCTGATATTAAATCCCCTGCATGCATTTAGATTTTTTTTTTCTAAGCAGCTCTGAAACGTCGATGCACGCTCTCACCTTCTCTTCGTTCTGGTTGGCGACGTGCTGCCGGAAGCTCTCAAGCTGCTTCCGGGAGGGGACGTGGAGCACAGGATGTCGCACAGGTCCTGGTCCTGATCCAGGAGAACCTTCAGCTTCTGAATCCGATAAGTCTTCTCCTTGGTCAGAGCCTCCACCTGTGTGCGGCTGTTTTTCTCCCGCTGGAGCATGCTGATGCCACTCTCCTGAGCACAGAGGAGAAAACTGCACCAGGGTTATTTTCGCTTCTGCACGCACATTATGACTCACGCTCAACCAAACAATGACGACTTCATTAGTGGATTAGAACAGAAACGTTTGAAGCATAAAGTGTGATCGTTTTCTACCAGGTCGGTGGAAGAGAAGTTTTGTTTCCTCAAACAACGGCAGCTGAAGCTCCAGACAGTTTCTCCATTTCTGTCTGGCATTTTTCAATGCTGCTCATCAGCCTGTGCTTCAGAGACTCCTCTTCTTTCACCGTCATCTCCAACAAGTTCTAGAGAATAAACAGAAAAGATAAGCACTCTGCAGATGTAGATCTCAGACTAAATATCCAGTACCTGCTGAAAACATGCAGAAACAGATCTATGGTGATCAGTGCACACTGCCGAGACCGTAAAGTGCCTTGTTGCACAACATTACGACTCTTGGAGGACGTTTGTCTTCCTCATGTTTGCATGGGAAGTTTTCCTGTCATAAAACCTACTACATACTGTTTTTGACTTTTTGTAAACAGCAAAGTGCTGAATTTTTCCTTTTTTATTCTTCCTGAAGACTGGGACATCAACATTTAAAAACAGTTTCTACCCCAGGGCCATCACCGACAAGAACACCAATAAAGTGCACTTTTTTCCTTAATGCTTTGCTCACGGATGAGCTACCATCCAAGTAGGAAAAAACAGAGTGCAGAAACAGATTTGTGCACTTTACATTTAACTGATGGACGTTTTGAGTTAGTGGAGAAGAAATGCAGCTACAGAGTAGAAGAAAAACTGATGCACATGTGTTTTTAAGGAGCGTGTGTGTAAAATGTGCAATACAGTGTGTGTTGGACCTCTGTTTACATGCGACTGTTTATCTCTTGTTTTGATTCTAAAGTAAGCGGCTGAATGTTTGACAAAAGTTTGAGTCCAAGAGCAAATTTTAAAAAGGGGGACAAATGAAGTGCATGAGGGGTCAGATTAAGAAATACTGAGTTCTTTACAAGTTATAACCCCAAACTAAAACGTTTAACCAGTGACCAGAGAGGTCTCGAGTTTCACCCTTGATTGTCCTGTTCCTTCAAAAGCCCCCAAACACACCCTGAGCCTGCTCCTCTGTCCAAACCCGTTTGTAACGTAGGTCAAGTGATAAACCTCTGCAGGAAAACACTGATCGGGATTGAAATCTTAAAAACAGTGTTGGTGGCTGTCTCACCTTAATGTGGTTCTTGACTACATTAGTCCTCTGCAGTCTCTGGTCTTCTGGGATCCCGATCTCCTCCCAGATGTCCTTCAGGTGGATTAGCGCTTTATTAAGGCACGACACCGACTGTGCAGCGAGCACCTCGCTACACAAACACAGAGACACCACCGATGACTGTTAAATCAATACGAGAAATCAACTCTACTGTGTGCAGCTTAAACAGTGACCCATATTCACTAATATGACCGAGATAACAGTCTCATTTAAAGTATTTTCTGGGGACATAAAGAAAGTTTTAATCTTACCTCCGCCTCATTTTTCTCGGCTAGACTTGTTTTCCGACTTCTTGAAGAGTTAAAAACAACTCAAACTTGGAAAAAAAATATAAACTATAATCGGAGCGCTCTCTGCTCGCTCTCTTTCAGCCCAGTACAGTCCGTTGCTACCAGTGGGTGTGGACTGTAGCTGTTTCCGTTCTACGTTCGTGAAGCTTTTTTACGGCCCTCATGGGCGCTGTCAGCATCTCTGATCAGTTTTCTCCTTGTATGAGCTGAAAGTTTAGAGGGACGGCCGGGTCTTTGTAGATTTGCAGTGGTGTGATACTCCTTCCATTTCAATATTATCGCTTGCACAGTGCTCCTTGGGATGTTTAAAGCTTGGGAAATCTTTTTGTATCCAAATCCAGCTTTAAACTTCTCCACAACAGTATCTCGGACCTGCCTGGTGTGTTCCTTGTTCTTCATTATGCTCTCTGCGCTTTAAACTGACCTCTGAGACTATCACAGAGCAGGTGCATTTATACAGAGACTTGATTACACACAGGTGGATTCTATTGATCATCAATAGTCATGTAGGTAAACATTGGATCATTCAGAGATCCTCACTGAACTTTTGGAGAGAGTTTGCTGCACTGAAAGTAAAGGGGCTGAATAATTTTGCACGCCCAATTTTCAGTTCTTTATTTGTTAATACAGTTTGAAATATCCAATAAATTTCGTTTCACTTCATGATTGTGTCCCACTTGTTGTTGATTCTTCACAAAAAATTACAGTTTTATATCTTTATGTTTGATGCCTGAAATGTGGCAAAAGGTCGAAAAGTTCAAGGGGGCCGAATACTTTCGCAAGGCACTGTACATTATTATATTTTATTCAATCACATGACATGTAACACTAGTCTTGTAACTTTAACAAATACAGATTGTACTTAAAAACATAGTGTGGTATTTTAAGCTACTTTCTTTCACTTGATTGTTCAGTTAGATGGAGGTAGTATTTAAGGTTTTTGTGGGTTATACAGGTTTGAAAGAGGCAAATGAATGCACAGTATTTTAAAGTTAAAGCAGATTAATCTAAATATAACAAAAAGCAAATGTGGCTTATAAGAAAAACCTCGGTATTAAACAGCCTCTCTTTTCTTCCGTTCATCTTTTGAATGAATTGTCAAACATTGCTCAGGAGATGCAAGCTGCGTCCTCTGTGGCTCAGGCGCGACACTCGGCCCACTGTTTCACATCAGACCGCCGTCCAGTGTAAGATCACACCAATTGCCCTGTCAGGTCCTCCAATCCGTCTTGTCTTACAGAGCAGCAGCAGGCTTTGGAGCAGGCAGCACACCAGAGAGGACGAGCTGGAAGAGGAAGAGGAAGAGGGAGAGAGAGAGAGAGAGAGACAACATGAGAAAAAGGAAATGTAATGTATAATATGTTGGCAAAAACAGAGAAATACCTATTCTTTATGCCTTCTTTTATTGAGCCTGTGTGTCTCCTCCTAACCACCATAACACGCAGCCTGTTTTTGTAGTCTATGTCAGGTTTTGTCAAGTTATAACACAATTTATTAATAAGCGTTATTAAATGTACAACATGATCAACTTGTGATTATTGGATTGGTAGTGTGTGTGTAAGCTCATGCTGAATATTTGGCAGGTTTAAGCAGCATGATGCTCGGTTAATATTATATTACCGCTGACGTTTGTGTTCACGTTTCTGTCAGTCTCTTAAATCAGACAGAAGTTAAATCAGAGCTTACTTTAGTTTTATCCTGATATCTACAGAAATATTCTCCCTGATTATACAGTATTATAAATATCAGGCTGCATGGTGACATGTTACTTTCTGTATAACACACTCTTTACACACTGTAAACATGTACACATCAGTAATGATACAGGACAGATTTATAGTATTTAGCTTAGCCTATTTATTATTTACTGAAACATAACTGTACAGTCAATGAACGCCATCTATGAGCTGATTTTAATTACCATGTTTTCGTTTTAAATACATTTCCACTCACAAAAACGATATAACAATATCAAGAAACATATCATGTCAGTTATTAGGTTTGCTCATGTTAAAAAGTAAAATAAAAAGATAAATCATGCCTGATAAGTAACCTAGCTTAGACTGCTAATATGTTAGCTCGCTCGATAGCGCTTTAAGCAATGACACATAAATCAAACTTTACATTCGTGACATTCGTTTACTGCCGAAAAAACAGCTTTCACCAGCTCAAAAAAGACGAACAAACTGAACAGAAAAGCTCTATGGCGTCTCGGCTTCACTTCACGACGTAGCTGCTTATTTACCAAGAGCGCTACGCAAGATCATCGCCATGTATGACGTAAAATCCCGTTTTTTAACCTCAAATAACTTATTTAAAACAAACTTCACAGAAAAATGAGCACTTGAACACCATGTAGGGTGATAATATCTAATGATCACAGCAGAGTTTGGGTCTGGAAAAAAATTATGTGACGAGTATTTTAACTTAACAGTTTGACCCAAGTCCCGTCTGTTATCATTGAGGAGGCGGGGTTTATGACCTATACTGCAGCCAGCCAGTAGGGGGAGCTCTAAAAATAAAAGCTTCACTCCACAAGGGACCTTGTCCCGTCCATTGTTTTTACAGTCTATGGTACAGACACACATTCTTATTAGTTACCCATAACATCAGTGCCAGCAACATGACGATGAGAAAGTGTGCATTTGTGTAAGAGAGTGTCAGTGAAGGAAGGTGTGTGTGTTTATAATATAATACATAACCACCTTTCAGTAGGACACAAGATTGTACAACAATCAAGTTTTCACGTGTGTATGTATATATAACAAATAAAACGTTTATGTGAGTATGTCTAAAAAGAGTTGCAGAAAGAAAGGGAGAGATGTTGATATGACCAGAGTCATGATGCTCTCAGTTTAAGGACGTTAAATCACAGCAAACAGAGGTGTGTGGTCGGTCACAGCCTGGAGTCTCACTTTAACTTTAACAGGAGCCCAAGTTTGATCATATATGACTACAAAAACTTCAAGTAGGGCTGAAAAGAAAAGAAAACTTGCTGTTAAATGTGTTTCTAAGTAACGCTTGTTACGATGACATAACATTATATATGGTAAAAAACCAGTTATTGCAATTAAAAGCTGCATAAAATACCGGCATAGTGACTCGCTCCCCATTGATTCCTATAGACTCTGGTGCTAGCGTAGAGCGAAGAGACCCATCCAATATGGCGGCAACGTTACATGCGTTCCAGCACGTAATGAGGCGTCGACGTATATTATGTCTTTAGACTGGTGTAGTTTTGAGTCCTAAAACCAGGAAGTGAGTTAGCATTTTAGCGCCGTGGTTCAAACCTCTAAAAGTCAATGTGGATTTTGAATGTGTTTGTGTTTAGACGCCTGAAATAAGATCTGTGGTTAACACAAGATGAAGAGATGTTGACGTTTTGTTAGACGAGAAAAACAACGTTACCTAAGACCCCACTTGTGACTTTTCAAGTTTTTACGCAAACTTTAAACAGCGGTTGCTAACGAGTAGCTAACTGAAACTACAGTGGTTGTCACAGACATTACACGTCATCACACCGGGAACTCTCTCCCTAATCCTCCTTACAGCCTCTAGTCATGTTTTTCAGTGTTCTTGCAAATATTAGGTTAATAAACAACTTATTAATCTAATGTTTCACTAGCTTGTCAAATCCGCTGATTAGATCGATGAAGCATAACGGTCGTGACGTCATTACAAAGCGTATAATGTTAGCTTTTTACTTCTCTGGGCTGCATTAACTCTTCAAACTTCATATAAATGATGTTCATCTGTAAAGTTTATCCCGCTGAACAAAACAGCTACGCGTCAGAAACGTGTGTTTGACACAGAGCTTATTTTCTGCAATGATCCAAAATCCAATGCAAAAATCCCATAGACGAATTTCCGTAGGAACCACCGGCGCCATTTTTTCGGGTTGGCCTACAAAAATACGTCATTACTACACCAGTCTATGGTTCATCCTGACCCAAGACCAACCATAGTGGGAGGAAGGCTCATGGACGTTTCCTTGAGGGAGTCATCCCAAAAGGATCAATAAAGTTCAGTTTAAGTCTAAGTTAATAAAAACATCATCTATTGTCACTTAAAGCAACAATGACTTTGTCTAAATATGCTGCATTACCTGCTAAAACAACAAAAACACGTTTCATTCATTTATTGTTTCAGTCAATTGTTGCCACATTCAATAAATGAACCGCTCATCTTAAAATGATATAAATCTTTGTTTTGTAACCAACGTCAGTGTGTCCAGTGAATTTAAAGGCAAAATGAACAACATTAAACACACAAACATTAAACACACATCAGTAATCCAGTCAGTAAACCAATCCTGTGTAAATGTGTCTGTGAGTCCTGACTGTCTCCAATGAGGGAGAAGCCCGAGTCACGCGTGTTGATTTGTTAATTTGTGTGTTTTATGAAGCTAACTAAAGACCGCTAATATTAGCATGCTAACACAACAATGCAGAACACAGGAGGCAGGACAGTTTGGTCTGCTGCCTGTGCTCAATGGTGCTTAATTATGGTGCTTTCTGATTCAGAAACTACTTTGTGCCAACGTGAGTGGAGGGGGGTTGGATGTGTGTCTCTGGAGGAGACGTGGAGGCTGTCACCAAATAGCAGTTTGTTTTGGTTTCATGCTGGAGCTCAAGGGCGACATCGACTGGATGAAAAAGTCGATCATTATTCCTGTTATGTGGGAAAGAGTCTCCCCTAGTCCTGCCCAAAGACCGCTGCCTAAGGAAGAGTGAGCTGCTGCTGAGAGATGCCGCTGTTATAAAGTGTCAGAGTCTGTTTCATCAGGGACAGGAGGGTCGGAGCAGAGAGAACTTGTCTGATTCCCAGCCAGCGCCATCTGTTGTTATATTGTTGTATTGATAGAGAGCCCCCGAGTGGCGTAATCTGCATATTGCGCCTTTAACTTTTGAGCACATCATTATCTTTCTACATTTTTGGGATTTAAGGTTCGCCATACTTAGTCTTATTGTTATTCAATATTACATATTTAAATTGCTCATAAAATAAATAACACATATTACAAGAATGGTGAAGACGCTCATTTGTTTCAGATTTACATATTTAACTTTAATCATCAAAAGATCCTGACATTGATCAAATAATTCATAGATTAAAGTGGCCTAGTCTGGATTTAGTTGTTAAAGGTAGTTTTGGTTTTTTAATCAGGAGCTCCACGAGCCTTTCTTTCCGCATCTGAGCGCGCGGGCTGACGCTGACGCTACTGCTGACGCCGCTCGCGCTCCTCCGCCATCTTCAACTTCCTATTGTTTGAGTCTGCGGTGTGTGTGTGTGTGAGAGTGTGTGTGTGTGTGTGAGTGTGAGAGCACATCCAGCGCTACACTGGACACACAGCCGATCGAGCTCAGCACACATCTTTTTGTATGTCATTGGATTAACGGGCTCCCAGCACGCGACCACTAACCCGTGATGATGGACGAGGATCAACCCAGAACCCTGTGAGTACCGGGCCCGGTTCCGTCCCGGCGTGGGGGACGAGACTCCGTGTTATAACCGACACGTTTCCACGTTGTTGTTCCTCCATAAAAAACAGCAAACTGTCTCTTTTACATTTTAAACGCGACATATTCCCAGCAGCACGAGCTGCGTGTGGTCACAGGATCCGTGGGTTCGCAGTTCCGACCAGAACACCGGGTTCTGTTTGATTTGGACCCATAAATGGAGAATGAAACCGACCCGCTAGTTAGCATTAGCTAAACATGCAAACACACATATCGTGAGTTAATTATCGGTATGTGGATCAGTATCCCCTCTCATCGTGGCGCTAACAACAACATAATCGCGTCATTATCTCAATAATGGAGCTAAAGAGAAGATTTAATATTAAATTTAACGGAACTAGCGTTGGGTGCTAATGCTACGAGTGCTAGCATTAGGCCCCTTGAACCGGCTAACGTGATGCTTAAGCTAGCTGGCAGACGAGCCACGTCAACGCTGCGAGGATCGGCCCGGGACGGGTTCACCCAACCCCGCAGCTTTCTCCACACAACCACGACTGTGCTGCAGAACACGACGCACACACACACACACACACACACACACATCTGTCGTGTTATGTTGTAAATAAGGACGTGGACTGTTGCGTGTTGTAGCTAGCTAGCCTGGTTAACTAGCCTTTGTTTGCATGCTACTTCCTGTTTGACAAAAGGCTCACATCTCCCCCTCTCGTGTTGTTTCAGGTACGTGGGGAATCTATCCCGGGACGTCACAGAGCCCCTCATCCTGCAGGTCTTCACACAGATCGGACCCTGCAAGAGCTGTAAAATGATCGTGGATGTGAGTGCTCTCTTCATGTCTTTTTTATGTGTCCTTTGTGTTCATTTGTTTTTCTTGTGTTTTTTACGTGTTCATGTGTTCTCCATGTCTTCATGTGTTCTTTGTCTTCATGTGTTCTTTGTGGGTTTTTTGTTCATGTCTTCTTTGTGTGTTCTTCATGTCTGCTTTGTCTTCATGTGTTCTTCATGTCTTCTTCATGTGTTCTTCATGCCGACTCTGCTGCACGTCATGGTGATAACATGAGTGTTGTTTCCCATTGACAGACGGCTGGAAATGATCCATACTGCTTTGTGGAGTTTTATGACCACAGGCATGCTGCTGCTTCTTTGGCAGCGATGAATGGGAGGAAAATAATGGGTAAGGTAAGCTATCGTGCCTACAGGGTGAGTGTGGATGGGTGGGCTGTGGGGGGGATCAGGGGATCATACTGCATTAATCACATAGTGTTTTCAATCCAACAAAACACGAGCTGCTCGAGTTAGGGTTAGAAGAGTTTTTCTTCTGTTTTTAGTAATCCACATTAAACCAGACACATGTCGAACACATCAGGAGGTGTACCGTCCTTATCTGACCTTTCAGTGATGGAATCAGAAAATAATGTACCAACGCTGGATTAGTTTAGAGGAACTGATAGCAGTCAGGTTCTCTCTGAGAGTAAAGGAAATCATCGCCCTTTAACCTGCTGCGTTAAATGACCGCAGGGCCTCATTACATATTAAATAACGAGTGGAGATGGATGAAATCTTATTCAGGGCGAAGAATACAGAGAAAAGTTCACCTTACATTATTCACTGTACGAAGCCGTCTTTGTATTTCATCATCATTAACCACTCCAGCTTGTTTTGTAAAGTAATTCACAAAGCCACCAAAGAAAGAGTCCGTCGTTTTTAATTTAGAGTTATTAAAAGTCGATAGACATCACATTGTTCATTCTTATAAGAACGACATAAGTCTTCAATCAGCGTTTGGTGGTGTGGTTCAGAGGAGGCTCGGAGGTGATGTAAACGTACCCCACCTGTCCTCTTCTTTCTCTGCTCCCCTCTGCAGGAGGTCAAAGTCAACTGGGCCACGACGCCGACCAGCCAGAAAAAAGACACGAGTAGTAAGTACGCGTTTGAGACGCCGTGAATCTCAGGACACAAAGTCCAAAGTTTGAGCCAGGGAGTCGTAACCTCTCGTGTGCTGCGTTCCCTCAGATCACTTTCACGTCTTCGTTGGAGACCTCAGCCCAGAAATCACCACAGAAGACGTCAAAGCGGCCTTCGGTCCATTCGGCAGGATATCGTGAGTAACAACGCGTCACTCGCACACATCCTGAACTTTTCCTACAGATATTCACTGAAGAAGCAGAGCGGCGTTTTCTGGCCCCGCTTCCCCAAACAAGGTGCACGAAGAGTGGAAGACTTGTGGTCATGACACAAGCCGTGCGCCTCGCTGGAGGTGGCTTCAGTTCAGAGCGCTGACACTTCCTGACGAAGGCTCGATGCCGCAGTGTTCTTCACGTCTGTCAGGAGGTTTGTGGAGCGCTGCGACCTTTAATGAACTCTCCTTGTGTTTGCCTGCAGAGATGCTCGTGTTGTGAAAGATATGGCGACAGGGAAATCTAAAGGCTATGGCTTTGTGTCTTTCTTCAACAAATGGGTAAGAAGTGATCCCGCTGTCTCTGACTTCTGTGCTCGCTTTTTTAACATTTCACACGATTGAGATTCCAGATCGACGCAGTAACCCGATCCCCGTCTCTTCCAGGATGCAGAGAATGCCATCCAGCAGATGGGAGGTCAGTGGTTAGGTGGCAGACAGATTCGAACCAACTGGGCCACAAGAAAACCCCCCGCCCCGAAGACCACCTACGAGAGTGCGTCCTCATGCATGTCTCCGTTTCGCTCGTGTACTCTGAACTCGTCTTTGGCAGAAGAATCATTCTCTCTTTTTAACTTGCAGGTAACTCCAAGCATCTATCCTTTGACGAAGTCGTCAGTCAGTCCAGTCCCAGTAACTGCACTGTGTACTGCGGGGGGGTCAGCACAGGACTCACAGGTAAGAATCTAACCGTGAAGACGGCGTCCGTGTTAGTCGACTCGCTGCCTGTCTAATGCAGACTCAAGGAGCCATTCTCCTTAAAGTCACAGAGGTTTTCCCAAGCTGCCCAGCACGGTGGCGCTACAGGGGCAAGGCGGCATCACGTGTGTGTGCGCGGAGCCCTCGCTGTCTGACGTGCTTTTAAAAGGATGCGACACGGTCAGAACAGGAGATAATGTTTTCAGATCAATATGAAAGAATAAGGATGTGGCGAGCGCCTCGTTACCCAGAAACCTCATGAGGAAGAGCACGTTAGGCGACGCCTTCAATGTCCTTCACGAGCTCGAGCTGCCCGTGTGCGTAGCCTGGCGCTCGGCACTCGAGCTTGGTGCAGCACGACGTTTCTACAAACCTTCAGTGTAACAAGTCCCAATCGTGGCCGAGGTGTAAAGTGAGGCGGAGAGCCAGGTGTGAGACAGTCAGGCCATGGTGTCCGAGGCGCCGCTTCAATAACCATAGAGAAGAGCTGGATGTAGGATGAATTCATGGGACAAACGTTGGATGTTTTTTCACGTGAATGATTCTCTGTTCTGCTTTCAGAGCAACTGATGAGACAGACCTTCTCTCCCTTCGGACAAATCATGGAGATCAGAGTTTTCCCGGACAAAGGCTACTCATTTGTGAGGTGGGTGACAGTTTCTCATCAGGCAGGAGATGAGAACACACACACACACACACACACACACACACACCTTTTTCTGTTGGTGAGAGGCGACGGAGGCTCGGGTAAGAGAAAAGAAAAAGGCGTTCATGAATCCGTTGAAATGTTTGAGCGATCTGTGCGCAGCGGGGCCTTCTTTCTGGGAGCTCCACGTCGGGTCCCGTGAGATCGTGGATCCTGATTGTCCCGGTGCTGGATGTGATGCTCCCCGGCCTCAGAGACTGTGAGCTGGCTGAGTTTCTGAAGGATATCTGGGATGATGGCGTTAAACGCCACAAAGATCAGGATCCCAGCGTCGGACCCTGGGGAGTCGAGGTGATGCAGGATGGAGTCCAGTCCCATGTGGACCCAGGGCGATGGGTCTATGCTCACTGAGTCCATGTTTCTTTGGGACTGGGATGATGGTGATTTTAAAGCAGGAGGACACGTCAGCTCCAGTGATGAGTTCAGATCTGCGTGAAGACGGAGGCGTGATGTAACGGGGGATCACCTGAGCCGGCTGTGTGTGCACGTGGCGCTCCAGCAACATCACGCCGTCTCACAGTAGATGTGAACGTACGAAGACGTGATGACGGAACGTCTGCTCGGTGAAAATCAGTCTGAAAAGAGCGAGAGAGAAATGGACGCAGAACGCCTTTTTACTTTTCTTACCTGAAGAAACGTCAGTTACACCTGTTGTTGGTTGACTTCTTACAAACTGTCAATATGATGTTTGAGATGCTGAAGACTAATACTGACTCTCTCTCTCTCTCTCTCTCTCTCTCTCTCTCTCTCTGTCTCTCTCTCTGTCTCTCTCTCTCTGGGTTTGTCCAGGTTTAACTCCCACGAGTCAGCAGCCCACGCCATCGTGTCCGTGAATGGCACCTCAATAGAAGGCCACATAGTCAAATGCTACTGGGGCAAAGAGACCCCGGACATGATGAACCCCATGCAGCAGGTGCCTATTCCCCAGGTAAGGACGCCGCCGCCACTCCAATCATCAGCACCGACGCACTCGTGTGCATCGAGACTCATCGTGAAGAGTGTGTCAAACGTCCACACGCGCTCTGAGGCCCCGTGTCCACCGCCACCGTTATTTTCGGAGCCTCTCTTTGGGTTCAGTAGGTCGAGTGTTTGCAGCCACCTGAAGCCGTGCGTCGTCGTTCACCTTTTTTATGCCGCTGCCATCGATGTTTCAACTTTTGAGGAAGACGCCGGTGATGTCACCGGTGATGTCACCGGGCGGTCTTTTCTTAAAAGTGCAGCCACGCGTCTCGTCCCCTGCATGCTCTCTACTCCGTGTCTGCCCGGGAAATAAACGATGTCAAATCCAAAAATAAATATCGGAGCAGTGTCTGTCATACTGCGGCTGTTGTCATGGAGACAGGACGGGACATGCAGTGCTTTCTTTTCTTTTCTACGCTTCATGCAAACGCCGAGTGCACAGCCAGCGGGTTTCTTTCCGACCGGGTGGACCTGGGGTCTTAGTCGTCCACGATATGCGATTAGAGACTCTTCCCTAGCAACCGCCTGCTTGCATAGCAACCGTTTGTTCTTTGTGAATATGGTTTGGTATGGAAGTGATAGCGGACTGTCTCCAGGTCTGGGCGTAAAAAAAGATGGATTTGAGTTTCCTGATTTGAAGAGCGTCTTATGACAAACCACCACACACTGTTGAACGCCGCCTGTTGCTTTGTCCCTCACAGCAGAACAAGATGAGCTTCCCTGCAGCCCAGCCCTACGGCCAGTGGGGTCAGTGGTACGGCAACGGGCCCCAGATCAGCCAGTATGTCCCCAACGGGTGGCAGGTCCCCACCTACGGCGTCTACGGCCAGGCCTGGAACCAGCAGGGCTTCAAGTAAGTAGCAGGGCGCACAGGGCTCCACTTCACCGCCTCCTTCTACCTGAGCTCCAGCAGAGACCCCGGGGCCACGGGAGCCAGCTTTAGCCACATGAGAGGAGGACTTGAACTCCCTCCCCCTCCATCCCCCCCCTCCCCCTCCCCCCCCCTCCCGACAGCATCCCTCATCTCGATCATCTTGGGAAGATTGAGACACACACACATCCTCAATCTGAACTTCATTGTTTTTTTTTTTTGTTTTTTTTTTGTTAATCATGTTTTTCCCGAGAGTGTCGGTTTGACCAGCTCACTGCAGTAACTTCACGTGAATTATGACCCTGACAGTAAAAACTCCAGTCTGACGACGACCCACTCAGAGCTGCTTCTGTGGTTGAGAGTTTCATTAACTACAAATATGATTCATGTTATTCATTCAGCGAGACGAATGCTAAAGCTCAGAACAAAGTTTCCACTTCCTGTCCTCGCCGGGTCGGATCGTGTCCTTCCCGTCTCGGGGGGACGGGACCGTGGTCTTTCTCCCAATGTTACCTTGTTCTGTTTGTCAACATGCATGTCATGGCTTTTACATTGTTCCCTTTGTAATGAAGTTGACTTTATTCTTTCATCCACCTGAACATTCACAGGACACTCACATTGAATCTCTCGGGTGGTCGCTCCATGTTTTATTTTAGACGGCCTATGTGCAGTGATGTTTGTGCAACCAGGAAAAAGAAATAAAAGAGACCATATGATGATGGAGGTGTACAATTCTTGGTGAACAGCTTTCTGTATCGGCTCGTCTTTGCAAAGGTTCAGAGGTCACACGCTCAGTTAATGCACCGTTAGCCTCCGCTCTCCCCCGCTCGTCTGCCTTCACATGAGCCTCATCGTACCCGAGTACACATGTGTATGTGCATGGTCGGATACAGCAGGAGACGGTATGCACATGCTGTGTGATGCGTTCACAGACCCGACTCGTGTACGGTACGTGTGTGAATGAAGCGCACTCTGAGGTTGGACCGGGTCTCTGATGTGGAAGATAAAGAGCGGGGGGGGGGGAGGGGGGTACAGAGTCATACTTAGCTTGCTGCTCTTAGCCTGTATGCTCATTGTCTGCTTTGTCCACCCATGTTTAATCAAATCACACTGACCTTTGACCCCTCTGAAGATCCCTCCACTTTCTGTTTCCCCTCCCTAATCGTTGCTAGCTTGATTGTTGCCCAGCCTGCTTCCCCCTCTGATAACTCTGTTTGCCTTCTCGTTCTCATCCTAGTAGCTCTAATATAAACCGTCCCTTTGCTCCCTCTCGCCTTGTCTCTTCTAACCTGCTGGCATTTTGTCTTTCTGTCTCTCTCTCTCTCTCTCTCTGTACCTCGTTTTTTGCAGTCACTTACCGGCCAGTGCTGGGTGGACTGGCATGAGCGCCATCAGTAACGGTGGGGTTATGGAGCCTACACAGGGATTGAATGGGAGTATGCTAGCCAACCAGCCTGGTATGGGAGCCGCAGGATACCCCACACACTGATCAGTGGGCAGGGTGGGAGCTTTGTCAACCATCAGCCTCTTATTGGCTGTACAGTGCCCTGCAGGGCTGTGTAACCCCGCCTCCGATTGTGGCAGGACTAAGACTTTTACTGGGATGTGGAACCTAATGGGAAAAGGTTGACGTCTGTACGAGTTGTAAATGGGAATTCATGGGGGGGAGGGGAGGGACGGGCGGGCGATTTGACCCACACAGGTATCTACACCCTTTGTGGTAGGCGAGTCTGGCCATGAGCCGGCGCTCTTACCGTTTTTAAGTTAACTGTAAATGAGTATAAAACTGTAAAGGACAAACTTTTTGGCTTTTCTTTTCTTCCGGGGTTTTACAAAATTGCTTCCAACGTCACATCTTTTCCTCTCGCACAGCCACAGGGAGGTCCGTGTCTTTTTGTTGTTTTTTTTTCTTTAAAGAAACTGATCAAGTTTGAGACGTGCTAAGTTATGAACCTGAGTTATTCTTCGAGGAGCGGAATTTTTTTTTTTTTTTTTTTCTCTCTTGGATTCAAAATCAATCGCAGGGATTCTTGCCACTGCTGTTTCTCTGTAAGGGCAGATAAATATTGCACAGTTTTTTCCTCTCTTGTACTCGGAAACATTTGACCACCAAGAGTATTTTCCTTTTTTTTTTCTTTTTTTTTTTTTGCATTCCACTTCTCCATATCTATCGGACAGCCTCAAACCGTTTGGCCACCGCGTGTAAATAACCATTCATTCATTTGAAACGATGTAAGTAAAATGCTACTGTTAACTGTGGGTGCTCGCTTTCTTTGTTTTGATAGCTCGACAGTTAACTCCAACATTGTTCGTAGCAGAGTGGCGCTCTAGACGTGACGCTGGCACAGTGCAGCGGACGATTCTTCCACGCAGGGACACGAGGGCATAGCCATTCAGAGAACACAACTCAAATGTTAAAGGGTGAACATGTTCGACACTCGGGATGGTTTTTAAATATGTTTTGAAACGCCAGTATTTTATATCAAACTATCTGAAGGGGGTTCGACCTTCCCACACTTGCTGTGTTGGCCGGAGCGACGGGGAGGCCGACATCGTAACTGTTGCCTTATAGAGCTGGTTTCTTTTACCTGACGAGATCCTCTTTTTAATTAGGCAGTGCCTACAGACCCTTTTGTTTAGAAAGGTGTTAGCCCTGACGACTCTGCTACTGTAATCAATGTTTTCTTGCTTTGTCCAATTAAAATGCTAATGCACATAAACCACACCCCGTGTCTGTGCTCCTTTTGTCTTTACTCACCGAAGGGTTCAGTCATCAGCAGACAGGGCGCTTAGACGCTCTCTAACTTTAATGTTTAATTAATGAATCGCTTCAGCTGCAGCATGAAACCCAAACAAACTTCTGTTTGGCCACGCCTCCTCCACCCTGAAGCCTCCGCTCTCCTCCAGAGACGCACCTCCAACTGCTCTGCACGAAGGAGTCCTCAATAAGAAGTCACCATCATTAAACGTACCTTATCCTTTGCTTGAGATGCATTGTTGTTTTAGCATGCTATTGTTAGCACTCTTTGGTTAGCTTCTTATTGAACAAACTGACACAGAAGGGGAGGAGCTGGCCTTCCTGTCCATATAGACAGTCTGAACTCAAATATTCACACGCAGCCATCCGAGCAGCGGGAGCAACTTGGGGCTGAACGTCTTGCCCCAGCACATATCAGACAGTTCATGAGGCTGACAGCTGAGGGGAAGAAACTGTTCTTGTGGTGAGAGGTTTTGGTCCTGATGGAGCGCAGCCTCTTACTAAAGCAAACGGTCAAATAACTTACCTCGTTTGAGTTCAAATTCAGCTTTAATGGAACTTAAATTAAAAAGGAAAATGAATTTTTGTAATGAATGTCAAGCTTGACTTAAAGCTTTGGACCCTGAAGCTTACAGGGCTCCTTTTGTCACCTGAACTAGCAGAGGAGGAGAGAGCCTCCTCATGCTGCTCTGACCTCTGACCTCCAGCTCAACGCTGAGGAAGTGAGGACAACAAGAGGGAAACAAAGGAGAACACATCACATCTGCTCCTATACGAACAGGCCTCATGATTGACACACACGCCTGATGATTTAAGATAGTTTAATGATCTATTATTAATGTGAAATATACGTGTCCTGATTCTGTTTAGCTAACATGCAAATGCATCGCCTACTGCCGACCGACAGGAAGCACCAAAAAGGAAATGTTAGATGAAGTAATACAGTTAAATATTTAGATTAGATTCTTAATATTTCCAATACTAGCTAAATGTTGAGGATAAGGCAAAAAATATTTACAATCAGGACATGTACTTAAAACATTTAAAAGAAGTATTCCACATTGCGAATGAAATTAGGCCTGTCTTTTTTATATATAAAAAACTGCTATGATGAAGTTCACAAATATTTCTCTAAATGTGAATAAAACGTGACTTTTAACATTTATTTTTCAGGGACGTTTTCAGGCTAAATGTTGAGACTTGTAAACTTTACAATCTGCTCCGTGTGTATCATCCTGAACCATCCACCCGTGTCTAAAGTGAAACTACAGCTGGTTACTTCCTGGCGTTTGGAGGACTTAAAAACTTCCCCATGAATAAATAAATGTTCAATAATGTGAAACCTCTTGGGAGCCCTGTGATTGGAGAGTTTGTGCACTAGATGGCACTCTCGGTCCTTGTTTTCTACTGTTATCCGGCAGTGCTGTTCAACATACTGCGCATCCGTTCACCTGTCAGCATGACGTCAGACCGCCTGTCAGTGAGCTGTTTAATGTGAACAGACTGCTGTTAAATGTCAGATCTCCCCGTTTGTAAACGTGTCTGTGTGTTAATAAAGTTTGCACATGAAACAGTCTAAATGTGGAATGAAGGGTGTGTGCATGTTTGTGAACGTCAGCAGCGCTCCCTCCTCACTTCTGATTGGCTCTCAGACGGACTGATAAATGGTTTGTCTCTTCACGGCTGCGCAGCCAGGACCCGGCAGGGTCTTAATGGACCAGGAGTCTGTTACAGAGAGGGGGGGGGGGGGGGGGGGGGGGGGGGGGGGGGGGAGAGAGAGAGAGAGAGAGAGAGAGAGAGAGAGAGAGAGAGATGTCATGAGAGAGAGAGAGAGAGAGAGAGAGAGAGAGAGAGAGAGAGAGAGAGAGAGAGAGGGAGATGTCATGAGATGAGTTAGTGTGCAGATTAAAGCTGAAATCGATCATAGCAGCATCCTTTTCTCTCTCTCTCTCTGTTGTTCTGCCTTTCTCTCATCTTTTCGTTTTGTTGTCAGCCATTTTATTTGTATTTCTTTTAAACCTCAGTTCATGTGCTTCATGATTAGTCTATTTAATTATGAGGAATGTCTTCAAACTTGATGACTGCAGTTAAACGTCAATTAAAACAACTCATCTGCACTGTGAATATCAGAGGGCCATGTTTGTCCTTGAAAGACATGTTTTCTTTACTGCAGCAACAGTTCATTCAACTTGTTTTAATTATTTTTGATTTAGTTATTATTTGTTGTAAGAAACTTATGATAATAGTAAAAATGATAATCTTTATTAATACAGCACTTTTCAACAACAAGTTACAAAGAGCTGAACGAGGAGAGCAAAAGCAGGCAGGTCAGTCATAAAGTAATAAACAAAAAAAATAAACATTTTAAGACATAAAATCCATTTTAAAGAACAACAAAAGACATACTTCTTAACAGAGTTTCAAAAAGTGAAAAAATCTGAATTCAGCTAAAAGCGAGACCGGCTCATAAGCGTGTCTTAAGAAGTGATGTAACAGAGATGAGTGACTCGCTGAGCAGGTCGGTTCACAGCGAACGCTCTGTAGAGTCCACTCATACAGTACTTAAAGGTCTGACATGTAGCTGGGAGAAAAAGCTTTTTAAAGTACCGTAAATTCCGGACTATAAGCCGCTACTTTTTTCTCACACTTCGAGTACTGCGGCTTCTACTCCGGTGCGGCTAATGCATGGATTTTTTATGGGGGACAATGAGCTTCTGCCGCAAAAACATTTGACTTCGTCACGTCGGATCTTAATATCAGTCATTTTGCGCTTCATGCACGCACCCTCATCATGGAAAACACACGGAGAAATACATATGATGCAGCTTTCAAGTTAAAGGCGATCGACCCGGCTGTCAAAGAAGCTAACAGAGCTGCTGCACGTTAAGATGACACTGACAGCGACAACAGAGACTGAGGAAGTGAGTAATGAAGTCATTCTGAGGCAGTGAATGGATGGACTTTTTCTTGTGAAATATATTACGGTCATCTTTTTCATCAGCCGTGTTACAGACACCGTCGGCTAGGCTTCGTATTGTAACGGTTCATGTTGTAAAGTCAGTAGTTGATAATGTGTTCATAATTCCGATTATGTGGAGAGTCAGTGAATGCACCAGCGAGAACGTGTTGAGTGGCTGTATGAGAGAACGCTGGGGGAGAGAGTTGGATTGTTACGGCAAGTTATGTGTTGCTCTCTGCTGTAAACGGCGTGGTCACGGCCGACAGTGATCGGGTTATTAAAAGTTATTATTTGAACGCTCTCGTCGTCCTTTAATGTCCGTACGGACGCTACAGTATTTGCGGATGTTACCGGTAGCCTACGTCTGTGTAAATAGCTCTTGTTATAGCGTGGACACCTGCGGCTTATAATCAAGTGCGGCTTATATATGTACAAATACATTTATTTACTTCTTTTTAGCCGGTGCGGCTTATATCCAGGTGCGCTCAATAGTACGGAATTTACGGTAATCAGTAAAATCTTTAATTTAAAACTGATCACTGATCAAATTAAAAACACTACTGAGCAGTCACTCCATAGAAAAACAGAAACCACAATGCGCAGGACATGAAGCTGTAGACATAAATGTTTATTGTTCACTGTAGTCTAAATGCATGTTGTAAAACAAAAAAACCCCTGTGCTAAAGCACTTGGTCAAAAATAAGATACAAAAATATACGAATGAGAAGTGCATTACTCAGCCACAGCATCATGTATCCGGCCCCAGGACTTCATCCACACAACAGGCCACATTTTATCTGGCCAAGCAGCGAAAGGAAAGGGGAGAATGGTGGAAGGAAAAGATTGATAAAAGCTTGGTGTGATGATGAGGTGAAAAGTGTTTATAAGAGTGACTGATTCAATCAGTGGGTTCAGGTAATGAAGCTTTTGGTTCAGACAATAGTGTTTACTTTTTAGTGTTTCAGCAATTGAAATAAACTGTAACACTAAATTTCAACGGAGCAGTCTGTAACTCTGACCCCTAGTGTTTAAAATGGGTACTGCAGTCTAAACTCTAATCATCACAGAGAGCTGTCTCCCCCCTCCTCTGACACAGGTCAGCATGTGGTGGACACTGTAGCTTCAGTGTTTAGCCAGCTCTGCATGTGGTGGACACTGTAGCTTCAGTGTTTAGCCAGCTCTGCATGTGGTGGACACTGTAGCTTCAGTGTTTAGCCAGCTCTGCATGGGTCTGTAAAGCTTTCTGCGTTCTAACCTCTCTCCATGTTTCAAAAGCATCTCCAACATTGATCCTAGTTTGAGCAGCTTTCTGCTGCTGGAGCTTATTAGAAACATGCAGAGGCTTTTTAGCTCGGGTACAATCACTTCTATCTGAAGCAGTTCCACTGCCCGCTTCCATCGCTGCAACACCTGTTCACCTGATAACTGCTCTCATATCTGGCAAACCCAGGGGCGTCCAAAACGGCCTTCAAAGCCCCGCCTACTTTCTCTGGTCCAATCAGATCCAGAGCATTCAGGAGCAGAATCTAAAGTTAGAAGGAGGACATACTGGCTGCTGCATTGTTGTCAGAGAAGCTTCAACAAAGCATGTTTCCTTCATGATCACACAGGGAGAGAGCGTCATCCTTTCACTCACTACAGACTGATTCTTTAATTCCTTCCCCCTGCCACCAAAGAAAACATGAAGGGAATATGATGGACGTTTGTTTTTCCAAGTTACTTTACATTTTGATCCAACTATGCTGTATTAAGTCATAAATATTTACAGTGCGCTTGTTGGTGTTGCTCACTTGTGACTCTTGTTTCTGTTGGACTGAGCCACTCTGCAGGATTGCAGTGTGTTGTTCTTCCAGGTGGCTGACAGAGAGTGTGTTGAAGCAGAAACAAAAGAGCTGGGGAAATGTGGAGGCTGTGAGGGACACGAGGTGCCCTGTGAATTGTTTGAGTGAACAGCGTCTGTGCGTGTTTGTCTGTGTTTCCATGCAAGTGACAGCCTGCAGCAGTGGCTGACAGCAAATAAACATGTTCCAGTAATTAACCTTGACAGGCCCAATGTGGTGGCAACAGCAGAAACCTGCTAATGACACAATTAATCCATAATTAAGGCAGTCTGTCACACCACACTCACACACACACACACACACACTTACACGCAAACACACTCTCACTGAATGGGCCTGTTGTGTGTGTGTTGTTCATACAAGTTCAAGCTTTTTGGTCATTTCTAATTTCTACTGCAGCGCAGGAAACACATCATTATTTCTTACTTTGCTTCTCTTTGCATCGACATCGACTCACAGGAAAGCTGAGGTTGAGGGTTCGATCCCAGGCTCCTGCAGCTATGTCTGATGTTTCCTTGGTGACAACAATTAACCCTGATTTTCCCCTGCTGCTTCGTCAGCGGCGTATGAATGGATGGACTCTGACTGCTGCTTAGTGGAAGAGTCGGTTTGCTTTTCACACCCTTAAACATCCCTTTCCTCTTTTACAAGTCAGACAAAACATTTTTTTATTTTTGTATAATTTTCTCAAGGAGTCAGAGGCCAATCCTGCGTGTAGCGGTCAAAGCTACGACAGACCCCTGCAGGGCCCCAAAGACGCAGTGCAGGCTGACGTAGAGGGGCGTGTTTCTGAGACGCCTGAGGTCACCGTTGAACCTCCTCGGACGCCGTGGGCTCATCAGTAAAACGTTGAGGAAGTAGTGCCACGCTATCGCGTAAAGCGACCATTAGAATCAGTTTTTAATGAGGTGGAAGTCTAACTTATAACTAGTCTAACTAGTCTGACTCTGCACAAATGTTCCCGTCCATGCCAAGTCGTGTTCATAGCCCCGCCCCCCCCGTTTATACCTTTGACAGCTTTATTATGTACTTTGTATACAGCGTCCGCAGCCAGTGGAAATAGCTGGCAGAGTAAACAGACTCACAGGTGAATTTGTGTCTGTCAGGCTGTTCACCAGACACCAGTGAGTGATGTATAGGCCACATGTCAACCCCAATAATCCAGCAGGCAAATAGAGATGGTGCTGTAGACTGCGACTGCTGCTGCCTCCAAAGTCAACTCACAAACACACACTCACAAACACACACTCACAAACATGTCCATGAATACACACATGGTGAGGATGGCTGTGAATCCTCTCCACCCTTCAGTGAGGTGATCTGGTACTACTACCACCCGACGTCCCTGACGCCCAGCCACCACCACCCGTTTATATCAGCACGTGTGTGTGTTCATCCTCTCGCTCATGTTTGTGTGTCTGTCAGGGTGTGTCGGGCTCAACGCTGACAGGTGTGTGTCACCTCATCATTCAAGTTGTCAGAGCGGCAGACGAGGAGGAGGAGGATGACGGACTCTGGCAGTCGGTCGCTCAGCCTGAGCCGCACAGTTTAGAGGGAGACTTGGAGAAGTCTTATGTAGGACAAAGGCAGCCTGCGGCTAACTCCCCCCCCCCACACACACACACACACACATCACCAGCGTCTGTAACAAAAAAAAAAAACTTGACTCGTCACTCATCACCAGCACAGACAGCGTAAGAGAGAGCTCCACAGATCAAAGACAAGATGTCATTTCTCCCTCCTCGTCCTTAAATTCATCCTAAGAGCCAAAGCAAGGGCTGGATGTGTGTGTGTGTGTGTGTGTGTGTGTGTGCACGTGCATGTGTCTGGAATGGAGGAATGAGAAGCCTGCCAAGCTCCTCAACTTGAAGCGTGTGTTTATGTACTTTGTCACTCAGGAAAATGAGATGTGTAAATCCAAATGTCAGCGAAGAAGAGGAGATTTCTGACAGCACTGAGCTTTATGTTCCAGACACCCCCCCCCCCCACACACACACACACCCTGCCTTTTCTTCTTCTTCTTTTTCTCTTCACTTTTGGCCTGCAGGACGCCCCGCTGACAGCTTCATGGCTGACGGAGAGAAGTGAAGATCTAATGGTAGATAATGTGTCTGATACAAACACACACACACACACACATGAGCAGGGGCCTTATACCAGCCAAGGTCAATGCTACATGTCTGAACATCTGTGTTTGACAGTAAGTCAGTAAATGTGTGTGTGTGTGTTATGCTTTCCGGGTCCACATTGAACTGAGGCCTCTGCAGTACTCGGGTGACACAGTAATGGAGGGTAGGATATATACGTGTGTGTGCCTGTCGCCGGCACTCAGTAGCTGTGCCATTCGGCGGTACATACACAGGCCTGACAGCTCCCGCTTAAATGTGTCACTCGACATTACCCATAAAGCACCACCAGAGAGGCAGCGAGGGGAAGGGTGGGCGGGGTGGTAGATTTGTGTGTGCATGTTTGTGTGCTTGTGTGCAGGGAAACAGAAACAGATAAGCGACACAAGGTGCTCCTATTCTTCTTTTACCTTTTGTGTTTTTCAGTCATTAATCAAATACTGCGGCTCAGTTCTTGTTCGTGTGCACCACTGCTTCTCAAATGTAAGGCTCGAGGCCCCCGAGGGCCCCTGGGGTCCTGCTCCCCCTCACTGAAAATGACAAACAGTTACTTCTATATTTCCTTTCTCTAAAAAAAAAAAAACAGTGTTCGCTGCCACTTTAGATTTTATTTGAGAAGTCATCTGTTAAAAGTGGACAGATGTGATTCATAGGGAATTACTGTACATGAACAGTTCGCTCAAGTTGTGCAGATTTAACCCAAAGACAGAAGTCAGCTGTGAAGTTTTGTATGAATGGCACTTATTATGTTGAATGAACCTGATTGGAAGCAGCATGTTTTTCATGAAGGTTAGGAAATGACCACAGTACATCTTAATGGACGAGCCTGCAGGTGGCGCTTGAGGCTCATCTGCAGCAGCCGCCATGCTGGAAATGCTGTCTCAGGTTAACTTTCAGACGACCTAACGACAGGCTGAGAGCTGGAGCCTCCTGACAACCCGTTACAGTACATCACGCCCACCTGTCACTTCGCTCCCATCTAACTATGGACAACAGCAATGTTTTCAAAATCGAAACAAAGCCGTAAAAATTCACCCCCTGTATAGTGTGTGTATGATGACATCAACTAATCAGACCTTTATTCATTTATTCATTTACGCTTTAAAAACAGCTTTTTTTGCCTGTTTTGTGTGGAAGTGACTTCCTGTGTTTCTGCACAGTCAAGGTCCCGGGTCGGAAATTGCCTTCTCAGGAGGTGGGACATGATGTAAACAGGAAGCTACAAAGATCACAGTGGTTACAGAGTTTATCTGTATATCTGCATTCACAGTGCCTATGAAGGAGTGGATATGAACACACTGTAGTGGCAGAATAAATCATATAAAGATCCCACCATATAAAGCCAAAACCCCGTACACCTGCGCTGATTTTCCTGCTGCATTCACTTACTGGCTCATTCTGTCTTCTTGCAGAAAGTTTACATGGACACTGGCTGAGAAAAGTCCAGATGTAGTCGGGTTGAAAAATTGTGCATTTTAAAGAGTGCAGTGCACGTGTGACAGGAGCTGTAGAGTTTTGGCTGTGTAAAGCGGTCAGATCAAGCGGGATGATGGGAGTTAAGTGCCACATGTCAAAACATGTCTTTCAGTCTGCCCCGGGGCGCCACAACAACAACAACCCTCATCTGTCCACAATCTAACCACCACCATTCTCCTCATGTCACTCAGTCCCCGTCCACGGGCACAATCAACTCTCTCAGCTCTGCTTCCTGCCAATGCACTCACCGACACAACAACCCGAACCGCACACATGAAGGTAGTGTCAGCATGATGTGTCAACAAGCTCAGCCTGTAAATCAGTTAAGATCAACTTTCTTGTCAGTGAAATGAAGTGTCTTTTGTTTTGAGACAAAGCCTGATTTATGAGCATGTGTGCGGGTGTGTGTGTTTGTATGATACACAGCTATCTTTTTAGACTGCCAATTGCCACATACACACACTGTCCCTGTGAGTTGCGTTTTGCAGCGTTTTGCTTTGTCAGGGAGCACACGGCCCGCTCCACTGGGTCCGTTTCTGGAGAGGGATCTCAGTCAAGAGCTGCTGTACACATCACAGGAGAACTACAAGATCACAGGAGAACTACAAGATCACAGGAGAACTACAAGATCACACAAGAACTACAAGATCACAGGAGAACTACAAGATCACAGAGAACTACAAGATCACAGAAAACTACAAGATCACAGAGAACTACAAGATCACAGAGAACTACAAGATCACAGGAGAACTACAAGATCACAAGAGAACTACAAGATCACATGAGAACTACAAGATCACAAAGAACTACAAGATCACAGGAGAACTACAAGATCACAGAGAACTACAAGATCACAGACAACTACAAGATTACAGGAGAACTACAAGATCACAGGAGAACTACAAGATCACAGAGAACTACAAGATCACAGAGAACTACAAGATCACAGAGAACAACAAGATTACAGGAGAACTACAAGATCACAGGAGAACTACAAGATCACAGGAGAACTACAAGATCACAAGAGAACTACAAGATCACAGAGAACAACACGATCACAGGAGAACTACAAGATCACAGGAGAACTACAAGATCACAGGAGAACTACAAGATCACAAGAGAACTACAAGATCACAGAGAACAACACGATCACAGGAGAACTACAAGATCACAGGAGAACTACAAGATCACAGGAGAACTACAAGATCATACAGGACAAAGGGGAAAAATGTGCAAACAAGTTGTTACTTCGATCAGGAGTCTGTATGTTGTGTTTAATTTTGAAATTGACTGGACGCTTTCTGTGTTTCCTTGCTTGACTTCCTGTCTGGCTCAAACTACTCAGTTCAGCTTGACTTGTGCTTTCAGTCTTCGAGATGGACCGTGGTGCTAGAGTGGCAGCGAACAGAGCAGTTCTTTGCATTTTTACTCATCCTATTTGTTTGTCTACTTTCCTTATGTGACTTATGTGCTATGTTACATACATGCTATGCATAATTTTTGTCTGCAGACACTTACAATATGGTGGAAATAAATAAATTTAAGTCACTCATTTTCTCTTCATATTCTCTCACTATCGGTTATTCTGTCCCAGGTTTGCTTGGCACCTCATTTCACCCCCGAGGCAAAAACACTACAGATGCCACGAGACGCTCACCGAGGGGAGGATGAGGATGACTTTGCATATTAATTTGACTGAGTTGATCTTCTGTTTTGGCATTGCAGCTGTTATTATAAAAATCAGTATTCTATCTTTGGTTTTTAACTCCCATGAAGACAACTATATTGTGAGTTCCTGAAAATGTTCAGGTTATGCAAATACTTCCCCCTGTTCCTCCAACTCTAACATGTGTCCCTAGTCTGTCTACAAACCCCCCAATGATGAATAAAGTCCATCCTCTCCATCTTCTGCCTGCTCCACTTGTCAGTAAATGTGTGCTCAAACAGGCTGTTTGGCGATTTTCCCTTCATGACATCACAAAGGGCAGTAGCCCCTCCCCCAGGTGGGTGACACTCCCACAGCTAGGTGTTTGTTCTGCCCTCTGAGTCTGCCTTCTCACCGTAAACAATAAGACATGGAGCCAGAAAGCAGCGAGTACACCCGAGCCCTTCCAGAGAGGGGGCGTGGTCAGACACAGCTCATTTACATATTTAAAGCTACAGACACAGAAACAGCCTGTTCTGAGCATGGCTGAAATAGAGGGGTTTATAGACATGATCAGATACAGGATCAGAGCAACAACACACTTCACACACATGTTGAAGAGAAGCCCTGACACTTATTTACACTGGTTGAAGAGGAGGAGAATGTGTGAGCTTTAACAGGCAGTTAAAGGTGCAGGTCGTCTTTGACTTGTGTTATAAATATATGCATGACAAATGCAGAGTGATCCTCGGGATACAAATGTTTCTATCTCACCCCCTGCTCGACTTCACCGAGAAAAAGTAATACTTACAGAGGCGACATGGTGACAGCCAGAGACAGACAGAGACGAAGACGATGAAGCTGACGGAGATAAAAGTGATGGACGGCATGGTAAGTGGATCTTTTCCTTCAGTGTAACTGTGTCGTGACAGGGAGGATTATGATGTGGCACACAGCTGCTTTGCGGGCCTATAAGCCCATTGAGTGACACATGTCTGTGATATTTGTAATAGCTCTACCAATGGGACTCAGATAAGTCAATCAGGCTGAGTGAACAACACGTGTCTCATATTGTCGGCTATGAATTTTACATGAACCCTCTCACGCATTACTAAGTTTGCCCAGGGGCAGGATGGATGGTAAGTGGCTGATGCACCCGCTCATATTCTTAACATTTGGTGTTAAGTCTGTGAATTCACATTGCGTTTATGTGTTAAAGAAGCACGGCACAACTGGAGCTCCACATACACACAGTCAGACATGCACACACACACACACACACAGTGCTGCGCTCCCCCCCGGCTGTCTCTGCGGTTTAAATCAGCAGCTCCTGCAGCCACATGTCCGATGTGTCCTTAAGTGCAAGACTCTTAACCCCAAGTTGCTCCTGCTGCTTTGTGTATGAATGGATGAGTTACTCATGGTCACTTCATACAGCAGCCTCTACCATCAGTGTGTGACTGTGTAGAGCCAGGAATGATACAAGCTCAAGAGAGGGGGATCGCTTCGTCCCGCCATTACTCCTCAGAGACATTGAGCGTAAATATTGTGGTCTGAACATGGCCGACTTGAGCTTGTATCATTCTTTTCTAGTCTTCTGACTTCTCAAAGCACTTTTACACCTTCAGTCACACCTGCACATTCACACCTGGTTATGGTACGACCGACTCCACCACTGAGCCACAGCGATGGAGGCTTGAGCCAACAGAGCAAAACAAATGAACCATTAATGCATCGTCAAGACAATAAGTGAGTATTAATTATATCAAACATATAACAACAGTTCTTAACTGAGTGTGTACGTGTGTGTGTGTGTGTGTGTGTGTGTGTCATTGCAGAAACAACAGATATCTTGGATGCACGTCTGATGGGATTTCTGTTAGATCTCTGGCATGCTGTGTTTGGGTGTAAAGTGCAGTCGAGTGTTTGTTCTCATTTGACCCAGACACAACACACATGCAGTGTGTACGTGCACGCACACACACACACACATGGGCCACCTGAAGTAACATCAGGTGAGACAGAAAGCTCGAGGAGTCAACAGTGCTGGTCGTCTTGTGTGGCACTTCACGTCTGCAGTGTTTCAGGTTCAAACTGCGAGAGTGCACACTTTCAACATCTCTCTATTCTGTTTTCCTCTCTCCTTCCCAATCCTTCTGTCTGCTCCCTTCTCCTCCTCCTCCTCCTCCTCCTCCTCCTCCTCATCTGTGCCTGGCGTTAATGTGGGAGTGATTGAGGAGGGCTGTATGAGCAGGCTGACAGAGCTCATCTCTGGCCCATGATGCATGGCTTCCCTGGGCCTCCCCGCTGCCCCATTACACCCTGATTAATTGGCCCTGCTTAAGTCAATAACTCATCCGTTAAAAAACAAAAAGCTCCAGTCGAGAGGAGGAGGAGGAGATGGGAAGAGGCAATGAAGGACACAAGAGGAGCAGGCGAGCGAGAGTGAGAGAGAGAGAGAGAGAGAGAGAGAAAGGAGGGAAGACAAAGAGTGCAATGAATCGAGTTTGAACATCTTTGAACTGCAGTTAGACTTAACAAGATCAGTCTTTCATGCAGATGTTGAGATCTTACGCTTTCGTCTCTTTCATCCGACAAAACTCACAAGCTCGTAACGGATACAAAATAAACTGAAAATGTCTTTTACAGACGTATTTTTATTCTGACTGTAGTGAGGCGGGCGTTACTGTATTTACAGCCACAGCAGAAACGGCATCAAACAAACCATTCGCTCATCAGTGTGTGCTGCTGCTTTGATCCCCTCTTTGACACGGTACACTTCCCTGGCGAGCACAGGTATGCCACGTGGACGGCCTCCATGATGCAAGTGTACTGTCTGTATCTAACAGGACTCAAGTCGTGTTCTCTGATGTGGAGACGGAGACTCCGACAATCGTCCCTTTTGAATTTTTCCACCGCTAACGTCGAGGTCTCCTGTGTGGGAACATTTCAGTTCCTCAGGTAAATACAATAAACGGACAAAGACATGTTGACAGGACGAGAGTAGTGTGCCGACCTTGTTCAGCCGACATCGGGTAACACGTGTGTGTCTCTGCAATTGTTTGCAAATGTTTAAATTTAAATGTTATTCAGAAAGAAACCTCAGCAGGTGTCTGGACTGTCGACGCTGCGCTGAAGACGAAATATTAAATGTTTCTAAGAATAAAAAAAAGTGCTGCGTTAGGTCACTTAAACGTACCGAAGTGAAGCTCGAAAAGTGAAAACTGAGGCCAGATGTAGTAATCAGTGTAAACCACTGTACTGTGTTTGTGCTGCTGTTACATGAACACGGCTGCTGTCGAGGCAGTTCAACATACAGCGGTATACGTGTGATTTCTAACTGTTATGACACTTCACCCCCCTCCAGCTACAGAGCATAGATCACAGCCCTGGAAAGCAGATTACAGTTAATCAGCACAGACACTTAGATCACTGTTCTGATCAAATAACAGCTCAGCTGTAATGTCAACACACACACACGCAGATATCCTCTGCTGGGCGATGGATGTGAGAGCGCAGCCTCTGTTATCTTTGTTATGGTTTGGAGAGCTGACATGTTTGACAGCAGTGAATGTAAGTAGCGCTGTTATGACATGTCTGAGCGACCGTGAAAAAGTCCACACACACACACTGCAAGCTCGGGCCGCTCTTCACGCCGGCCCTGACACGACGCAGATAAGAGAGAATCAGCACAATGAACTGCACTGATCTCCTCCGCTGTCTGTGCACTGAAGAGGCTTTTGTTTGGGGACATCTCGGGATTTATTGCCTTGTTAGCTGCGTGTTAAGTTGTGTGTGTGCGTCTGTGTGTTTGTGTGTACAGACGAACAAGAGAAAGAAGAAGAAGAAGAAGAAGAAGAAGAAGAAGTTAGTTGGTCATCTTTCCATCTCCCCATGTGCAATCACCAACATCTTTTAATCTTCACCCTCCAGATGATAACACAGACAGCCTGGCTCCTTCCTGCTCTGCACACAGATATGGCATACCTCACACACACACACACACACACACACACACACAGGCAGGCAGTGCGGAGCTGTCACAGGACACATATGAGCCTCGCCTTGCCTCTGAGGAAACACGGCCCAGCTCCAGTCATAAATAATAATGGGATTGGCTACATGACATGTTGAGTGATGGGGCCCCTCTCAGAACTCATTTACATGGCTTTGTGTAGCAATCATCGGCCCCCTAATGTAGCGCTAAGCAAATGAGCCTTTCGGAATATTGTGCAATTTATCGCGAGTCAACTGGCACCAGGCCGTCGCTCTATAAATCAAGCGTGAACACATGCCCCCAATGACAGCTAAATCAACACGGAGTAATTGCTTTGAAATGTGGAGGAAGTGAGCATGCGGGCTGGACAGAGCGGGCTGCTGTGTTGCTAACCTTGCTGCGACTCTGGAAATGTAACATGCAGATGTTGGTGGAGAACTCTCGGGACCGATCACAGGCGAAGGCCCGCAGGCAGGTTCGAGCAAATCTAGGTAGAAAAGTGTCCAAGTGCAACGACTGACCAGCAGGGGGAGAGACACCTGACTGGTGAACACTTAACACGCTCACACACACACACACACACACCTTTTGAAACTTTCACATTGTGTGTGTGTGTGCAGAGGGGGGCTATTTGAAGCTGTCAGCACCGAGAGGTTCTGGTGTGTGTGTGTGTGTGTGTGTGTGTGTGTGTGTGTGTGTGCGTTTGTGTGTGTGTGTGTGTGTGTGTGTGTGTGTGTGTGCGTTTGTGTGAGAGTGTGAGTGAGCAAACACAATCCTGTCCATCAGTGTCCATTACCCTGACAGCAAGTGAGATTAATGACCACTGGGTCAAAGAGAGCCAAACAACCCCACCCCCTCAAACACACACACACACCCACACACACACACATGCACGCACACTCACTCACACAAACACACACACACACACACACACACTCACACACACATACTGGCTGGAAGTACTTTATCTACATGCCTTTGATCTCTTTTTCCTGCTTTCACTGGGATTTCTTTTAGTTCTTAAGTTAGTTCAACGTTTACGTTTCCAATGATTTGATACTGAAAGGTGCATTTAACTCTGACACCTGGTGTTCAAAATGGGTACTGCAGTCTAAACTCTAATCATCACAGATAGCCGTCTCCCCCCCTCCTCTCACACAGCTCTGCATGTGGTGGACACTGTAGCTTCAGTGTTTAGCCAGCTCTGCATGTGGTGGCCACTGTAGCTTCAGTGTTTAGCCAGCTCTGCATGTGGTGGACACTGTAGCTTCAGTGTTTAGCCAGCTCTGCATGTGGTGGACACTGTAGCTTCAGTGTTTAGCCAGCTCTGCATGTGGTGGACACTGTAGCTTCAGTGTTTAGCCAGCTCTGCATGTGGTGGCCACTGTAGCTTCAGTGTTTAGCCAGCTCTGCATGTAGAGACACTGTAGCTTCAGTGTTTAGCCAGCTCTACATGTGGTGGACACTGTAGCTTCAGTGTTTAGCCAGCTCTGCATGTGGTGGACACTGTAGCTTCAGTGTTTAGCCAGCTCTGCATGGGTCTGTAAAGCTTTCTGCGTTCTAACCTCTCTCCATGTTTCAAAAGCATCTCCAACATTGATCCTAGT